>NC_067414.1:93206379-93516720 GCF_009764475.1 Pristis pectinata
GCTACGTATTTCTAGAATTGTCAGTTCTTGATTTTAGACTCTCAGCATTCATACTTTTCATGTTGCTTGCTGCCATTGGTACTTTATTAGTCCCAGAGTTTTAAGCTTGGAACTGCAGCTGTAGGCAGCATAGTCAAGTCTTCCAATTGGCTGCACTCCAGAAATAAGACAATGATTTCAAGGAAGGGTATTGGTAAAAGAATGCCATGAAGTTTCACCCGCTGCATTATGTGTTCTAACAATTCTTTTTACATTTAAAGCCACCCAAACTCAAACGGGATTAATTTTAAAAGCTGAGTGCAAGTTACATTGTGAGCTGTTCCTTAAGAAGTGCTCAGTGTTAACTCTGTCACTCAATTCAAGGAAGCCACTCTGGCTCCTGTTGCATTTGCATTGTGATTGAAGTGGCAGATTCCAATTTTGTCTATTTCTGGTCACTTCTCGGGAGTCTGCAACATAATGACTGATTAATTTGACTTCACTGAGTGAGTAAGTAAACCCACTTCATGTCCGCAGAATATAGCCTGCAGTTGGTTGTCACATTGCTCACTGGGCTAGCTTTGAGAAGTAAAGGACAGTGTAAAACAGTCAGAAAGTATTTCTTAATGGTAAATTGGTTTATTATTGTCACAGGTACCGAGGTACAGTGAAAAACTTTGTTTTGCATGCCATCTGTACAGATCATATTATTACAACAGTGCATTGAGGTAGTACAAGGGAAAACAATAACAGAATGCAGTGTTACAGTTACAGAGCAAGTGTAGTGCAGGCAGACAATAAGGTGAAAGGCCATAATGATCATTGACCTGGTAGTATTGTAGGCTTCTGTGGGTATTGCCCTCAATATTACGTACAGTCGAAACACCATCAGGCTTGTTCTTCACCTCTCACTCTAGTACGGGTTTAATTTTTAAATTTTGTGCTCTCCTGTTCTATAATTTCTCTTCGTCCCTTTTATCAGTTTATTAAAACAAAACTATTTCTTTCAGATACAAGGACTGGAAATCCAAGCAACTAATGGGTGTCAGTCAGTCCCTCTCTGAATATCCCTTCTCTTTTAATGACATGCATATCTGAATGATCTGTTGATCTATCCTCTGCACTTTCATCCTCATACACCTCTACAATAAATTTCAGACTAAATATAATGTTACTTACCGCTGCTGTCTTTGCCTTTCCTTCCTCAGGTACAACGTCCTTCATGATTTGGACCTCTATTTCAGGCACGAGTTAGTCGTGGTTCAGTGAGTCAGAATGTTCATAGTTCATGTACTGCATGAGAGACTTGAGCACAAAATCTAGGCTGACATTCCAGTGCAACATTGAGGGAGTGCCATGCAGTTTGTTTTGTAAATGACATTAATGAGGGACCTGTCTGCTCCCTTGAATGGATGCAAAGGATCCCTGGGTCTATTTTGAGAGCAGATGACTTATCCCAGGATGCTGGACAATATGTATCTTCAACCAAAATGACTAAAAAATAGCTTCTATGATCATTGCTATGTGTGAATTGGCTGGCACATTTCCTACTTTATAACAGCCTCTGCACTGCAGAAGCACTTTGGGTTAAATGAACTCAGAAAAATGCAAGCTTTTCTTTTTTCTCCTCAATCCCTTTCTCAAACACCTTGCCTTCTCTCACCCTTTCCATAGAAAGATGCTGAAACTCAGCTCAGTCATCTGAGGTTCTCCACTGACCTGACTGATTCTTAATCAAAGTCAGTCGAGTTTATTGTCATACGCACAAGTACATGTGCACACAAGTGCAATGAAAAACTTACTTGCAGCAGCATCACAAGCACATAGTATCAGATAAGCAACAGTTAAGCAGCATTCATAAGAAAACCTAGATGAGGAAAATGTTGGAGATACAGATAGTTTGTTCAATTGCTTCTTGTGGAGTGTGATTCAAAGGGCTGACATAAACATGATGGGTCAAGTGGCCTCCTTCTGTGCCTTATCAATCTCGGGTTCTAATAAACTGGAACAGTTGGGCAGGCAGTTGAATCTGGTCTCCCTCCTCTTTTCCTGCACATTTTCTTCTTACATTCCATGTTTCCTTTGTATGCAATTTTCTCATTCACTATTTCCATAATCTAATAATGAACAAACACCACCAAAAGTTTTGCCTTTTTGTTTCACCCTCTTTTCAGGAAGTGATGTATATTTCTAAATGCTTCTGTTGTTGTAAGATTAATATTTCTGTTGCTTAATGGTTTCATGCAAAGATATTTTAAGTGGTATGGTTTAGATGATAAAGATATTGTGTCTCTATTCTGTTGAGCTCCATCATCTGATTATATTTGCTGACTGATGTCAACCAGCCTGAATTAGTCCTCACCATGCTATGTCATTTTGAGCATATGGGGTATAATTCAGTGGATGGAAAATCCTCTAAGGTATGGCTGAATTCCAACCAGTACATGAAGCTCCTGACCAGCAGCAAACTTTTGTATCCTACTCATATCTGCAGAGCAAAACATCTTCAGATGTTTGAGAATAAGGCCACCATTCAACAGCAAAAGATGATGCTCACAAAGAAAACTAATTGGGAAAATATGTTCTGAAATACCTCTGGAGACATCCTGGAAGATCAGTGGGAAACTCAGAATCTGTGGCTATCTCAGTGTTCTCATAACTTACCAGTGTGCTGTAATATCGAGGTATTTTAATGAGCAGTTGTACGATGCTTCCCTAAAGCACATGTTGGCTCCTTTATGAATCAGTAGATCTAATTCTGTGGTTTGCCAATATAACCTTAAGGACTTGTGCAATTCTGGATTGTTAGCTTTTGTGGAACTATATTTCAGACCGTTTCAGAGGTGGATAAAATATAGGCAACATGCACAAGTTGTCTTCAGATACTGAAGCAGTAAACTAACTTTCTTACAGAAATTATGTGTAGAAAACATACAGAATGGCATGAACCTACGTACATCGATGTCACTTTTAAAATTACACCCTGCTCCTGGTAGCAGTAAGTACAATGAGAAACATGTTAGCTCTGGCTTAATATTAGTATTCTTACCTGTGTATAAATATTTGTCTTTTAGCTACTGGCCTGGAAATTCTATTGCCAAGAGCAAAGTATATGCTTGCCATGTGAGTGTATTTTACCAGGAAAGTGATTGTACTTACATTGCAGTTTCTGATTGATGCTTTTGAGCTCTCTATACTTTTGGCACATTTATCCACAGAGGCATCTGATCTTGTACAGTACGCACTGAGATATCACTTCCAGAAAACACAGAAACTCAGATGGGATCACCTTGGCTAGATCTGAGGCTGTGGAGCTCGGTGCCTGGAATTACCTGTAGGCAGGTCTTTGTTTACCCCTAACCTAGGTTCTCCTTTGAGCCACACACCACTGGACCAATCTCATCCATTCTCAGCTACCACTATCTGCCCACAATGGCCTGACCCAAGTCCTGCTCTTTCACTAATTAAAACTGCAAACTTCCCCACCCACCACCAACAACATTCCCCCCTTCCCCCCTTCCCGCAGCCTCTCTTAACCACAAATCCACCACACTGTGGAAAGAGCCAGAGAAAGATATTTGTGCGCACACCTCATGCAGGTCATGGAGACACAGGAGACTGCAGATGCCAGGATCTGGAGCAACAAACAATCTGCTAGAGGAACTCAGGCTTTGACGCATGGCTTAGACTCAAAACGCCGACAATTCCTTTCCTCCCACAGTTGCTGCTCAACCTGGCTGAGTTCCTCTAGCAGACTGTTGCTCATGCAAGTGATGTTTGCTTCAACAGAAGGCCGATAATTTTGTATTGCGGAAGCCGGGAAAGATTCCATTTTGTTGGTGTCGTTGGCCTCTACACACAAGGGGCAGCCATCCACAACCAGAGTCGATGCTGCCACTGGGCCCAAAGCAAGGGGCAGCTGCTAGTGCCTACTCAAGTCTTCCCTCCCATCCCACCTCGGCTTAGGGATCACCTGCAGGCTGCTCAAGAGAGAAACAAGTACACAAGACTTAAGGAGGCGAGGCAAGCCGTCCTCTGGTTCTCAATAAGCACTGTCATGTTCACCTAAGGCACGTAGACCACCCAAGGCTTGGGAAACCCCGAGAGAAGCTGGGGATCAACTTCTGCTCATAAATCTGCCATTCACAATTTCAGCCATGTACTCATGGGAGGCATGCTTTGCAGCGATAATCCGGGCCTGGTTTATGAAGGGCCATTAACATTCCAGCTAGGCTGAGCATCAGGACTGTAACTACAATGGCGTTTCTGATGTATGCTATTGGCAAGGACGTGGCAGGGGATTTAAGATTTAAAGAGCAGAGAAGCCTTTCTTTTAAAGATTGTATGACTTTACAAAACACTGGTTAAGTCGCACTTAGAGTATTGTATGCATCTGTGGTCGCCACACTGCAGGAAGGATGTGACTGGGCTGGAGAGAGTGCAGAGGAGAATCATCAGGATGTTGCCTGGATTGGAGGACGTTAGAAATGGGGAGATATTGGATACTTGGGCTTGTCTTCCCTGGAACAAAGGAGATTGAGGAATGATCTAATATGAGAGACATAGCTAAGGTATATTGTCCAAATCCTTTGTCCCATGACAGGGGTATCAAAAACAAGACTAAAGGTTTGTGAGAGGAAGGAAATTTAAAAGGGATCTGAGGGGTAAGTTTTTTTTTACATAGAGTGGTTGATATTTGAAATGTGATAGAATCAGATACAACTACTACACTTAAGAGGCATTTAGACAGACACTTAAATCGGCATAGAAGGATATGGTGCTAGTGCAGGCCAAAGTGATTGGTATATGTGGACAAAAGGTCAGTATGGACATGGTGGGCTGAAGGGCCCATTTCTGTCCTGTACATCTCTTTGACTCTATGTCTATTTAATGCTTATTGTGCTTTCAACTGGTACGACAAGTCTGTGCCACAGCAACAACCCAGCATGTTTGTCAGGGTAGAGAAAGACAGGTGGGCTCCCTGTTCCTGGTGATGTGCTCTTGCCAACTGCTTTCCATTCAATCTATTGGCATTCAGAACTGCTGAAACCTTTGAACTCTTTTTTTTTAGTTGCATTGTTGGCTCATTAACTTTGCAAGAAAATTTGTAAAATTCTATGTGTTTAATTTGGCAAAGGAGCCAAGCCACAAGGTTTTATGAGCTGGGTTTTAGAGAAATATTTGTGTAAACTGTTTTAAGTTGTGGTATTTTTAATCCAATCAGGTGACATTGACATATTTCTAGAATTCCAATTATTTAAAATTTTTACTTATCAGATGCTGGTAACACTCAATAAGATAGCCTGCTTTGATAAGCAGAGTCTGGTTTCTGTTAAAACATCAGCATATTTTCTGCCTTCACCCATGTTCTCTTATTCGGTCCTTCCCTCACGCTCATGTTCTTTCAGGATTAAGAGCCTAAATGATGATAAATTGGTTAAACTTGGGTTATGTTCACTGTTGATATGAATTTAAAAAAATGAAACAATGAAAGGAAATGAAAGGATAAATCCTGAGACAATATTTGCACTCTGGCACCAAAATCTGGACAAGGGAATATAGGGCTGGATAATCATAATCCCATCCCAGCTGGGTTCTGGTATGGTAGGTTCCCAATGAGTTCCTCTCCAGGAGGTGGGAGTATAACAATAGCCCCAAGGATGACCAAGCTGCAGCACATGCAATAGGGAAAGGTAGTGTTATAATGGCTTCAAAGGACCAAAGACCAGACCAACACAGGCACATAATTGCCATTACTGATTGAGGCCTCTACAAACCTTGACCATCCCTTCCCATTCGAGCCTATGCCTGCTGGTACCGTGTGCCTATTATCAACACAGGGTTGGGAGAGAAATCCCAGCCTTACCAGCTGTTGTGTGAAAATGTTCTATCTATCTTAAAGATGAAGGACTCTGGACACAATCTTTGGATTTTAAAAATAGTTTAATCACAAAGGCAAACGCAGGGACAGAATGAATGGGAACGGATGCACACTCACACACACACACACACACACACACACACACACACACATGCAGGAGACCATGAACGTGAGGGGGAAATCGCAATGAGGATGAGATACACACACTCACACACACACAAACACACAATAAACAAGGTACAGCTTATCAAGGGATAAACACTTCAATGCCTGAACACCTTGACCCAAACAAGCATTGTTCCTAACACTCCCTGGAATCTGACTAAGACGCTCCCAAACCACATGATGATGCACACTCTTACCAGTGGTCTCTGCAGCGTTGTCTCACCATTCCTGGGGCAGTCGAAAGAGGAAGGGCCAGGAAAGTGCAACACTCTTTATAGCGCTGGAAGACTGGGTGGAGCCCAGCCATGTAATTTAGACAGGCCAATTGCTTGGAGGTCAAGGACAAAGGTGTTTACCAAGGCCAATGGTCAGGCAGGTTCAGGAACAAAGGTGCTCTCCAAGGCCAATCCCTATGCCCACACCTGATGGGTAGGGTGGAGCCAAACCTTGATTGACAGTGGTGTCGGTGTCACTTCTGATCCAATAAGCAATGCTGTCCTCTGACCAGAGGGGTCAGTGCTGTTACTGTCACGTGACAGCCATGTGCTCTCATACTACACCAGCTGATACTTGACGTGCCAGGTGAGGAAGGAAGGGAATGAAATTCAGGTCTGGGGTGACTGTAAGCTTGACATCCAGCTCTAGTGATTGTAAGCTTGACATCCAGCTCTAGTGATTTCAATCACTGACCAGGAGTTAGAGCTCAGGTGGTTAAAAGTAAGTTAACTCATAACTTTTTCATTCATAACTAAGGATGACATTTACTTGGGAAGTAAGGATATTAGATGATATAGGAGAAATAGAGAAGAAACTGAATGTGAAAAGATAAACTGTCATGGCCAATGACAATGACAAAGCATTTGATGGGGCAAAATGACTGACTCTTGATCCTATGTTTTTCTCTTTACTGTTCTCACCCTTTACTTTAACCAATCTATCCCTTAACCAATCTTTAAGCCTTCAGATGACTTACTATCACTTACTTCTCTGGCAATCGGAAGCCTTTCCATTCTCCAGTTTAAATGTGTCAAGGAAATTGCTGAGAAATGTTCATATTTCACGCTCAACAATTTAGGAACAGCTTCTTCCCCTCCGCCATCAGAGTTCTGAACGGTCCATGAACCCATGAACACTACTTTGTTACTCCTTTTATTTGGACTGTTCATTTATTTTTGTAATTTATCGTAATTTTTTATGACTTTGCACAGTACTGCTGCCATAAAACAACAAATTTCATGACATATATGTCAGTGATAATAAACCTGATGCTGATTCGGAGCAGAGCTGTTGATTGAAATGAATTGATCACGTACCAATTTTCTCACACAGAGCTTCTATGCATGAATCAGTTGATATACTAAACAATAAATTAATGATCATACTTGTTGCAGAGTAGTGGAATTATTATGACTTTTGCTCAACACAAAATTCCTAACAATGAAGTGGAGTCCAAGACCATGGTTACTGACGGAAGATGACTGTACACATCCTGGCTCTATGCTCTGACCCTTTGTGGATTTGACTATGACAGAGATACTACTTCTCCACATAGTTCTTAGTTATGGAAATTATTAATGCTAGAGAATAATGCCCCTCTGATCTTCCATCAGTATGCAGCTCTAACACTGCTGTTTCCTAATCAGAAGGTGCAAGCATACTTGCAGATGTTGTAAATGAAAGAAAAGAAAGATTTGCATTTATATAATGTCTTTCACAACCTCAATACGCCTCCAAACCCTCCATACTTCTGAAATGTAGTCATTGTTTTTGAATTTGAAATAGTGATGATGGTTTCAGGGATCATAGTTAATAGATGATTAATGAATCAGTATTTGCCGCAGTAGAAAAGGATTATGGAGTTCATTAGGTATTCTATTAATATTCCTCACTCAATCAATGCCATCAAAAATATATTAACCACTCATCATCCTTATGATGGCTTCCGGGATACCACTGTATACACATTCCCTCAGAGGTATTATTGAGAAATGTATTAAGGTACAAAAAATGCGTCTGCCTTCTCGATCTGCTTGCCTTTGCCTCTTAGGTTTCATTGACAATATGCAGTTTTTATTTCATTTGCTGTCACTTGACAAAAATGAAAGCTTTATCTCCGCCCAGCTGAACCTCTAACATGGAGTGTATTGTGTTACACATGGCACCTCTGAGATGTCTGACAAATATGTTGTCATGTAATAATTTGCTCTGAGTTCCTTGGTTGGCCACAGTAAAATCCAAAACAGCTCCCTGTTTTGGGATTTGTTCTCGGATGTGACCATAGCAAACCATGTGGCATTCTTGATTCTACCAAAGTAATAGTCTTTTGGGAAAAACTCCACTCCACATCCTGAGGTTTTGTTTTATTTACTTGTTGTCTGCATTTTTCTGTGAATGAGGAAAAGCAGCCTCCAGGTCAGGAACACATCATATGAAGAAGTGCACACATGTATCTGTGCACTGAAATTTCGCAGCAGAACCACCTACATCATGTTCTCTACATAATCTAGCCCACCCTTTTGCAGAACACGATAGAAATATACAGTTGTGTTGTCATAAAGTACAATGCTACACATGCAGATATTAATTTTCATTCATTATTCAGTAATTTGTTTACTATTAGTTTGCACTGAGAAATGTTCCAATCGATATATTTCAGTATTATCTCCCTCCTTTCTTCCAGTCTTTTAAAGTCATATAGTAATATAGCACGGAAACAGGCCCCTCGGTCCAACTTATCCAAGCCAGCCAAGGTGCCCATGTAAGCTTGTCCCATTTGCCCGTGTTTGGTCTGTATCCCTCTAAATCTTTCCTATCCATATACCTGTCCAAATATCTTTCAAATGTTTCTATTGTACCTGTCTCTACTACTTCCTCTGGCAGCTCGTTCCATATACCCACCACCCTCTGTGTGAAGAAGTTGCCCCTCAGGCCCCTTTTAAATCTTTCCCCTCTCAACTTAAACCCATGCCCACTAGTTTTTGATTTCCTTTCCCTGGAAAAAAGACTGTGAGCATTCATCTTGTCTATGCCCCCCATAATTTTATACACCACAATAAGATCACCTCTCAATTTCCTATGCTCCAAGGAATAAAGACCTAGCCTGCCCAACCTCTCACTATAACTCAGGGAAAGGGAGATTGTGACTAATCAAGTATACAAATGGCTTTTTACAAGCTCTGCACAAGGTTTTAGACACTGAAGTGTATCTATGATGGATCTTGATACTGAAGATAATGTCAGGAAGTGTGTTGATTAAAGATGTGGAAAAATTGAATGCAATTTCTGTTATCAGTTGATAAATCTGTTAACTTGGTTGTTTTGGATTTGATCTCATTACACACATGTAATCAGTTTATAACTTATATGTATTCCCAAGGAGGGCACTATGTTTGTTAGAGGTGGCATCAGAAGAACCTAGAACAGTACAGAACAGGAACAGGCCCTTCAGCCCACGATGTCTGTGCCAAGCATGATGCCAAATTAAATTAATTCCTTCTGCCTGCACCTGATCCATCTCTTTCCATTCCCTGCATTTTCATGTGCCTATCTAAAAGCCTCTTGAATTCAACTGTCGTATCTGCTCCCACTACCACCCCTGGCAGCATGTTCCGGACACCTACCATTCTCTGTGTAAATAAATTGCCCAGCGCATCCACTTTACATTTTCCCACTCACAACTTAAAGCTATGCCCTCTAATATTCAACATTTCTACCTCTGGCTGTCTACTCTATCTACACCTCTCATAATTTTATAAACTTCCATCAGGTCTTTTCTCAGCCTCCAATGCTCCAGAGAGAACACACCAGGTTTGTCCAACCTCCCCTTATGACTAATACCCTCTAATCCAGGCAGCGTTCTGGTAAACCTCTTCTGAACCTTTGCCAAAGCCTCCACATCCTTCCTGTAATGGGGCAACCAGAATTGCACACAATACCCCAAGCGTGGTCCAATTAATTTTTATACAGCTGCAACATGACTTCCTAACTCTTGTACTCTCAATCCCTAGCGAAGAATGCAAGCACACCGTATGCCTTCTTCACCACTCTATCGACTTCTGTTGCCACTTTCAGAAATGTATGGACTTGGACCCCAAGATCCCTCTGTACATCAGATGATGAAGATAGTAAGGATTTCTCAGGGCAATACATGTGGAAAAGCATGGAATTCTCCCTTTGTCGTGTTTAATGTTTGCTCTTTAACTAAAAACAGATCAAAAATTGAAAAGCTGAAATTGCAGATGCTGGAAGTCTGATAGAAAGACAAAAAGAGTTGGAAGGTACTTAGCAAGTCAGGCAGCATCTGTAGTGAAAGAAACAAAGTTAGCATTTCAGGTTAGTGACCTTTCATCAGCACTAGCGAAGTGGGAAGAGAGGGGAAAGGGTGCAGAGAACAAGAGGAATGCCTATGGTGATGTCCTGGAGAGTCATAAATAAGGTCAAGATGCAGGTTGTCGAGGTAAGACAAACATTGTTGATGTCACTTGAGAGAGTGTGATGAATGCTTGTACCTCACAGCTGATCTGTCGGAGTAACGTAAAGAGAGAGGTGAATGAGGGCAGTAGAGAGAAACAAAACCAGTGCTGAAACTGTGAGGTGCAGTTGCTGAAAGTCTGAATGAAAACAATGCTACAAATACTCAGGAGTTGGTAGCATCTTTGGAGAAAGAAGAACAAAGTTCCTCACAAGGATGTTACTGGGACTGGAGGGCTTGAGTTAGGAGGAGAGACTGGATAGTCTGGGACTTTTTTTCCTTGGAACGAAGGAGGCTGAGATGTGACTTCATAGAGGTTTATAAAATCATGAGGGGCACATAGATAAGGTGGATGGTCACAGTTTTTTTTCCAGGGTAGGGGAGTCTAAAACTAGATTTGAGGTGAGCGGAAAGATTTAAAAGGGGCAACTTTTTCACACAGGGGTACAATTACAATGTTTAACAGACACTTGGACAGGTACATGGACAGAAAATGTTTAGAAAATGTTTGGATATGGAAATATGCCAATCACAGGCAAAAGATACTAGCTTGGTTAGAATTGTCGAGTTGTGCCGAAGGGCCTGTTTCCGTGCTGTATAACGCTATGGCTCGATGACTGTGGAGGATGATCAGGTAGAAGGTGAGGACAAGGGAACCTTATCGTTGCTGTGGCTGGGAGGAGAGGGGTTGAACATATAAACTATGTTCCATAAACTATTGGACAGTCTTGAACTCCACTCCATCTCAGGAATTTCCTTTGTTCTCTCCATTTCAACCCCTTCATTGCAACTTCAAACACCTTTGTTTTCTCACTTCTCTGGTTCTGATAAAAGGTTATCAATCTGAACCATTAACTCTGTTCCTTTCTGCACAGATTAAGAAATTATGGGTAACCTGAATGCCAACCCTACTACCATATCACTATTGTTCTTCAGTGGTTGTAAAGAACAAAGGGGATGGTCATTGGATGTAATAAGATGGTAGGTTTTCCTTTGCTTTCAAGGATGTATTGCCATGCTGTTTTTGTCTGGAATGTGTCTGCCAACAAAAGAGGGTTAGAGTTGGGTTTTTAGGTGGGGCTCTGTAAGTGGGAAATGGAACAAGTCTGAGGCTAAAAATGATCCAGACTTTCATTGTGGTCCCGAGGAACACTACTGCTCTTGGTTCCTGCAAGGAAATCATTTTTATTCATACCCCGCAAGCCTTCCACTGGGTATCTTGAGGGTTCCTTTGCTCAGTGTTAGAACCATAGAACCATAGAACCATAGAACACTACAGCACAGAAAACAGGCCATTCAGCCCTTCTAGTCTGTGCCAAAACTTTATTCCGCTAGTCCCATTGACCTGCACCTAGTCCATAACCCTCCAGACCTCTCCCATCCATGTATCTATCCAATTTATTCTTAAAACTTAAGAGTGAACCCGCATTTACCATGTCAGGTGGCAGCTCATTCCACACTCCCACCACCCTCTGAGTGAAGAAGTTCCCCCTAACGTTCCCCCAAACATTTCCCCTTTCACCCTGAAGTCATGTCCTCTCGTACTTATCTCTCCTAATCTAGGTGAAAAGAGCCTACTCGCATTTACTCTGTCTATACCCCTCATAATTTTGTAAACCTTTATCCAATCTCCCCTCATTCTTCTAGGCTCCAAGGAATAAAGTCCTAACCTGTTCAATCTTTCCCCTGTAACTCAACTCCTGAAGACCCAGCAACATTTTAGTAAATCTTCTCTGCACTCTTTCAACCTTACTGATATCCTTCCTATAGTTAGGTGACCAGAACTGCACACAATACTCCAAATTTGTCCTCACCAGTGACTTATACAACCTCACCATAACATCCCAACTCCTATACTCAATACATTGATTTATGAATGTTCCCAGAGTTTGCAGTGAATGATCTTTTTAGCAAATATTAATGAGATATTGATGAGGAATGAAATGGAGCCACTTGTTTAAACTTCACTCCCCCCCCCCTCCCAGTTTCCACAAAGCATAGGGAGTTAACACATTCCCTTACCCTTATGTTGAAGATGATGCATGGTCTGTTGCAGAATGCTAAACACAGACACATGACTGCACTCCCTCATTAACTAAAAAATGCAGACAATGAAGAATTAAAACAAACCCCGTGCAATGGAATGGAACATTTCCCAAAAGACTACTACTTTGATAGGATGAAGGATTGCTGTGGCCGCATCCATAGGTAAATACCAGAAAAAGGTACTGCTTTGGATTTTACTGTGGCTGCCCAAGGAACAGAGCAAACTACTGGGTCACTTAAGAAGTGTTTTATGCCCATGTTTGCACACACTTCTGTATCTCACAATCGCTATTACGTGCCACCATCAGAACACAAGCCTCAGATTCACTGCATCTATGACCTGTGCCATCTTTTTGCAGCTTTTACACTTGGTAACACCTGCAGAATAATGAATTACACCACTGTATCAGGCACTTTGTTGGTCAATGAGCAATGAGGAGGAAGACTGGAATTTAAACCTTAAATAAACTGTGTTAACTCAGCAAACTGAGGCTAAAAGAATCTATTTACTCATTAAGCAGACTTTACAAGTCTGGAAGTATATTTATGTTGAACCTCTACAAGAAGAAGGAGACAAGTTGGAATTATGGTCAAAGTCTATTTACAGCGTCTTTTAGACACTACAAGTTAAGGACATGGGAAGTCTCAACAAAATATAGCAAACAGATTTCATGTCTGAAACTACAGCAACTTCTCCTGATAAAAGCAGGGAAATTTTCCCATCTGACTTAACTCATAATTCATAATATTGTCCTTCAAGACAGCTAATTAAATATCAACTCTTGTTTATTGTACAGGAAGGGACTTATAACAGGAAGTTTTCAAAACTGTCTACATCACCGTTGGCTATGTAACTTCAGAATGAGGTGTAATTTATATTGAATTTAATCTATTTTGTAACTTGTAGTGTATCCCGTTGAATTAGTCCTAATGCAGAGTTTTGCCCTGAAACGTTGACAGTTCCTTCTCCCCTCCCACAGACGCTGCTCGACCCACTGGGTTCCTCCAGCAGATTGTTTGTTGCTCCAGTTTCCAGCATCTGCAGTCTATTGTGTCTCCATTTTAGTATTCCAATGAATTGGCTGGCCCATCAATCTATCATTAACAATGTACCAATTAATAAGTTATCAATTTGTCAAAAAGATTGTGATGAAACCTTTTTAAAGTTGGCAGTTATTGCATTTATTATTCCAGATTATGGTTATGGTACGAATTAATGTTGGCATGAATGACACTTTGTTGTGTTTTTAAATAATTCCTTCATAGAATGTGGGCATAATTTGCAAGATCAAAATCGCTGCCCTGCATTACGGTAATTCTGGAGTCATGTATAGTTCAAACTCAGTATAGAAACCAAGTTTTCTTCATTTTAGGACATTAGCAAACCTGACAGTTTTTTACTGCATTCTGGTAGTTTTATGATCACCATTACTGATAACAGCTTTTTATTCCAACTGGTTAAGTTAATTGAATTTAAATTTCCCAGTTGCTATAATGGGAATTGAACTCTTGTCTCCAGGTCATTAGTTGAGGCCTCGTAACCACAATGTAGCATTACCACTCTTTTACCACAGTAAATAATGGTAAAAGGGTCTCCCCACTGTTTACTTTAGGACTGTAAAGGACTTGAATTTTTCTAATATTTATCATGTTCTTCAATATAATTTGAAAGGCAGTGTAGATATATAAACAAACAGGGTCAATATTCTGGCAGCAGTGAGGCAAACTGCCATTTAATCATTTTGTAAATGTTGGCTAAGCTAGCAGCAGAACTCCCTCTTGTAATATCAGAAACCGTCCGTCTGACTTATACATCAAGAGCTCAGATTTATGACCCATAAAAGAGTTCTTCCAACAACATCACGCTCTCTTAGAAGTGCATTGAAAAGCTATCTTGAATTCAACTCACTACCTCCTGACTCAAAGGTAATAATGTCATCTGAGGGATCTTTAAATGCCTGTTTAGGGTCAGTTGAGCAAAATTACTTGAGTATCTGAGGAGTGTAAACAGAGGCCAAGTGACTAGAAATGATCAGACAGGCCCTCCAGAGGTTACGGCAGGGTTCCGCTCCTGTGAACTGTTGGTAACCTGGACAGTTTGCAAGTCGGAAATTCAGCCGTGAACCGAATTCCCAGGTGACAGAAGATGCCTGCAGTCCTGCAGCAACCGGCAAATCCATCCCACTGGTCTCCCAATTGCTTGTTCATATAAGCTGGGCATCCGTAACCTGGGAAGGACCTGTATCCATTTCCTTAATGATCACAAAAACGTTCCGATCTTTAGAGCATCTTTAACTCTGGAAATAGTTCCGAAATCTTAATTCGTTCTTGCGTTAGTACAGTATCTTTTTTATTCATTGGCAGTACGTGAGCACTATTGGCAAGGCCAGCATTTATCCCCAGCCCAGACTGGTGGGGAATTGCCTTCTTGAACCAATGCAGAACAGTGAGTTTCACTTCCACCTTAGAAGGGAAGGCCCAGGATTCAGACTCAGAGACAACACATGAATGATGATATGTCCCAAGCCAATATGGTGTGTGGGTTGGTGGGGAATTTGTAGGTGGGAGTGTCCCTCTGCTTCTGCAGCCATTGACTCGAGTTGGTAGAGCAGCAGAAGCATGCAAACAACATCAACTGCAAGTTGAATAAACAACAAGATGCTGGAGGAGCTCAGCAGGCCAGGCAGCAACCATGGAGAAAAGCACTCAGTCAACGTTTCAGGTCAGGGCCCTTCTTCAGGACCTGACCTGAAATGTTGGCCGTCTGCTTTTCTCCACGGATGCTGCCTGGCCTGCTGAGTTCCTCCAGCATCTTGTTATATTTTCATCTAGATTCCAGCATCTGCAGTCCTTGTTTCTCTAGTATCAACTGCAAGTTCCCCTTCAACTCACATATTACCCTCACTAACCATATATAGCTAGTCATTTTACAAATTTTGCTATGCTTATATCAAGGAATCTTACCACTTCCTATCATTTAGAGTTTGTCAACATCACCATGACAAGCTACTTTGAACATTTGTACTATAGAGGGGATAAGGTAGTAGGGGATTTCATCTTCCCCAGTATTATCTGGGATCTCCTTAATGTGAAAGGCATAGAGGGGATAGAATTCTTAAAATGCATCCAGGAGAGCTTTTTGAGCCAGTATATAGATAACAGAAAAGGGGCAGTACTGGATCTAATCTTATGGAATGAAACCAGGTAATTGGTTGAGATGTCTGTGAGTGAGTATTTAGGGGATATTGACCATAGGCACAAGAATGCAAGAACAAGAACACAACAAAATAGGAGTAGGAGTAGGGCATTAGGCCCCTCAAGCCTACTCCACCATTCAATAACATTATGACTGATCTACACAGGCATCAACTCTTCTTCTGTGCCAGTTCCCCATAACCCTAAGTTCCTTGATCGTTCAAATATTGGTCTAGCTACACTTTAAATACCTCCAATGATCTGAGATTCAGAGATTTGAGTTCACTGCCCTCTGAGAGAAGAAATCTTTATGCACCTCAGTTTTAAATGACCAACCCCTTATTTTGTAGCTGTTAGTTTCAAAGTTGTTATGGAAAGGAAAAAGGGTGTTTTGGAAATTAAAGTCCTGAATTGGGGGATGGTAAGCTGATTTCAATATCGTAAGACAGCACCTGGCAAATGTAGACTGGGAGCAATTACGTGCAGGTAAATCTACATCTGGCAAGAAGAACTCTTTCAAGATAAAGCAGTGAGAGTTTGGGGTCATTGCGTTCCCATAAAAGTGAAAGGTAAGGAAGGCAAGTCCAGGGAACCTGGATATCAAGTGATATTGAGGGTTTGATAAAGAGAAAGAGGGAAACATATGGAGTACTGAAAATATGTGAGACCCTTCAGAAAGTGTAGTCAGGGGGATGTTCTTAAAGAAAAAGGAATTAGGAAGGCAAAGATAGGCCACAAAATATCACAGGCATACAAGAGAAAGGAGACCTGAACCAAAATGTTCAAGATGGCACTCTAATGCAGTACTGCAGTACTGACATGAATGCTAATTGTTTTCACTTTCCACAGATGCTGCTTCACTAGCTGAGTTCTTCCAGCATTTCTGTTTTTTGTTGCAAAGGTAAATGCCTGTAAAATGCTTTGAGTGATGAGACCTTTTTCTTTCTAAACCATCCTCCTACCTGGTGTGACTAATGGAGCTATTTTTTTTCCTCCAAATGGTAAATTATAAAAGCATAGAAATTTGCAGATTATGATTACAGCTAACAGGCTGGAAATAGACCATTCAGCCCATCTTGTCTGTGCCGACATCCGGCTAACCCTGCTTTCCAGTTCTCAGTTCATAACTTGGTAGGTTCTGATACTTGTATATTTAAGTGAAAAGGGGTTCTGTTTTATTCACTCTTTCATGTGTTGAGTTTAAAACCCCCCAAAATATTCTGGGTCAAAATATTGCTCCTCTTCTCCTCACTTATCCTTCTTTCTACTAATTGATTCAAAATTCCAAACCATTTCCCCCAGCGTCCTCCTAATCCCCACCCCATCCCCTCCACTCCAGCTATTGGGTTTTATATTGAAGCCCTTCCTGTCCACTCTGTTGAGGCCCCTCATAATTTTATAAACTTCCATTAAATCTCCCCTCAGTCACCTCTGCTCCAAAGAAAACAATCCCAGGCATCTTTCTCATACTTAAAATTCTCCAGTTCTTGCAACATTCACATAAATCTCATCTGTTCTCTCTCTAATGCAATCACATCCTTCCTGTGCTGTGGTGACAAGAACTTTGCAGTGCTCCAACTCTGACCTAGCTAGTGTTTCATAACCTCACCGTCCTCATATATCATGCCCTGGCAAAAAGACAAAAGTGGTCTGGAAATTGATGTGTGCCCTTAAGGGTGATACAGAGTCTCCATATCTAGGGATTTGATTAATAATTATTTGATAACCAGAACTATACACAGTACTCCAGCTGTAACCCAACTGGGGTTTTATTCAGTTGTAGCGTAGCCTCCTTGCTCTTATATCCTGAGCCACAGTCAATAAAGGCAGTCATTTATGGAGACATGAGAGAGTGCAGATGTGGACTCTGAAGCAACACACAATCTGCTGGAGGAACTCAGTGGGTCGAGCAGCATCTGTCGGCACTTCCTTTCCTCCCATAGATGCTGCTCGACCTGATGAGTTCCTCCAGCGGATTGTTTGTTGTTCAAGTATTATATATGCCTTCTTAGCTACCTTTCTACCTGTCCTGCTCATTTCAGGTATCTGTGGACACTTTACTCCACGGCACTTCTCTCCATCATTTACATTCCCATGCCACGTTTCCCTCCCTAAATGTACCACTTAACTTCTTCAGATTGAATTTGTTTTGCCACTTTTTTGCCCACCTGACCAATCCATTGATATCTTCCGATGAAGGTTGTCATGAAAGGTCATCAATCTGAAACATTAACTCTGTTTTTCTTACATACGATGAGCAATTGTCGGCTCTTGGACTGTACTCATTGGAGTACAGAAGAATGAGAGGGGACCGCATAGAAACATTTCGAATGTTGAAAGGACTGGACAGAGTAGATGTGGCTTAGTTGTTTCCCTTAGTGGGTGAGTCCAGGACTAGAGGGCACAGTCTTAGAATTAGAGGGTACCCATTTAGAACAGAAATGAGAAGAAATTTCTTTAGCCAGAGGGTCGTGGATTTATGGAATTCGTTGCCACATACAGCTGTGGAGGTCCGATCATTGGGGGTGTTTAAGGAGGAGATTGATAGATATCTAATTAGTCAGGGTATTAAGGGATATGGGGAAAAGGCCAGAAATTGGGGCTAGATGGGAATAGTTTAGCTCATGGTGTGGTGGCGGAGCAGACTCGATGGGCTGAATGGCCTACTTCTGCTCCTTTGTCTTGTGATCTTGTGATCTCTTTCCACAGATGCAGCCGCCTGACTGGCTGAGTGCTTCTAGCACCTTCTGACTTTATTTCAGATTTCCAGCATCTGCAGTTTTTGTTTTGATGTTCATTCTTCTTCCTGCAGCTTCAACTTTCTTCCTCATTATCTCACAGCAAATTCAGGTATCATCTTAGTCATGTTTATCTTTACACATATATCTTAGTTCAATTCATATACTTCAAGATGCAAGGAAAGCTCAAACAGCATCCATGGAGGCAAAGGGACGGTCGACATTTCCAGTCGAGATCCTGCATCTCAAGTGGAATTTATGAGTTCAATTCACTTACCTCAAAATGCAAGGAAATTTTCACTGAGCCATGCAGACTTCACTTGCAAACATCCTTCTCATCACTAAAAGCCATTAACTGTTACCCTTTCTGTCATTAAGCCAATTTTAGATCAACCACACTACTTTAGTATGCAGACTTTCCAATCAGTCCGCTTTGTAGAGCTCTGTCAAATGTCTTGTTAAAATTCAAAGGACCTGTGGAGGCAAAGGGATGGTTGATGTTCCCAGTTGAGACCCTGCATCAGTTCTGATGTTCCTCCGGCAGTTTATTTTTCGATCCAGATTCCAGCATCTGTGGTCTCTTGTATCTCCTTGTTAAAATCCATATACACAACATCGAATACTCCAACCTCATCAATTCTCCCTGTTAATTCCTCAAAAAGTTGAACACAGTGAGTTAGAGAGACCTTTCCAAGGCAAATGCACATTGATTGTGCTTGATTATTCTTGACTTCACAGTCTACCTCGTCATGGCCTTGCACCTTATTGTCTGCCTGCATTGTAACTGTAACCCTATATTCTGCACTCTGTTATTGCTTTTCCCTTGTATTACCTTGATGTACTGATGTAATGAAATGATCTGTATGGATGGCATGCAAAACAAAGTTTTTCGCTGTACGTCGGTACATGTGACAATAATAAACCAATTACCAATTAAATGTGCCCCTCATCAGTCACAGCCATGTTTCATGGATGAATAATTTTTTTTTAAATTGTACCTTTGTACATAATGATTGACTACTAACTTCAAAATGTTTTCCCACTGGTACCCCTTCCATTTCTCAGTCTTTGTTCGCCATAACTAAATCCAGAACTGCTCCCCTCTCTTTGGGCTTTCTTTGTACTGGCTGAAATAAATATATTTTAAATAATTCTGTACCTCTTTATACACAGGCTTTCAAACTTTGAGTTATGCCTCTCCAGGGATGAGGAGTGAGAAAATGAAAAGGGAGTCACAGTTGTAAAAAATAAATTGATTTTATTCAATGCTTATAATTAGAACGGAATGTGGGAGGGGATGTGGCCAGAAAAAAAAGCAAGTTCCTCTGAGAGTTTCAAACCAAATAAGTTTGGGAACTGATAGTCCAAACTTTTTTCTGTTGATTCTATTTCATAATATTAGAAACATTGAAATTGCCTTCTTTTTCTGTGTCGATTTCCTTTTTGCGATTATCATATAGTCATAGAGTCACAGAAACAGGCCCACCATAACCATGCTGACCTTTTTGCCCATCTGTACTAATTTGCCCGCATTAGGACCGTATCCTTCAATGCCTTTCCTATTTAAGTGTCTATACCTAAATGCCTCTTAAACATAGCAATTGTATCTGATTCCACCACCGCCTCTGGCAGCGCGTTCCAGATGCCAACCACTTCCCGTGTAAAAAAGATCCCCTTCAAATCTCCTTCCTCTCACCTGAAAACTCTGCCCTTTCATTTTTGATGCCCATACTATGGAAAAAATATTTTGATTTTCAACACTATTTATGCTTCTCCTAATCTTATATACTTTATCACGTCCCCCCTCATCTCCTTCATTCCAGGGAAAACAAGCTCAGCCTATTCAATCTCTTCCTTTAACTAAAGTCCTCTCATCCAGGCAACATATTTACTTGTAAATTTGCTCCTAAATCTTCCTTTGAACGTTTCGGAGATTATTGTACACTCCCAGTGTTGTGGTTGTCCTGTTAATGCATTTTAGTTCAACCCATATAGACTTTACTCAATGATCCTTCGCATTCTGGAATGGCTCTCACAGAGATTGGGAGAAAGCATTGTAACCTCACTATTTAAGAAAAGAGGGAGGGGGAAAGTAGGGGACTATGGGCCAATGAGCCTGAGATTTGCATTGGAAAATTGCTAGAATCTATTTTCAAGGAATGATTACATGGGAAACAATAATGGGATTGGGCAGATTCAACGTGGATTTGTGAAAGTAAACTCACATTGATAAACCTATTAGAGGTTTGGCAGGTAGAACAGGTATGGAGGAAACCACTGCATGAGGTGCATTTGAACCTTATTTGATAAGATGTCATGCAAGAGGTTATTAAACAAAATCAAACCACATAGAATTGGAGATAACATAAGGGTTGGTTCATGGACATAAAACAGAAAATAGGAATAAAGGGATTATTTGGAAGGCTGAAGCTAGTGGGATGCTGCAGGGATTGGTGCTGGGACCCACTTGTTCATTGTTTGTATAATTGATTTGGATAAGAGAAACAAACGTATCAAGGTTTGCTGATGACCCAAACCTGGTTGGCATTGTGAAACATGAGGAGGACACAGATAAGCTTCAAGCGGATGTAGAATGGGTGAGGACATGAGCAGATGGAATATCATGTGGGAACATGTTGGTAGAAAAATACAAGGGTGAATTATCTTTTAGATAGAGAAAGTTTAAAAGTTTCTGCTGTTCAGAAAGAACTGGGTGTCCCTTTCCATGAATTACTGAAAGTTAACATGCAAATAAAGCTAGTAATTTGGAAGACAAATGATATGCAAGAGGATTTGAATACAAGAGAAAAAATGTCCTACTGGAATTATTTGAGGTCCTGGTGACACTTAGGTGAAACGTTATGTGCAGGTCTGGTGTCCCTACTCACGGAAAGATATATTTGTGACAGATTGAGTGGAACAAAGGTTCAACAAATTGACTCCTGGGATAGGAAGATTGTCCTGTGAGGAGAGATTAAGCAGACTGGGACAACACTCTCTGTAACTGGTACTCTCATTGAATTATGGTTTCTCCCAGCCAAAGTGCCTTGAACTGAAGACCAAAATCTCAAAATAAGAGGCTGCCCACACATTACTGAGGTGAAAAGGAACTTTCTTCACCCAGAAGGTACATAGAACAGTACAGCACAGGAACAGGCCCTTCAGCCCACCACGTCTGTGCCGACCATGCTGCCAATCTAACTAATCCCACCTCCCTGCACATGGACCATATCCCTGCACTCCCTGCAATTCTGCCCAAGAATGTTGTGGAAGCTCAGACACTAAGTGCGCTCAAGACAGAGATTGATAGGTTTTATTGGATATTAATGGAATGAAGGGATATTGGATAAGTATAGGAAAGTAGCACAAAGGTAGAAGATCAGCTATGGTTTCAGTGCGTTGTGGAGCAAGCACAAGCTGTCGAATGGCCTACTCCTGTTCCTATTCCATGGGTTAGGTTCTCAGCTTGTAGGTCGTCATGTACCGGACATAGAACGGTAAAGAATCTCCAAGGACAGTCGGATTTGAGAAGGGTTCTGCATGGACTTTCTTGGTTAAAGAGGTTGAACGATTTTGTGAGAAAGCCCTGCACAGTGGTTGGTGAAAAAGGACCCTGCAGAAGCTGGAAATCTGAAATAAAAACAGAAATTGCTGGAGGTAGTCAACAGGTCAGGCAGCAGCTGTGGAAAGAGAATTAGTGTTAACATTTCAGATCACAGACCCTTCGTCAGAAATGGGAAGGAGAGAATATAAATTACGTTGAAGAGAAGGTGAGGGAGGGACAGATAGGACTAAAGGGATATCTGGGAATGGCTGAGGCCTGCGTTGTCACAGGAGTGGGTTGCACATGTCCTCCTGTCAAATCGGTCAATGGGCATTTGAAGGGTGATAACAAAGACGAAGGAGTGTAATCTGTTGCAAATGGTAGGGCTGTGGGAAATTCTCAGCCATTCGGGGCGTGCTAATGGGGAGAGAAAAGTTGAGCCAATATGACAGACGGATGATTTAAAGCAGAAATGGCCAGTTCGCATATTTTGGGAGGCACCTCTCGGCGAAGGCAGACATCAATGATAAATAATTCACCGTCGCCTTCAGTACACCAGCGCAACCATAGGCCACTTCAGGATTAGGGTGTCTGAAGATCAAGACCTGAGAGCTGGCACAAAACTCGTGGTCTCTGCCCACCTATACGTAATATAGAGCTCTGTGACATCAATATTGGAAACAATACAAAGATGTTGAAGGCTGGTGCTTACTTATCAATGGATTTTATTAACTAGACCCTTGGTCTATGTCTCTCTCTCTCACTCTCTCTCTCTCTCTCTCTCTCACTCACTCGCTCTCTTTCTCTGCCTCTCCCTCTCTATCTCTCTCTCTCACTCTGTCTCCCTCCCTCTCTCTGTCATTCTGTCTCCCTCTGTCTCTCTCTTTCTCTGCCTCTGTCTCCCTCTCACCCTCTTTCTCTTTCTCTGCCTGTCTCCCTCTCTCCGTCTCTCTCTCTCTGCCTCTGTCTCCCTCCCTCTGTCTCCCTCTTCCTCATTCCTTCTCTCTCTCTCTCCCTCTCTCTGTCTCCATCTCCCTCCTTCCTTCCTTCTCTCTCTGTCTCTATGTCTGTCTGTCCCTCTCTCTCTCTCGCTCCCTCTCTGCTTCCTCACAACTTGTTCTTGTGATGTTCATTACAATATAATGACTGATATTCACATTGAAATTTGACCACTCCTGATACAGGAAATCAGTTTCCAGATGTTGGGTTCGGGAAAGATGCCAGATCATGATGATATCTCAATTCCTTCCTAGCGTCAGCCAAGGTAGCAGGATGATGTTCTGTTTCTCACACTACGTCCTTAGTAGCGGAATACCGAGCTCTTTTTTCCTATACCATACCCTTTCAGGTTGTTGTTGGGACTGGCACTTGAAGCAGCCCAGATGAAGGGCCTCAGCCCGAAATGTCAACTGTGCATTTCCCTGACCAATGAGTTCCTCCAGTGCTTTGTGTGTTGCTCCAGATTCCAGCATCTGTAGATGGAAAACTTCCTTACTCCCTTCTTCATAATCATGTTAGGATTCTCTTATTTTGTTCACGCACATGACAAGGCCGAGGAGTGATTTTCCTCAGTGCGCACATGGCTTCCATGTACAATTATTAGTGGTTGTACGGAGTTGTCAATGATTTTGGAAGGCCACTTAATTCACATTGTGCTGCACCAGTGGCAAGGTTGTTCAAGACAATTAAAGAGCACAATCTCTAATAAGTATTGGAGACAAGGGAGCACAGCAGCTCTGTAAACACATTGAATGAGG
This sequence comes from Pristis pectinata, assembly GCF_009764475.1. NCBI lineage: Eukaryota > Metazoa > Chordata > Chondrichthyes > Rhinopristiformes > Pristidae > Pristis > Pristis pectinata. The sequence goes on from NC_067414.1 coordinate 93,230,156, forward strand.
GTGAAATATTGGCCAGATCATTGGCGATAACGCCTCTAGCCCTCCTTTGAAATGGTACCATGGTAAATTGTAATCCTACAACTCATGCAAATTGTTCTGTGGTCAGATCAAATTAAATGAGCACAATTAGTCTGTCTGCTTTTTTTTACTTTAATTATTTCTAACTTGTAGTGCCAGCTTGTTTGATTGGATGCTCAGCCAGTTGGGTTAGCTTATTGTGAATTGCTGCCTTCTGATCAGCCTGACTCAGTTGGTTTCCCCAGTGAGTCTGACTGTCTGAAGTTCTTTTATGACAATCCCTCAGGCTTTTTTATTTAGTCACTCCCAAAGAATCATCTAAGTTGGATGAAGATATTAGCTGTTCTACTGAAACTGTTGGATCTCTTTCTCTTTTCCTACCCTAGCCATGTAGTCTTTTTTTCATAAGCAACAAACAATCTGCTGGAGGAATTCAGCAAGTTAAGGGGAAAGGAATTGTCGACGTTTCGGGTCGAAACCCTGCATCAGGGATCACCACAGATGCTGTTTGACCCACTGAGTTCCTCCAGCAGATTGTTGCTCCAGATTCCTGCATCTGCGGTCTCCATTGTCTTTTCTCATGTCTCTTTAGACAAGATACACTTTCAATGAAACATCAGTCCTCCAGTGCTACACCAGAATATCAATCTTAGAGAGTAGCTTCAACTCTGTACCCTCACTGTGGAAGAAACCCACACTTAAGAATTTCATTCAGGTACAAGAGTGTACTAACATTTGATAAGACATTAAACTGCCTGTTCAGGTGGACATAAAAGACCTGATGATATTTTTTCGAACAGCAAGGAGCCAAAATAATTTTGCAATGGTCCCATTTTCTCCAATCAGCAAATGTTGCCAATTCTTAGTTCTATGATTGCCTGTAGTTCACTTCAACCTATGTCTTGTTAATCCATTTATCCTTGCTGCCAATTGTGGCACCACATAACCTTAGGTACCAAGAGCTTAATACTTCACAACAAATATTCTATGAGAATTTATTTAAATGTCCAAATATACCCTATCCAGTGCATGTGAGCTAATTGTTTAAAATTTTCTCTTAGCTTTACTGTTGTGATTCTTATTAAAACCATTTTAATGTTCTCCTTTCTGTGTATTGGACTCAGCTACTGGATTTCTGTCACTGGACTCAACCTTGCTTGTGTGGGGAGAAGTTAAGTGCAGCTCCAAAACCCACAAGAAAAGTTCCCCTATCCTTTCTTCTTTATTGGAGGCCCTGACCCATGCTCCAAGAACAACTCCCCGAAATGTTCAAACCAGTGATTGCTCAGGGGCAAACCTAAACATCAATAGGCCCACTTGAAGTGTTTGAAGGGGCAGCACAGTAGCATAGCAGTTAGCATGACATTATTACAGCACCAGTGATCGGGGTTCAATTCCCATCACTGTCTGTAAGGAGTTTGTACGTTCTCCCTGTGTCTGCGTGGGTTTCCTCCGGGTGCTCTGGTTTCCTCCCACATTCCAAAGACGTACGGTTAGATTAACATGGATACAAATGGGCAGCGCGGACTCAATGGGCCAGAAGGGCCTGTTACTGTGCTGTATAAATAAAGTTTTAAAAAAAAAATTTAAAAGTTTCTGTAAACTGAATTTTCTCCGTATCACATGGGAATTCTATCTTTTACATAATTTTTCCCTACAGGTGTGCAAATCCTGAGAATTGGCAGTTAAACTTATCTGTGATAGTAGTTATCGGACTAACATATTGTTGTGCTGTTAGAGTCAACTTACTAGGTTGTAAACGTAGCTCGCAAATCTCCCTTACACTTTCCCCCTTTCACCTTAAACCCCCTGGTATTTGACATTTACAGCCTGGTAAATATCCCTGCCTCTCATAATTTTATATACCTCTGTCAGGTCACCCCATAGCTTCTGACGCTCCAGAGAAAACAATCCAAGTTTGTCCAACCTCTCCTTATAGCTAATACACTCTAATCCATGAGCATCCTGGTGAATCTCTTCTGCACCCTCTCCAAAGCCTCCACATCCTTCATCTAGTGTAGAGCCCAGACCTGCACAATGACATTTTCCAGATTAGTAGGATAGATGATAATAGGATAAGCAAACAATTTCAGATGGCAGATAGGGTCAAGACACATAGTCAAAAAGTTATACTCAAGCCTTTCAGCTCGAAGGTGAGCAATCCCCTTTACTCTCAAGAGGATAGTAGAGCTTTTGTACTTTCTTCCCTTAATGATAGTTGATCCACCCAGCAAAACCCTAATCACTACAGTTTTAAAGTCAAAGTTGAGTTTATTGTCACATGCACAAGTACATGTGTGCACAGGTGCCATGAAAAACTTACTTGCAGCAGCATCACAGGCACATAGCATCAGATAAGCAGCATTCACAAGAAAAGCATAAACTAAACATAAATTATACACAATTTTTACAAGAAAGAACACAACTAGAACAAAAAAAAAGTCCATTTTAGTGCAAAGTGATTATAATGTTGCTAAACTGTAGTGATTAGGGTTTTGCCGGTCGGTTCAAGAACTGAATGGTTGAAGGGAAGTAGCTGTTCTTGAACCTGGTGGTGTGGGACTTCAGCCTTCTGTACCTCCTGCCCAATGGGAGCTGCGAGAAGGTGGCATGGCCCGGATGGTGGGGATCTTTGATGATAGATGTTCCTTTCTTGAAGCAGTGACTCCTGTGGATACTACCAATAGTGGAGAGGGATGTGCCCGTGATGCATTGGGCTGAGTCCACTACTCTCTGCAGCTTCTTAGTTTTCTGTGCATTTGAATGTGAGATCAATGGTGATTGATGAATGTTTGTAAACCAAAGCTATTGAACTATTAAGGGACATAACTTACCAGGTTCAAAATTGTCCACTGGGGAAGGAGATCTGCTTCCTTTATCCTTATTGTGCCTATTTGTGATGCCAGGCACACTGTTGTAGTTGACTCTCAATTGCTCTTTGAAATGCCCAGCAAACTGGTCAGTGCAAGTGGCAATTAGGGATGCAATCCATGTTGGACTGCCAGCCACATAAATATCCAATCAACAAGTAATGAAACAAAATGGAGGAAAAGGGAGGTGAATGGTATTAGGTCACAGATCACCATGACTTCATGACTAAACAAGTACAAGGAGCTAAATAGCCCATCCCTGATCCTCCTTTCCTTTGAAATCCCATATTTGCTGCCTGTGATAATTTGCTGCTTCAAAGGCTGCTCTATTGTAGCCTTAACCAAGGGAATCGGCACAGATTTGTGAATTATCATGAACCTGCAGCTATTTTTGCAATATCCTGGCTGCAAAAGGCAGTGAAAGTCTGACTCTATATTAAATGAGAAGTCAATGAGTTTTGAACGACATACCAAGGTCTGAACAACATCTTTGTTCTTGAGAAATCTGTTTTACATGTGTGGTGTCTAATTCCCTCAGAACAATTATTACAAAATTCCATGAATTTTAAAATAACAATTCAATGTTTCTTTTTCATGATATTTCAGTGGCTACAGGTATGTCAACTTTATAAGATAAGATAAGATATCTTTATTAGTCACATGTACATCAAAACACACAGTGAAATGCATCTTTGCGTAAAATGTTCTGGGGACAGCCCGCAAGTGTCGCCACGCTTCCGGCGCCAACATAGCTTGCCCACAACTTCCTAACCTGTACATCTTTGGAATGTGGGAGGAAACCAGAGCACCCAGAGGAAACCCATGCAGACACACGGGGAGAACGTACAAACTCCCTACAGACAGCAGCCGGAATTGAACCCGGCTCGCTGGTGCTGTAATAGTGTTACGCTAACCACTACACTACCGTTTTTACTTCATATAAAATATTTAAAAAGATATAATAATGAGACCCTTTTCCTTCCCAATTTGCTTCGTAATTCTTCAATCTGATTTACTTCTCTGACAAACCGATGGACTAATTGTTTACAGACACCACAGATCCCATGTGAGCATCAAGAATGGGCAAACCCAATCCACAAAGACATCTTCTTCTGTTCATTCTTACCATCTGTTTTTTCTCTTTTATACTAGAGTCATAGAATCATAAAGTTATACAGCACGGAAATAGGCCCTTCGGCCCAACTCAGCCATGCTGGCCAAATTGCCTCATGAGCTAGTCCCATTTACCTGCATTCGGCCCATATACCTTTAAATCTTTCCTTTCCACGTACCTGTCCAAATGTCTTTTAAATGTTGTAATCGTAACTGCCGCCACCATTTCCTCTGGCATCTCGTTCCACGTGCCCACCACGCTCTGTGTGGGAAAACTTGCCCTGCAGGTCTCTTTAAAATCTTTGCCCCTCTCATTTTAAACCTATGCCCTCTAATTTTGACTCCCCTACCCTGGAGTAAAGATTTTGGCGATTCACCTTATCTATGCCCCTCATGATGTTATAAACCTCTATAAGGTCGCCTCTCAGCCTCCTAGGCTCCAGGGAAGTATTGACACTTCCTTTTCCCGTGCATTACCTTTAGTCTTCCTCCCACCTCTCTTTTCTCATTCAGTACCTGATATCTTTCTCCCACCTCTCCGTTGCCTTTTCTTTCACCCTTTCACTGCCATTTCACATCCTCTTCATGAACTTGGTTGACTGGAGCCACGCGGCAGCCGTACAGGTGAACATGTACGGTCTTCTTCCTCTTCCTCAGGCCTCTCTCACTCTAGTCTGAGTAATATGCAAGTTCTAGTTGCCCATCACTGGAAGGATGTGGAGGTTTTGGAGAGGGTGCAGGAGAGGTTCTCCAAGATGCTGCCTGGATTAGAAAGGATGAGCTATCAGGAGAGGTTGTTTTCTCTGGAGCATCGAGGCTGAGGGCCAACACAGCAGAGGGTTATTTAATTATGAAAGGCATAGATTGGTTAGACAGGGTCCTTTCTTCCAGGATAGAAATGTCAAATACGAGAGGGCATATCTTTAAGATGAGAGGGGGAAAGTTTAAAGGAGATGTGCGGGGTAGGTTTTTTACACAGAGAGTTGTAGGTGCCTGGAACGCACTGCCAGGGGTGGTGGTGGAAGCAGACATGATAATAGCATTTAAGAGGCATTTAGACACATGAACACGCAGGGAATGGATGGATATGGACCATGGACCATGTTCAGGCAGACAGGATTACTTTTAGATTGGCATCGCGATCGGCACTGACATGATGGGCCGAAGGGCCTGTCCCTGTGCTGTACTCTTCTATGTTCTGTGTTCTGTCACCTTTTAACCTTCAAATTTACAGGGAATATAATGCAAGTTTTGTAGTCACTTCTCTCAATTTAATCCTTGTAATCCAGGTATCACACTGTTAAATCTATGCTGCACTCCCTCTAAGGCTAATATATCTTCCTTATGGTCTGGTGCCCACAATTGCTCACTTACTAGTTTAATTAGTGCATTTTATAGCTATCATATAACTTCTGCCCAGCTTCATCACACTAGTCTCAATATAAAGCCAGAATTACATTTGCCTTTTAATTATATTGTACCCGTCCACAATACTTTACTAAAGACACAAGAGACTGCAGATGCTGGAATCCAGATTGTCTGTGGCTCCCTAATGTTTTATTGATCACTGTACTTGGACTCATTAACACTTTTTGGCACTCCAGTGTTTCTAGATTAATAAAGTGCATTATTCTATCCCTTTTAGGTCTGAATTGCAGACATTTCCCTGCAATGAAGTTAATTATCTGTAGTACAGCCATTTTCTTAATCTATTAATATCTCTTCATAATATTATGTTTTCATCTCCACTGTTTGGAATGTTGCTTATCTTTGTGTCTTTGATATGTGGGTTATTTTCCATCATCTAAGTTGCTGATAAATGCAGGCTAATAATAGATCAACAATTTTGGTTGTGAGTCCACCATTTGAACATATTTGAGGCCCAAGTGATGATAAGTTAACATTATCCTGTATGAGGATGTCCCTTCACGTACCGCACCAGTATACACTACAAAATGGGTAAGTTCACGCCTGGGTCAGAGTGGGCAAGTGGGAGGAATGGGAATCAGAAATGGGATTGGGGGATCAGCTGCCATTGAATGGTGGTGGTGGGGTGACAATTATCAGTTGGCAAAGTAATTGTTGGGTTAGGGGCTGATTGCCAGTAGGAGAGGGGGATGTTTGTTGGTGGATGGGAGGTTACTGAGTTGGGGGCTTTAGGAGAATGGGGCAATCACCAGTTGTTTGAACATAGAACACTATAGCACAGTACAGGCCCTTCAGCCCACAATGTTGTGCCGACATTTTATCCTGCTCTAAGGTCTATCTAACCCTTCCCTCCCACATAGCCCCCTATTTTTCTATCATTCATGTGTCTTTCTAAGAGCCTCTTAAATGTCCCTAATGTATCTGCCCCCACAACCTCTGCAGGCAGTGCGTTCCACGCACCCACCACTCTCTGTGTAAAAAACTTACCCCTGACATCCCCCTTATACCTTCCTCCAATCACCTTAAAATTATGTCCCCTCGTGTTAGCCATTGTCGCCCTGGGAAAAAGTCTCTGACTGTCCACTTGATCTATGCCTCTTATCATCTTGTACACCTCTATCAAGTCACCTCTCATCCTCCTTCTCTCCAAAGAGAAAAGCCCTAGCTCACTCAACCTATCCTCATAAGACATGGTCTCCAACACCTCTCATCCTCCTTCTCTCCAAAGAGAAAAGCCCTAGCTCACTCAACCTATCCTCATAAGACATGGTCTCCAATTCAGGCAACATCCTGGTAAATCTCCTCTGCACCCTGTCTAAAGCTTCCACATCCTTCCTATAATGAGGTGACCAGCACTGAACACAATAGCGGAGAGCTATTTTTGGAGAGCGGGTAATTATTGGTCAGCGGGAAGTCACTGAGTCAGGGGCTGATCACCAGTAGAAAGATGGATGACCATTGGCTAGTGTGAGGTTTCTGAATCATAGACTGATCGCCCGTAGTGGAGGGCTTTTTTGGGGAGGTGCCTTTTAAAAGATGCTGCTTGCCAGGAAAGCAGCAGTTTTAAAGTCTAATTGGATTAGTGACAACCAACATCAGGCTCTGGAACAATTCTCCCAGCATCACTCTAAACACAACAGCACAGGGTATAATATCAATTGGTAATTGTCACATGTACTGAGGGACAGTGAAAAACTTGTTTTACAAGCCATCTACACGGATCATTTCAATACAATAGTGCATTGAGGTAGAACAAGGGAAAACAATAACAGAAGGCAGAATATAGTGTTACAGTTACAGAGAAACTTGTCCTTTACTTACAATGTACCACTGGCATATGCAGATTGACAACAGGAAGTGGTCAGTGGAATTTCTGGGGTGGTGTTATTTAACCTGGAAACCATCATAATTCTGTTCCACTCTTCAATAAAATTTATCTTTAATAGCATACTGCTGAAAATATTCAGTGCCACGAGTTTGGATTTCTCGGTTGTTGTTGTAGCCCCCTCCACAGATTTTTATGGGAGTCACCAGTTACATCCTGCCAATTTGAATGACTGCCAGTGACCCCTACTCCTTACCTCCTGCTATTCAACCAATTTTCTGAGGCAGGTCAGTAACTTGCCTTCAACTTCCACTTTACCAGTCTGCTTCAAGAGACATTATCAAATGATCCTGGAATAGTCCATAGAAATAACATCCATAGAGATACACCTGGTCACTGTGTCCATGTTGCCCATCTCTAATGTCTCCTGAAGTAAGGAGACAGTAAGGTGTCACCACCTCCGTGAGTCTGCACTCCATACAGGCCAGACTAGAAGAGGAGTGAGGATTTCCTTCCGCTGAAAGCTCGGTGAATTTTTACAACAGTCCAATAGTTTCATGGTCACCATTACTGAGACTAGATTTTCCTAAATCTTCCAGATTTATTTAATTACTTGAATATAAATTCCCCAGCTGCCATGGTCATATTTGATATCATGTTGCTGGATCAATGGTCCAGAACTCTTGCTGCTAGTCCAACAATTTAATCACAGTGCCGTTGTACCTGCTACTGTGTTGTGCCATATCATCATCCAAATTCAGTCAGGTTCATTGGGTTGTGATGAGTTTTAACAGCACACATGCTAATGTCTGAAGTTGCTGTCAGCTTTACAGAGTGATGATGATACACACTGACAGTGTTGACCATCATTATAACAATACATACCAGTTTGTAATGTTCTTTGTTAAAGCTGAATTCTAAGTTGTAATGCCTCAATGATTATGGTTAACACTGTCACATAGAAGTACACTTAGTTGGCAGATAACCCCGAAACTGCAAACTACACATTTCTTGTTTATTCAACAGTGAAGATTAGTATCTTTAATAATAAATTGTTCATAATCCTTTCTGCCTGTGTCTCTCTAAATATTTCGCAGCACTCATTCTTTTACTGTCATCAGAATAATAGGTCACCATTTACTGCTTGGGCAAAGATCAGTGGTTGGTCAGTTTGGAATTTATGGCACCAAGTCAGAAACATCAGGCAATTATAAGAAATGGGATGTAACGGCCCAAGATTCAGAAACAAGCTACTCACTTGGAAATTCTACTAATCATGTCCCAGTGAAGTAATTCAATTTTTATGAGGTCAAGTTTAATGACAGATAGTTTAGTTCAAGACTGTCGTCTCTGGATCTGCATAGTAAGGGGGAGACAATCATGTTCTGTGGAAATATTTTCCTTGCATGCTTAATAATCTTTTCTGTACTGAATTTTATGGCTCCCAGCTGTAAGAATATCATGAATAGTTCAATATGCCACAGCTCTACAATTAACTGTTGCCTGTTATTTGTGCAAAATATCCATATGGCCTGGACAATGTCTTACATTTGATAATGCCTGAAGGCACATTTATTGTCTGCCTTACACCTCTCCCAATCCATGTGTGCATCCTTGAACTAATTACACACAGTGCTATGTTGCAAAAACTACTTATTGTGAACTATTGTTAATTGTGTTTTGCTATCAGTTTACTTGCAACGAGTGTGAGGTGTTGCATTTTGGAGAGTTAGACCAGGGCAGGACTTACACGTAAATGGTAGGGTCCTGGAAAGTGTTGTAGAACATAGGGGCCTCGGAGTCCAGGTACATAGTTCTCTGAAAGTGGAAACACAGGTAGACTGGGTGGTGAAGAAGGCATTTGGCACGCTTGCTTTCATCAGTCAGGGCATTGAGTACAGGAGTTGGGATGTCATGTTACAACTGTACAAGACGAGTACTGTGTGCAGTTCTGGGCACCTGGATATGGGAGGGATATCATTAAGTTAGAAAGGGTGCAGAAAAGATTCACGAGGATGTTACTGGAAACAGAGGGCTTGAGCTATGAGGAGAGACTGCGTAGGCTAGGACTTCTTTTCCCTGGAGCAATGGAGGCTGAGGGGTGATCTTACAGAGGTTTACAAAATCATGAGGGGCATTGGTAAGGTGCTGTAGTGATACTCTGATGATGAATCAGACTCCCCAGGGTAGGGGAGTCTAAAACTAGAGGACATAGGTTTAAGGTGAGAGAGGGAAAGATTTAAAGGGGACCTGAGGGGCAACATTTTCACACAGAGGGTGGTGGGTATATGGAACGAGCTGCCAGAGGAAGTGGTAGTGGTACGATTACCACTTTTAAAAGATAAGATACCTTTATTAGTCACATGTACATCGAAACACACAGTGAAATGCATCTTGCGTAGCATGTTCTGGGGGCAGCCCGCAAGTGTTGCCACACTTCCGGCGCCAACATAGCATGCCCACAGCTTCCTAACCTGTACATCTTTGGAATGTGGGAGGAAACCAGAGCACCCGTAGGAAACCCACGCAGACACGGGGAGAACATACAAACTCCTTACAGACAGTAGCCGGATTTGAACCCACGTCGCTGGTGCTGTAAGGCGTTACGCTAACTGCTACGCTACCGTGCCTGCCCATTTAGACAAGTTGATAGATAGGAAAGGTTTAGAGGGGTATGGGTTAAACAAAGGAAAATGATACTAGCTCAAGCAGACAACTTGGTTGGCATGGACAAGTTGGGCTGAAGGTCAAGTTTCCATGCTCTATGACTAGGAGGAGATGCAGAGAAGGTGAGTAAGAAAGTGGGTATACAAACAGTGCAGTGGGTTAAAGTTAATGGATTTAAGAAGGTAGATAGAGAGGAACTATTTCCTTTGATTGGAAATTCCAGAAGAAGGCGGCAAAATACTTGGAATTAGAACTTAGCCATTCAAGGTTGACATTAGAAGCCAATTGTTCACACAGTGGGCAGTGGAAATCTATCTCTGGCCCACAAAAGGTGGTTGAAACTGCTTTGGGCAGGATAGGAGAGCGATGGTGTCACTTGTAAATTTATGAATTGATTTTTGTTGGGCTGAGAAATGGAGGACCATAGAATTAAGGTGGGTAAAAGCCATGGTGTTAAGAGGAGATGGTAGATGCAGATACAATTACAACATTTAAAAGGCATTTGGACAGATACTTAGATAGGAAAGGCGCAGACAGTTATGGGCCTAATGCAGGCAAATGGGATTATCATAGATAGGCATTGGGTCGGCATGGACAAGGTGGGCCGAAAGGGCCCTTTTCTGTGCTGTATGATTCTATGATTCTCAGTTGCACTTCAGTTGTGATCTAACTGAATGATAGAACAGGCTCGAGGTGTTGAATTGCCAAGTTCTGTTCATAATAGGAGGAGAAATAGAAACAGATGAGGGCCATTCAGCCACTCAATTATGCTCTGACATTCAGTACTTCCAACATCTCCCAATCTCCACATCCCTTGTGTGTCAAAAATCTATCACTCAGTGTTGAATGTGCATGGCAACCAAACATCCACCACCCTCTGTAGCCACTTACAGAGGTTCACAACCATCAAATAAGGAAAACTCCCGTATCAGTGCCTGAAGGCCAACCCCTCATACTGAGACTGTGCCTCCTAGTTAGATTCATAGAGTCATACAGCATGGAAACAGGACCTTCAGCCCCACTCATCCATGCTGACCAAGATGCCCACCTAAGCCATTGTCATTTGCCCACGTTTGGCTCGTAACCCTCTGAACCTTTCCTATAATGTATGTATCCAAATTGGAATTGGAATTGGTTTATTATTGTCACTTGTACCAAGGTACAATGAAAAACTTGTCTTGCAGACCGTTCATACAGATCAATTCATTACACAGTGCATTGAGGTAGTACAAGGTAAAACAATACAGGATGCAGAGAAAAGCATCACAGTTACAGAGAAAGTCCAGTGTAGTTAAACAATAAGGTGCAAGGCTAAAACGAGGTAGACTGTGAGGTCAAGAATCCATAAAATATCTTTTATATGTTGTTATAGTTGTGGAATCTGCAGCCAGAGGAACCAGCCTGTCAGTATCCTCATCATCAGTCAGAGTCAGAGTCATACAGCAATACAGGCCAACTAGACCATGCTGACCATGTTGCCCATTCAGCCAGTCCCAATTTCGTGCGTTCGACCCATATCCCTCCAATCCCCAGCCCTCCGTGTACCTATCCAAGTGCTTCTTAAATGATACTGTTGTACCTGCCTCAACCACTTCCTCTGGCAACTCGTTCCATATACTCACCACCCTCTGTGTGAAAAAGTTGCCCCTCAGGTCCCTTTTAAATCTTTCCCCTCTCACCCTAAATTGATGCCCCCTAGTTTTGGACTCCCCTACCCTCGGGAAAAGACTGTTACCGTCCACCTTATCGATGCCTCTCATCATTTTAAACACTTCTATAAGGTCGGCCCTCATTCTCCTATGTTCCAAGGAACAAAGACCTTGCCTGGCCAACCTCTCCCTGTAACTCAGGCCCTCTAATCCTGGCAACGTCCTTGTAAATCTTTTCTGCACCCTTTCCAGTTTAACCACATCTTTCCTCTAACAGGGTGACCAAAGCTGTACACACTGCTCCAAGTGCGGCCTCATGCCGTCCCTCTCAGAACCTTGAATGTTTCAATGAGGTCACTCCTCTTTATTCTAAACATCAATGATAGTTTCTCCCATCGGACAACCCTCTCATCCCAGAAATCAGTCTGGTTGATCTGTGCTGCACAAGCTAAGCCAAGTATCTCTGACCTTAGGTTTGGAAAACAAAATTCACACAGCATTCCAGGTATGTTCTTAACAATGTCCTCTACAACTTTAGCAAGACTTCCTTACTCTTGTAGTCTAACCCCACCTTCAAATAAAAAAAACACTTGCTTTTTTTGACATGTTTGCCAAATTTTTACTTTTTCCTTTTCAGGAACCTTGCCAAGAACCCCATCTACACCAACATTTACTAGTTTATCACCATTAAGAAAAAATCTACTTTTCTATTTTTCCTTCTGTTATGAATAGCCTCACATTTTCCCACATGGTAGTCCATGATGTTCTCTATATCATGAGCATGATTCACTTTCAAGTTGTCAGCATTGGGGAATTCTCAGATTTCTGGCCCTGCAACAAACTATTCACTGCCAACAGGGAAAGTAGCTGGTTAATCTCGTAATGTTTTATAAATTGTTGACAACTTGTAGAAATTAGTTGCTAATCTAAATTTTGTTTCTCTCAAACATTAGTTGTTGGTTTTCTGGTTTCCTGTACACACCAGATGTTGGCTCATAACCACCAGAATTTATTATTACATATTTTTCTTTTCATTTCTATTCCATGTATTTCATTCCTCTGAAGAAAAGCACAAACATATACCATAAGGGTCTACAATTTATCCATTATTACCGTGTACACTGTTTACTCTGTCAGCTTCGTGCGAGCAAGGAATTTCATTGCACCCTGGTGTATATGTCAATATACTAATCTGAATCTGAATCAACGATTGCTAAATAGGGGTTCTTCAAAAAGATTAAATAGTGTGGTATCAAAAGTTAGCTGTCAGTAATTGGGACTGTGAAACAACTAAATTTTCGCTGGGCTTTCCAAGAAAGGCAATCTAATGTTACAAATGATCTACATGTGACTTCAGTCCTACAGCAGTCTCTCAACTAGCCTCTATAATGAAAGCAACTCAGTTGAATTGAAACTAATATGAAAATCTATAATGAGAATGAAGCCCAATGGATATTAAAAACTGCAGATTCTGGAAATCTTAAAAACAGAAAAGGCTGGAAACACTCGGCAGGTCAGGCAACATCCGTGGAATGAAACACAGAATTAACGTTTCAGGTCAAAGACTCTTTCTCTGAACTGGGAAAGAGAGAAGACAAGCTAATTTTAAGTCCTGAAGAGGGCAGAGGAGGGATAAAGCAAATGGAATAACTCTAATGGGTTAAGGTAAGGGTTGCTATGGTGATACTCTGATGCTAAATCCATCTGGTTGATAGGGTTAATGAGGAAAGCTAGAGAGAAGAAAGAGTAGTGGTTTAAAGCTATGAGATGCCAGCAGGTCAGGGAGTGACAATGAAAAGAGAAAACCTGAGGTAATAATATAAATCTTTCAGATATTACAAATGTATGATGTTAATACAATCTTTAAGTTTTTCTTTCTCTATTGACACTGCCTGATCTGTTGGATATTTCTTCTGGATGGACAAGATTAATGTGACAGAGAATGGGTTACAAGGAAGTGAGTGGGGCAGTGGGACAGTTGGGAATGCTCTAAGAGCTGACCCAGAGTCAAAGGGCCGAATGGCCTCCTTCTATGTCGTATGAAGATATGAGGTAAAAACGTTTCATGGTTCATGTTAACGTGACTAACATTCCAGATTTAAGTAGTTACTTGAATTTAAATTCCCCAGTTGCTATGGTGGGACTCAAGCTCATGTCTCTGTGTTACTGGTCCGGATCTCTGACTGCCAGTTCAGCACCTTAACCACCACACTTGCAGTGTGCAAGTCTAAACCCAAGGCAGTTAGAAAGCCAAGGTAGTTAGCTAACCAAAGAAACTCCATGGTCTACACAGCATTGAAGCCAGTGAGAACAATGGAGAATTATGTTAATATATCATTTTGATTATCAGTGGCAATGTTAAAAAGTGGAATGACTTCAAGACAAAAATATGATCACATGGTCAGTTCATCAAATTGTACATTGACACAGCAGCCAATATCCCAGTCAGAGTAGGAATACATATCTAATTAAGTTCAGCCAAGTACCACTGACAAAGAGTACAGTGAACTTGAAAATTTGTTCAGGCAAACTATTGAAGACTTTTAGCCAGATGGAATAACTGGTCAGTCACAATGGTCAACAAGTACAGCTACTAGTGTTTGTAGGTGATTACATGAATCGACCAAAATTGATGGGCAAACATTGGCTCAGAAAATTGCATGTTGACTTTCAGTGACTTGTGTGCAAGGGCACCTATCAACATTACCTAGTCTCTCACCATTTAAAAAATAATCTGTTTTGTGCACCATATTGTCTTGCTACTCTCTCTCTCTCTCTCTCTCTCTCTCTCTCTCTCGCTCTCTCTCTCTCTCTCTCTCTCTCTCTCGCTCTCTCTCTCTCTCTCTCTCCTGCATTGACTACCCAAGGCATTACAATAGCTGGACATTGAAGGATGCATCCCGTGTACAAGCATGTGATTATCACTTAAAAAGTTGGGCTAAGGACATGCAGTTATTCGCTGTTATAAACATTTATACTCAGGAAGCCTTAAACCTTTACTTATCTGGACTATCAGGGTTTAATATTTAAAAAGAACATTTTGTAACAGAGATGAATAATGACCAGATTCTAACCCTAAAGTTGCAACGACTTTCATAACTCATAAACAATACACAGATTGTTACAATATGATACTCTTATTACAAATTGAAATTTTAAAAATTCAAGGACAATTTTTATTGGCTATCATCAAACAAGTGGATTACTAGTGGTTCAGAATTCTGAACACAAAATTCTTTGTGAACTCAGTGGACTCGGTATTGGAACCAGAGGGATATCTTTGGAAGTTTAAAAGGCATGCATTAGAACACAGTTACAACTGCACCAAAGAAAGAGAAGCCAGTGGTCTTACAGGAGTTTTCTTCATGGCATTTTATGGAGGTTTGTCTTACTTTTGTACATTCTAGGTGAGGAGGAAGTCCTGAAAGTTAGTCCTAAGTCAAGTGATTTAGAAACGTAGCAAACTGTTACATAAGTACCTAGCAGAAAGTGGTAAATACAAAGATAAACTCTTCTGTTTTGCCACTATCTCTGTGTGCTTCTAACACAGAACCCTGCCCACTGAAAGCACATTAATGAAATATGGGAGAAATATAAGCCTGTTAAAAATCCATCTCTAAAACACAGAGTGCAACATCTCTGTAATTTATCTGTACTGTGGTGGTGAAGTAATCTTCACTGGAAGCATAATTGGACCAGTCACAAGTAAAAGGGCAGACCAGGGATGGACTATAATAAAGCAGAATATGCTACAAATATTCAGTGATTCAGGCAGCAACTGTGGAGAGAGAAACAAGTTAACATTTCAGGTTGATGAGTTCCTGTGGCTTGTTATTGACCTCAAATGTTTCTCCAAAGATGCTGCTTGACCTGTGAAGTATTCTCTGGTATGTTGTATTTTATTTCAGATTTCCAGCACCTGCAGTATTATATTTTTGGACTGGTTATTTTGTATTTAGTGACTCATCTCCCAACTGCCCAAGATTTGATAGAACACTCTGCAGTTGCCTGGATGAGTACAATTCCAGCAAGTCACACACCATCTTGGCTTGGAAATATGTTGCTATTTCTTCACCGCTGGTTTAAAATCCTGAGCCTTTCTACCTAACGATACTGTGGGACACACACTTCAACACATCGACTGTCTTGGTTCAGGAAAGCAGCTCACCATCACCTCCTCAAGGAAAATTAGACTCCCCTTCCCTGGGAAAAAGACTCTGACTATCACAGTGCCAGCAACCCAAGTTCAATTCCGGCCACTGTCTGTAAGGAGTTTGTACGTTCTCCCCGTGTCTACATGGGTTTCCTCCGGGTGCTCCGGTTTCCTCCCACGTTCCAAAGACATACAGGTTAGGAAGTTGTGGGCATGCTATGTTGGCGCCGGAAGCATGGTGACGCTTGTGGGCTGCCCGCAGAACACTCTACGCAAAAGATGCATTTCACTGTGTGTTTCGATGTACATGTGACAAATAAAGATACCTTATCTTATGTCCCTCATAATTTTACAGACCTCTTCTATAAACCTATAAGGTCATCCTCAGCCTCCTACATTGCAGGGAGAATAAACCCAGCCCATCCAATCTCCCCTTAAAGCTATAAACCTCCATTCCAGGCAACATCCTGGTGATTCTCTTCTGCATGGTCTCTATTGCTACCACATCCTTCCTGACGACCAGAATTGTACACAGTATTCCAAGTGCAACCAGGACTGTACACAATACTCCAACTGTACATAATACTTTAAGCAAAAAGCCCTGGAGACTTGCAATTGAAGATTGATTAAAGTGACAAGATAAGTTAATAAAGCTTTTAATATACACAGGATTCTAAATTTTGTAAAAAGAAGCATGAGTGTAAAAACTAGGAAGTTTTGTCTGACCTTCATAAGTTACTGGTTAGACCTTATCTGGAGTATTATGTTCAACGTTGCTTACTCCATGACTGATCCTGATGAACTGCATATGATTAGGTATGATATCTATGCCTGAGTACCATGCATGAGCATTCAGTTATAAAGAATAAAACTGAGTTTCTCTTTCTGATGAATTGAACACAATTACGCTGATTAAACTTACATTAGCAACATAAAAGAGTTGTGAATTCCTCTTGCCACAGTAAAAAAAATGCAATCTATCATCTTACATTATTAGAATAATGAATTAAATTGCTGTAGAATTTATTCAGATTTGCCTATTCTCATCAGTAGTTAATATTTAGTACGCCTCTTGATAGTAAGAATCTAAGATGTGTCCTGGTACCTGCCTGAAGTCATCTTGTTAAATGGAGACAGCTACAGAGTCAATACCATAGAGTCATCCTCTGAAAATGTCTGATTTGAATCTCTTTTATTCTGCTGCAGACCAATTGAAAGGTCAGCTAGAACAGAGAAGAATGCAAAGAGCTGCCAGTGGTAAGTAAGGAAATAGATTTGAGTTCAAATTTGGCATCAATTAATGATTTAAAGAAAACAATAAGATACTAATAAAGGATGAATAGTGACATTTATTTAACTGCAATATCTGCCGGTGGTGGAGATGAGCAAAAAGGTTGTTTCATAGCTAGGTTGCATCACCTGTTTGTTCATCAGTTTACATTGTTATTTAGAACTTAGTGAGACCAATCCCATTCCCTAGTGTGAGATCTTAAAGAGTCAGTGGGTGTGCATATACTGTATGCTTGGTACAGGAAACACATTGCAAAGCCTGTCATGGGGTTGACTTAGTTTCAATATTCTACAACTAGATGCTTCAGCAGATTCTCCTCTTACAACCCTTAAAACCTTGGAAGTAATTCTACTTAGAGCATGGAATTGATGTGCCATTCACCAGATAAGGAATATTGCAGAACCGTGTAATTATACGGTGCCATTGATATAGTAAAATGTCCCAAGGCACTTAACAGGAGCATTATCAGATTTTATTTTACATCTGGCTATATAAAGTGTAGATGCGGACCAGGAGAATGGGGCTAACTAGATTGCTTTTGCATTTACCCAGTATGGAGAAAACAAGCCAAAGGACCTCCTTCATTGCTGTAGCCTTTCTATACTTGTTTACCTGTGATCCTATATGGCTCCTCTCAGCATGTTCCCAGCCAATAAAGTTCTGGAATATAGAAAACACAGAGGAAAAGCAGAGCAAACTCCCATTGTGATAATGACCACTTCAGAAGTGTTGATATGGAGGAATTGTCACATCAGTTTTGGGGATGCTTGCCCATTAACAGCAAGAAAATATAATGTGAGCTGCCCACAATATTCCAGTCACTAAAATGAACATAAATGTGCAACAAATATTTTTAAAATACTATAAATTCAAGGAAACCAGATTTAGTCATAAACACTGACCCCACTTGCAATCTATCCCAGCATCACACAGCTAGATTTTGTTACAATGATATGATACTTGATATGCCATGTAAGGTTTTTCAATGTAAGTTTTAATTTTAACGTGAATCCCACTTTGGTGAAAATACAGTATAAGATTGTGTGAGCGCTTGGCTCAGGTCAGCAGTAAATAGGTAACAGATAAACCAACATGACTTTCTGGCTGGGGCATATACTTGGTACATAGTACTCATTGCTGGTCTAAGCTATGCAGTTTCCTTGTTTGACTTCTCACATATGTTCAACAGTTAGAGGTGCAGTATTGAATCAAGCATCATAATCTGTCTGATGTTGTTTTCCCTTTTGAGAGCTAAACCAAATATCCCTCTAAGCTCCAACACATTTACTTCCTCAAAGGGCAATGTTTAGTGCCATACCACAGTACACTCACAGATTCAACTTCAAGCCTCTATATTAGGTTGCTTCTCTTGCATTAAATATCAATTATATCCTCATGTACAAAAAAATCTCCAACTTCTTTATGTTTTTCACCTATATGTGGGTACTGATGGATGCTTGACATTTAGTGTGGATTCAGTGGACTGAAGGGCCTGTGTTCATGTTGTATCTTTCTTAAGTGACTGCCCACTTTAAAAATGTTCTAAGGTTATAGGAAATCCTACTGTTGTGTGAAGCATGCTCTCTGTGTATGTCAGAAGTATGGAAGTGAGCTAACTTTACAAAATGCGTTTTGGCACCCTCACTGTGATATTGATGCGCTATCTATTTTCTATGGAACCATAAAACCAACCTCTCCACTGCAGCTTTGAACCAAGCAAAAATGGTGTGCATTATTGTAAAAACTGGGAAATTGTAACAGGTATTTATTTATTTGTTTTACTGTCAATAAGAAGGCTGTCAATACTGTTCCAGTAAGAAGGAAGGACAAGGATAGAAAGGTAAGGGATCCTTGGATTCCGAGAGAGGTGGTGAATTTAGTCAAGAAGAAAAAGGAAGCATATGTAAGCTTTAGAAAGCTAAACCAAACAGGGCCCTTGAGGATTATAAAGAGGCTAGAAAGTAACTCAAGAAGGGAATTAGGAGAGCCAAGAGGGCCATGAAAAGCCCTTGGCTAGTAGGATTAAAGAATCACAAGGCATTCTACACCTGCATTAAGAGCAAGAGGATAACTAAGGAGAGGGTAGGACCACTTATGGATAAATGAGAGAACATGTGCTTGGAGGCGGAGGAGGTGGGTGAGATCCTAAATGAGTACTTTGCGTCGATATTCACCAAGGAGAAGGACATGGAGGATAGTGAGATCAGTGTGAAATGTGCTAATACGCCTGGGCATTTTGAGATTAAGGGAGAGGGAGTGCTGGGTCTCTTGAAGAACATTAAGGTGGATAAGTCCCCAGGGCCTGACGGAATATACCCCAGGTTATTGAGAGAGGCAAGAGATTAGATTGCTGGGGCCTTGACCAAGATCTTTGTGTCCTCTCTTGCTACAGGTGAGGTCCCAGAGGACTGGTGAGTGGCTAATGTTGTTCCATTGTTTAAGAAGTGAAACAGGGATAATCCTGGTAACTAGACCGGTGAGTCTCAGACCGGTGAAGCTATTGGAGAGGATTCTTATGGATAGGATTTATAATCATTTGGAGAGCCTTGGGTTAATTAATGACAGTCAGCATGGCTTTGTGCGGGGCAAGTCATGTCTTTCTAGGCTGAGTTTTCTGAGGAGGCGATGAGGGTGATTGATGAGGGTAGAGCTGTGGATGTTGTCTAATTTAGTATTTAATTGGGGGAGGGGCAATTGTGATGCTATTAGGCAGGAACAGAGTCTGGCTAGAAGAAATCACTTATCTTCTAGTCCAGGTGAATCCACTCCAGGTCTTCCAGGTAGGTCCTTAAGCAGTCATTTACCAGGTGGCTCCACTCTAGGGTCGACAAGTCGCAGTCACTTACCTCAGAAGTGTGGTGAGAGGGCTGGGCTTCAGGTGAGGCTGAAACAGCATGGACACAAGACTCCCCTCCCCAACATACTACTAGCTAACGTCCAGGCCATTGAGAACAAAGTTGATGAACTAAGGGCAAGACTGACCTATCAAAGAGAACTGAGGAAGTGCTGTGTGCTATGTCTCACTGAAACGTGGCTTACACCTGCTTCACCTGACTGTGCCATACAACCTGAGGGCTTCTCAATCCACTGAATGGACCGTACAGCATCTTCGGGCAAAGTTAGAGGCAGAGGGGTCTGCTTCTTAATCAATAACTTGTGCTCAGACGAGACGGTCCTGGCGAGCTCCTGCTCACCTAATCTGGAATATCTAGCGGTGAAGTTTTGACCATACTACTTGCCACAGGAGTTCACTTCAGCTCTCCTAATAGCAGTCTACATCCCACCCCAGACAGACATGAAGCCTGTACTCAATGAACTATATGCTGTGGTCAACAACCTTGAGACAGGATACCCTGAGGCTCTCTTCATTATTGCAGGTGACTTCAACCAGGCCAACCTCAAGAGTATGTTACCAAAATAATACCAGCACATCTCCTGTCCCACCAGGGGTGCCAACACCCTTGACCATTGTTATACAACCATCAAAGATACCTTCCGAGCCACCCCTCACCCCTCACTTTGGTAAATCTGACCACCAGGCTGTGCTCCTCCTCCCTGCATACAAACAGAAACTGAAACGGGAGGATCCAGTACAGAGAGTTATACGATGCTGGTCTGAGGAAGCAGGTGAGCTCCTACATGACTGCTTTGAGTCAGTGGACTGGTCCATGTTCAAAGACTCAGCTGCCAGTCTTGGTGAGTATGCCACCACCATCACACACTTTATCAGCAAGTGTGTTGAGGACTGTGTACCAAAGAAGACAATACAGGTGTTCCCAAGCCAGAAACCATGGATAAACCATAGAACCATAGGACAATACAGCACAATACAGGCCCTTCGGCCCACCGTGCTGTGCCGACTTTCAAACCACACCTAAGACTATCTAACCCCTTCCTCCCACATATCCCTCTATTTTAAATTCCTCCATATGCTTATCTAACAACCTCTTGAACGTGACCAACGTATCAGCTTCCACCACCACCCCAGGCTGCGCCTTCCATGCATCAACCACTCTCTGGGTGAAAAACCTACCTCTGACATCTCCCTTGAACTTCCCACCCATTACTTTAAAGCCATGCCCCCTTGTATTGAGCATTGGTGCCCTGGGAAAGAGGCGCTGGCTGTCCACTCTATCTATTCCTCTTAATATTTTGTACACCTCTATCACATCTCCCCTCATCCTCCTTCTCTCCAATGAGTAAAGCCCTAGCTCCTTTAGTCTCTCCTCATAATCCATACTCTCTAATCCAGGCAGCATCCTGGTAAATCTCCTCTGCACCCTCTCCAACGCCTCCACATCCTTCCTATAATGAGGTGACCAGAACTGGACACAGTACTCTTAAGTGTGGTCTAACCAGAGTTTTGTAAAGCTGCAACATTACTTTGCGGCTCTTAAACTCGATCCCACGACTTATGAAAGCTAACATCCCATAAACTTTCTTAACTACCCTATCTGGGAGATCCACTCCTTACTGAAGTTGAGGACTGCTGCATTCAAGTCAGGTGACCCTGACGTTTACAAGAAATCGAGATACGACCTCCAGAAAACTATCAGGAATGCCAAGAGGCAATACCAGTTCAAAATAGAGTCCCAGACCAGCCATCAATTGTGGCAGGACTTACATGCTATAACGGGCCGCAAAATGAAGTTGGACAGCATAATTAACAATAGTGCATCCCTTCCTGATGAGCTCAACACATTCTATGCGTGTTTTGAACAGAAGAGGAGTGGATTGTCACCACCCACTCTGACCGGCTCCAATGCAACTGAACCTGTGGTCACCGTCGAGGACGTAAGATCAGTCTTCCGGAGAGTGAACACGAGGAAAGCATCTGGAAGGGATGGTGTCCCTGGCCATGTGCTCAGATATTGTGCTGATCAGCTGGCGGGGGTATTTGCAGACATTTTTAACCTCTCCCTGCTTCAGAGGTTTCCACCTGTTTTAAGAAAACCACTATAATCCCGTTACCTAAGAAAAACAAGGTAATATGCTTTAATGACTACCAGCCAGTGGCTCTGACATCCACCACCATAAAGTGCTTCGAGAGGCTGGTCATGGCACACATTAACTCCAGTCTCCCAGACAACCTCGATGCACTGCAAGTCACCTATCACCAAAATAGGTCTACAATGGATGCCATCTCCCTGGCCCTACACTCATCTCTGGAGCATCTGGACAGTAAAGACACCAACGTTAGACTATTGTTTATTGACTACAGCTCCGCCTTCAGTACTATAATTCCAAACAAACTCATCACAAACTCCGAGACCTGGACTCAGCACCTCCCTTTGCAACTGGATGCTTGACTTCCTGACCAACAGACCGCAATCAGTGAGGATCGGCAGCAACACCTCCAGAACAATTATTCTCAACACTGGTGCCCCACAAGGCTGCATCCTCAGCCCTCAACTCTACTCCCTATACTCTCATGACTGTGTGGCCAGATTCTACTCTAACTCCATCTACAAGTTTGCAGATGATACCACTGTAGTAGGCCGTATCTCAAATAATGATGAGTCGGAGTACAGGAAGGAGATAGAGAGCTTAGTGACATGGTGTCATGACATCAACCTTTCGCACAATGTCAACAAAACAAAAGAGCTGGTCATTGACTTCAGGAAAGGGGGCGGTGTACATGTACCTGACTACATCAATGGTGCTGAGGTCGAGAGGGTTGAGAGCTTCAAGTTCTTCAGAGTGAACATCACCAATAACCTGTCCTGATCCAATCACATAGACGCCATGGCCAAGAAAGCTCACCAGCACCTCTACTTCCTCAGGAGGCTAAAGAAATTTGGCATGTCCCGTTTGACACTGACCTACTTTTATCACAGCCTGGTATGGCAACTGCTCTGCCCAGGACCGCAAAAAACTGCAGAGAGTTGTGGACACAGACCAGCGCATCACGGAAACCAGCCTCCCCTCCATGGACTATGTCTATACCTCTTGCTGCTTTGGTGAAGCAGCCAGCATAATCAAAGACCCCACCCACCCGGGTCATTCTGTATTCTGTCCTCTCCCATCAGGCAGAAGATACAGGAGCCTGAGGGCACGTACCACCAGACTCAAGGACAGTTTCTATCCTATGGTGATAAGACTGTTGAACGGTTCCCTTATATGATGATCTCACAATCTACCTTGTTTGAACTTGCATCTTATTGTCTCCCTGCAATGCACTTCCCTGTAGCTGTGACACTTTACATTGTATTCTGTTATTGGTTTTACCCTGTACTACCTCAATGCATTCTGTACTACCTCAATGTACTGTGTCATGAATTGATCTGTACGAATGGTATGCAAGACAAGTTTTTCGGTACAAGTGACAATAGTAAACCAATACTAATACCAATACAAACTTGGGAGAGTAAATTGGGAACAGATGTTCTTGGGGAAGTGCACAGCGGAAATGTGGAGGGATTACTTGCATGGGGTTCTGGATAGGTTTGTCCCATTGAGGCAGGGTAAGGATGATAGAGTGAAGGAACTGTGGTTGACAAGAGACGTAGAATATCTTGTTCAAGGGAAGAAAGAAGCTTACCTGAGGTTCAGAAAGCATGGATCAGGCAGAGCTACAAAGTAGCCAGAGGGAGCTTAAGAATGGACTTAGCTGGAAGGGGGCATGAGAAGGCCTTGGCAAGTAGGCTTAAGGAAAACCCCAAGGCATTCTACATGTATGTGAAGAATAGGAGGATGACTAGAGTGAGGGTAGGACCGATCAGGGATAAAAGAGGAAACATGTGCCTGGAGTCGGAAGAGGTTGGGGAGGTCCTTAATGAATACTTTGCTTCTGTATTCACCAGAGAGAGAGATCTTGACGTTTGTGAGGATGGTGTACAACAGGCTGATACGCTAGGGCATGTTGACATGAGGAAAGAGGATGTTCTGGATCTTTTGAGAAACATTAGGACA
Organism: Pristis pectinata; assembly: GCF_009764475.1. Lineage (NCBI taxonomy): Eukaryota > Metazoa > Chordata > Chondrichthyes > Rhinopristiformes > Pristidae > Pristis > Pristis pectinata. The sequence goes on from NC_067414.1 coordinate 93,254,082, forward strand.
GATAAGTCTCTGGGGCCAGACGGGATATATCCAAGGTTATTATGGGAAGCCAGGGAAGAGATTGCTGCGCCTTTGGCGATAATCTTTGCGTCTTTTCTGGCTACAGGAGTAGTGCCAGATGATTGGAGGGTGGCAAATTTTGTTCCTTTGTTTAAGAAAGGGAGTAGGGATAACCCTGGGAATTACAGACCAGTGAGTCTTACTTCAGTGGTGGGCAAATTACTGGAGAAGATTCTTAGACAGGATTTATGGGCATTTGGAGAAGTGTAGGCTGATTAGGGACAGTCAGCATGGCTTTGTGAGGGGCAGGTCGTGCCTCATGAGCCTGATTGAATTCTTTGAGGATGTGACAAAGCACATTGATGAAGGTCGAGCACTGGATGTGTTGTACATGTATTTTAGTAAGGCATTTGATGAGGTTCCTCATGGAAGGCCTATTCAGAAAGTCCGGAGGGATGGGATCCAGGGAAACTTGGCTGTGTGGATTCAGAATTGGCTCGCTCATAGAAGACAGAGGGTGGTGGTAGATGGAGCGTATTCTTTCTGGAGGTCGGTGACCAGTGGTGTTCCAGAGGGATCTGTTCTGGGATCCCTGCTCTTTGTGATTTTTATAAATGACTTGGATGAGGATGTGGAAGGGTGGGTTAGTAAGTTTGCTGATGACACTAAGGTTGGTGGTGTTATGGATAGAGTAGAAGGTTGCTGTAGATTACAACAGGACATTGATAGGATGCAGACCTGGGCTGAGAAGTGGCAGATGGAGTTCAAAGGGATTTATTCTGGCTGGAGGTCCCTGACTAGTGGTGTTCTTCAGGGATCCATACTGGGACCTCTGCTGTTTGTGATGTGTATAAATGACCTGGATGAAAATGTACATGGGTGGGTTAGTAACTTTGCAAATGATATGAAGATTAGTGGTGTTGTGGATAGCATAGAGGACTGGCAAAGGATACAGTGGGATATAGATCAGTTGAAGATGTGGGCAGAGAAGCGGCAGATGGAGTTTAATGCGGCTAAGTGTTAATGGCAAGACCCTTAACAGTGTTGATGTGCAGAGGGATCTTGGGGTCCAAGTTCGTAGCTCCCTGAAAGTGGTTGCACAGTTGATAGGGCAGTAAAGAAGGTGAATGGCATGTGTGCCTTTATTACTCGAGGTATTGAGGTACTGAGTTCAAGAGTCAGGAAGTTACGTTACAGCTTTATAAAACTCTGGTTAGCCTGCATCTGGAGTATTGCATTCAATTCTGGTTGCCCCATTATAGGAAGGATGTGGAGGCTTTGGAGAGGGTGCAGAAGAGGTCTACCAGGATGCTGCCCGGATTAGAGGGCATGTGCTCTGAGGAGAGGTTGGACAAACTTGGGTTGTTTTCTCTGGAGCAGTGGAGGCTGAGGGGAGACCTCATAGAAGTTTATAAGATTGAGAAGCATAGATAGAGTAGACAGCCAGTATCTTTTTTCCAGGGTCGAAATGTCTAATACTAGAGGGCATGCATTTAAGCTGACAGGGGGTAAGTTGAAAGGAGCTGTACGGGGGGGGGGGGGGGGGGGGAGGGGGGGGGGAGTTCATACACAGAGAGCGGTGGGTGCCTGGAATGCGCTGTCAGGGGTGGTAGTGGAAACAGATACGATCGAGGTGTTTAAGAGGCTCTTAGCTAGGCACACTAATATGCAGAGAATGAAGGGATATGGACATCGTGTAGGCAGAAGGGACTACTGTTTAGTCAGCTTTTAATTACTAGTTTAATTAGTTTAGCATAACATCGTGGGCCAATGGACCTGTTCCTGTGCTGTACTGTTCTATGTTCTATCTGGGGTGTTGATGAGAATGCATCATAAAATATGAACAAGCGCTCTGGCACAAAAAGACAGATAGCCTGAAAATTCTCAGCGGGTTTAAAATAATGGTGTATTCCAGCTGACCACATTTTCTGATCACCCTGTGCCTGCATAGTGATGTACAGAAAGCATCCCACTGAGTTTTCCTTGAATTAGAAGACAAAATGTTAGATTCCCATTTAACTAATGACTATTGTCTTATCATCCAAAGTGTATTATTCTATCACCCTAAAACAAACCTTGTCAGCCATCTGCCCTGCATGAGTTTGAGCTTCCCTCATTAGCTCTCTGGCTAGATTCCAGTCATCACTCAGCCTTCTGAAACCGATGTTTCTCATTCTTTTGGAATTGGATGAATAGCATCGGGAGCACTGATTAGAATCAGATCTCCAGTGCCTGTGTTCTGTAGAGCTACTGGTGTGAGGTGCATTCACAGTCAACCCATTATTGGTTTGGCGTGCGTGCAGAAACCAGAGAAGAAGGTAGGTAAACCAGACTTCCGTCACTTTTCCCAAGTGGAGATACCAATCAGTTTACTTGACAGATGCCAAAATATTTCAGACGTGTAGCAATCAGATTGGCGCATTGGTGAAATATGTTGGGATCTGCTGACTAAGCTCATAGGTCCTGATCTGAGCTTAATCCAAAATAAGGTTAGAAAGAATGGGATAAAACAGAAAACACTCAGAAGGTCAGGCGGTGTCCATGGAGAGAGAAACAGTTAATGTTTAAGGTCAATGACCCAGCATCAGAATGTGAAGGATGGGTTTATATAATTGAGATCATACATAACCAGTGTAATTATTTGGGCCAGACTCGCAAACATTCCATTACTTTCTTTGCACCTTTTTTATCCTGTAGTTAAATTCATATCTAAATGAACCTTTCAATCAGATAACTACTAAACGTGAAGAATTTTTCTCCATTCCTTGTAAGACGAGTACATTTCATTCAGTTCTCATTTAGTCTGGGAAATTGAATGGAGCCTATTATAAAAATGAAGCTACTTTGATGGTATCATTGTTAGAGGCTGTGCAATATGAAACAGCTTTAACCTTCCCTCATTGACAACATCCGACTGCCATCATGCCCTCAGCTACTGAACAGAGAATGATGTCAATATTGTAAAAATATGATAAATATGTGAATAAACTTCTTTCTGAGCAAGAAATGGGCACTGTTGTATCACCATACCATGCTAACTCATTGCCATTTGAGCTTTTTGGATGCTCATAAGTAAACAGTTGAGCTCCATGCAGCAAGTTAGTTGAGATCTGGCCTGGTTTATCCGGTGGCATTGCATGCCTGAAGTTATCAGACACTATGAGTCAGTTAGGGTTGGTTAGAAGAAGCAATTTTTCAGAATAAGTGAAAATAGATTCGTGGTGTCCTGTATCTGGGGGCGATCCTGTTCAGTTGCTATATTAATGATTTGGTAGTTCTTGAGGAAGTGGTGTCAAAACTTGAAGGTGATACCAGGATTGAAAATATACTCAGTTCTTCGGAAGAGCAAGAGAAACTGCAGAGAGATAGTGAGAAGATGGGGAAGTTACCTAAGCAGTGGCAGATGCAACTCTTTGTTAGATTGTGAGATAATATATTTGGTAAACAATGAAAGTATATCCCCTAAGCTTCCTCTGACGTTCATGGCTGATCCTCTACCTTGTCCACTTTCACATCCAATCCCACACCCTCTGATTTCCTTCATGCCAAAGAAGCTCATTAGTTGACTGAGTCAATATCTAAGCACCTGCAGCCAGCTGAAGCAGATTAATAACCCCTTATGCAAAGAAATTGCTTGTCATTTCCGTCCTTATTGGCTGGCTCATCAACCAAAGATTATGATTCTAGTGCAAAAAAACCGAGCTGCTGGAGGAACTCAGCGGGTCAGGCAGCATCTGTGGAGGAAATGGACAGTCGACATTTCAGGTCCTTTCATCTGGACTGAAAGAGTTGCCAGTATAAAGAGGTGAGGGGGAGGGATGAGCCAAAAGCTGGTAAGGGATAGGTGGATCCAGATGATTGGCAGATGGTGGGGGAAGGAGGGGTAGAGGTAGTGACAGAGGCTGGGAGGTGATAGGTGCAGGGCTATGGAAGGCAGAGTGGAACCAAACAAGGGAGAGAAGGTGAACAGATGGGAACAGTAGCAGGGGTGGGGGGGGGGGTCAATAGGGAACCCAATGGGAGGTGTGTGTTTTGCTCCAGACTCCTCCATCTGCAGTCTCTTGTGTCTCTATTGTGATCCTAGATTCTAAAAAGCTGCATTAATTATGCAATGAATGAAAGTGTTCTTGGTACTATAGAAATGCAGAGGACCTTGGAGAACATTCACTGAATATTGGCAGCTAATTATCATATTCATGAGGCATCATAAATATGCTAGTAGAATTCAAGATTTTAACTCAAGTATAATAATAACTGTCAGGGGATCATTAAGGGCATGATATTAATGAAATGTAATACAAAATATTAATAAGATCTATGTAAAAACACAGGCTTCTATACCACAGAAACATTGAGATTTCAGAAGAATTTAGATCAGCAAGAGGGATCATTCATTCCTTGAACATTGACAAGTATGGTGAATGACAAAACTCAAGGGAAATCTGACCAATTGAACCACACCTTGTTAGAGCCGGGTACAATAATAATGTTTAAAAGACATTTAGACAGGTTCATGGATAGAAAAGGTTTAGAGGGATATGGGCCAAACACAGGCAAATGGGACTAGCTCGGAAGGACATTTTGGTTGGCATGGACAAGTTGCACCAAAAGGCCTGTTTCCATGCTCTATGTCTCTAAGACTCTAATGTAGATTATGAGATGGTCTGAAAGAAATATTTAACATTATGGAAAGCTGGTACACTTTTTTTAGAAATAGCCCTTTTTCTGTAACTCAGAGGTCAGAAAGAATTTTCTGATCCTATCCTGATAAAGTGTCTCGACCCAAAACATCAACATACACATTTTACCTCCACAGATGCTGCTTGACCTGCTGAGTTCTTCCAGCATTTTGTTTTTTTTTGTGTGTCGGAAAGAAGTTGCCACTTACACAATACAAGGTATTTGAACAGAGTCAAGGAGAAGCACAATGTGGATACAAGAGACTGATGCAGGGTTTCAACCCAAAACATCGACAGTTCCTTTCCTCCCACAGATGCTGCTCGACCCGCTGAGTTCCTCCAGCAGATTGTTTGTTGCTCCAGATTCCAGCATCTGCAGTCCCTTCAGTCCACACATGTTGGAGATAAGCCTGGACGAATATAAAAACAAAATCATGACCTTACTCCAACCTGATCACCCAGTACTGGGTGAGCAGAAATTTCCTCCTAGCCTCTGTCACTATTTCCACTCTCTCCTCCTCCATCTGCCTATCATACATCAGCACCTATCGCTTGCCAGCTCTTATCTCACCCCTTCCCCTCACTTCTTTACACTGGCTATCTCCTCTCTGTCTTTGAGTTCGGATGAAGTTCATGACCTGAAACGTCGACTGTCCATTTCCCTCCACGGACATTGCCTGATTCGCTGAATTCCTCCAGTATTTTCTTTGTTCCTCAGGACTGAGGATGACCAACTTCCACTCTGGTTCAGTGGGTTCTGAGGTGGCTGATGAAGCCAACAGGTGAACCACAGATTCTTCCACAGATAGAACATAGAACAGTACGGCACAGGAACAAGGCCCTTCGGCCCACGATGTCTGTGCTGAACACGATGCCAAATTAAACTAAATCTCTTCTGCCTGCACATGATGCATATCCTTCCATTCCCTGCATATTCATGTGTCTATCTAAAAGCCTCTTAAACGCCACTATCGTACCTGCTTCTACCACTGCCCTTGGCAGCCCGTTCCAGGCACCTCCCACTCTCTGTGTAAAAAGAACTTGCCCCTTCATCTCCCTTAAACTGTCCCCCCTCAACTTAAATGAATGTCCTCTAGTATTTGACATTTCTACCCTAGAAAAATGACTGTACACCCTATCTATGCCTCTCATAATTTTATCAACTTCTATCAGCTTCCGATGCTGCAGAGAAAACAATCCGAGTTTATCCAACCTCTCCTTATAGCTCATACCCTCATATCCAAGCAGCAGCCTGGTAAACTTCTTCTGCATCCTTTCCAAAGTCTCCACACCCTTCCTGTAACGGGGCGACCAGAGTTACACACGACATTTGCACAGCTGGGGCAGGACATGCCTGCCAGTGCAGGTGGATAATAGTTTGAGAGATGGTGAGGTTTCACTGCTTCCACTGGGTCTCTGTGTACTGCCTCATACATGATCTGGAGGTCCTCAATACCATCCGAATTGCCCCTTTTCCACTTTGAACAGTCATATGCCAAAGAAATAAAGGACTGCAGATGCTGGAATCTAGATGAAAAATACGATGATGCTGGAGGAACTCAGCAGGCCAGGCAGCATCCGTGGAGAAAAGCAGGCGGTCAACGTTTCGGGTCAGGACCCTTCTTCAGGACTGAAGATAGGAAAAGGAGAAGCCCAATATACAGGGGGGGGAAAGCAGAGCAGTGATAGGTGGACAGAAGAGTGGAGGCAGGTGAAGCTCTGTCTCACCTGAAAGGACCATTTGGGTCCCTGGATGGAGGTGATGGAGGTGGTGTAGGGACTCCCTCGTTCACTCCTTAACCCCCCCCTTACCCATCCCGCTCCCACCCTGGGAACTTTCCACTGCCCCTGCTGTAGGTACAACACCTGTCCCTACACCACCTCCATCACCTCCATCCAGGGACCCAAACAGTCCTTCCAGGTGAGACAGAAATTCACCTGCATCTCCCATAATATCATTTACTGCATTCGGTGCTCTAAGTGTGGCCTCCTCTACATTGGTGAGACCAAACACAGACTAGGTGACCATTTCGCAGAACACCTGCGCTCCGTCCGTAACCGCGACCTGCATCTCCCCGTTGCCAGTCACTTCAACTCCCCCTCCCACACTATCACTGATATGTTAGTCCTCGGCCTCCTCCGCTGCCAGGAGAATTCCAAGCGCAAACTGAAGGAATAGTACCTCATTTTCCGTCTTGGATCCTTGCAGCCTAACGGCATGAATATTGAATTCTCCCACTTTAGGTAATACTCACCACCACCCCCCCCCCCCACCCCACCATGCTCCTTCTCTTCCCTTTCCTAGCCTCCTCTTTATTTCTTCTTTTCCTCTCTCTTCTTACCTTTGACCCATCCCCCGGTGGATCTGCTCTCCCCTCCTCCCCCGCACCTGCCTATCACTATCTCTTACCTGCATCTACCTATCACCACCCTGTGCCCACCCCACCTCCCCTCTTATGTCCACCTATCACTGCTCTGCTTTTCCCTCCTACATATTGGCCTTCCCCTTTTCCTATCTTCAGTCCTGAAGAACGGTCCTGACTGGCAACGTTGACCGCCTGCTTTTTTCCACAGATGCTGCCCGGCCTGCTGAGTTCCTCCAGCATCATCCTGTTTTTCAGTCGTGCCAAAGATTCCCTGGAGGCAAAGGGAATGTTATATGTCTTCAAGGAGACTTTGAGGCGATTTTTTCCCTCTGTCTGCCTGGTAAACACTTTCCATGACAGAACTCGAAATAGTGTGTATTTTTTGAGAGTCAGGCATTGGGCATGTGAACAATGTGACATCCCCAATCTGGCCAACTGACTGAAACCATGGTCTCAGTGCTGTAAATGTTTGCTTGGTAGAAGACACTGGCTTTGGTTCACATCCATCCAGTGAATTTGGAGGATTCTGCAGACACAGCAGTGATGGTATCTTCCCAGTGCTGTGAGATGTCTGCTGGAGGCATTTCAGGTCTGAAAAGATCATGAGTTTTGTGCCAGGTCTGAGGGCTCAATCTTCAAACACACTTCTCCTCAATCGACCAAAGGCTGCGCCGGTGCATTGAAGGTGGCGGTGAATTCCTTCATCAAGAGGTGGATCCCGAGATATGGGAATTAGTTGTTTTCCCAGTGTCTCGCCAAGGCAGTGCGGTGTAGTGGGGAGCAGTTGGTAGAGGACTTTTCTCTTATGGATGTTGAGTTTAAGTCTATCCCTTTGTATGCTTCAGTGAACGGGTCAATTTGACAAAACTGAAGGTTTTATCTTTGGTACCTACTGCAAACTATTCCATCACCAATGACTCCGTCCGTCTCTCTGGCAACTGCCTGAGACCATCCATGATGCTGGACTTTGTTGAGTTCCCATCTACATATTCACTCCATCACCAGCTTCACCTTCTTCCATTGCTCGTAGAGTCATAGAGTTACAGAGAGGTACAGCACGGAGACAGACCCTTTGGCCCACCTTGACTGTGCCAACCGTCAACCCCCCATTTTTACATTCACCTCACCCTAACCTATTTTATTCTCGCCCACATTCCCATCAACCCCCCCCCCCCCCCCCCCCCCCCCCAGATTCTACCACTCTTCTACACACAGGGTGATTTAGAATAGTTAAAAAAGTTAGCAATCCTCATATTTTTGGGATGTGGGAGGAAACTGCGGCACCTGGAGAAATCCACGCTGTCGCAGGGAGAACGTGCAAACCTCACAAACAGAACTGGAGGTCAGGATTGAACTCAGATCGCTGGAGCTATGAGAAAGATTGGGCCACCACTTTGCAGAACACCTCTGCTAAGTCCACGAGGTGTAAGATTTTGGTCACTCTACTTCTTCACTGACCTCTCTGACTTCAACTCCTGCATTGTTTCAATATCCAAAGCAAGCTCGAAGAGCAGCCCCTCATCTTCTAACTGGGGCTTAATATTGAAGCTAACAATTTCAGGTAACCTCTGTTTATTTTCCACCTACCAGGTGTGGCTGTACCTCTCTATCTATGCCTCTCATAATCTTATACACTTCTATCAAGTCGCCTCTCATCCTCCTACACTCCAAAGGGAAAAGCCCCAGCTCGCTCAACCTTTCCTCATAAGACATGTTCTCTAATCCAGGCAACATCCAGGTAAATCTGCTCTGCACCCTTTCTAAAGCTCACCCATCCTTTCATGAATCTCTGGAATTCTCTTCCCCTGAGGGTGCTGGAGGCCGGATCATTAGATACGTGAGGTGGAGATGGATAAATATTTGAAAGATTTAAGAATTATGGGGACCTGGCACGGAAGAGGAGTTGGGGCCAGCATAGACCAGCCTCGATCACATTGAATGGCGGGACAGGCTTGAGGGGCCAAGTGGACTATTCCTGCTCATATTTTCTTGTGTACTTGGTTAAACGTTCTATATAAGTGCAAAATACTGTTGTCAAATGGTAGCAGTAAGTGGAGTACCACATTCTGGTGTGCCAACATCTTCAGCTCTGGTACTTTACCACTTCTCTGAAGGCCTTTCTGTTTGGATTCTGTCTAGTCTGTGATGTCCATGACCTGACCCACTCATCATTCCTGTAAAATAATGGTGTTACATCCCTTTCAGATAGATTAAATTCCTCATACCGTGTGCGAAGTGTAGAATAAATAACTTGAGACAGCGGAGTGTGCAGGATAATTCACTGCTGACATAAGACCACATATTTCACTGCCACAATTTAGGTAGCCCTTGTCACAGTGCAGAACACAACGCTTGGCAACTCAATGATATTGATTGTATCCTTGAAGCTCATATTTCTGCATGAGTTTAATAAACACAATTTGTTAGTTGGATGGACAGTGAAATAAAACTGACAAAAGATTACAAATGTTTTTGGCTTTTATCTGATCGAATTCAATGTTTTTTCTACAATCAATTTAATGCTGTTGGATTGAAAAACAAAAAAGAACTGTAGATGCTGGAAATCTGAGTTAACACACTGAGTGCTAGAGTTCTGTTGAAATGTCATTGACCAGTAAAGCTAGTTCTGAACTGTTGAGCATTTCCAACATTCTCTGTTTTCATTGACGCTACACATGTTTTCAGTTGATTTCCAGCATCTGCAATGTTTTGCTTTTCAATCCAAAAGCATCATCTCTCTGGCAAAAAAAACCTCACAAGCTGGATCAGATAAGAGCCAAGAACTCTTTTGACCATTTTATTTAAATGTTCATGTCACAGAGTCATAGAGTTATACAGCAAGGAAAACAGGCCCTTCGGCCCAACTAATCCATGCCGATCAAGTTGCCTACCCGAGCTAGTCCCATTTGCCTGTGTTTGGCCCATATCCCTCTAAGCCTATCCTATCCATGTACCTGTCAACATGTCTTTTAAATGTTGTTATTGAACCCACCTCTACCACTTCCTCTGTCAGCTTGTTCCATATACAGACCACCCTCTGTGTGAAAAAGTTGCCCCTCAGGTCCTTTTAAATCTTTCCCCTCTCACCTTAAACCTATGACCTCTAGTTTTGGTCTCCACTACCCTGGGAAAAAGCCTGCGGCTATTCGCTCTTATCTCTGCCCCTCATGATTTTATAAACTTCTGCAAGGTCACCCCTCAGCCTCCTATGCTCCAGGGGAAAAAGGTCCCAGCCTATCCAGACTCTCCTTATAACTCAAACTTTCCAGTCCCAGTAACATCCTCATAATTCTTTTTTGCACCCTTTCCAGTTAACTGTTAATTGCCAACAATTTTTGTTTACTGAACTCACACAGAACCATGAGCAGAAAGGATACAATAAATACACTGGAGTTGCCAGACATGCAGTATGAAGCACTGTGAATTATGTGGCCTAATGTCAGCAGTGAATTATCTTACTGGTGTTGTTGAATAGATGGATGAGAGTGATTCATCATGTCCTGTTAATTAGCCTAATCTTTTCATTTGTGAGTGATCCAAATGACAGGATTAGGCTAATTTTCTCTCAAAACATTGGGCATTGGGTAAGAAACTGTTGTGCGGTGCTATTTGGCAGGATGGTGAACACATTAAACTTGGATACATCACTGAAACTGTTGAGAAGGGATTGAGCAGGACACGTGCACGTTGGGTGGGGAATAGAGGTACACAAAATTATGAGGAGTACAGATAGTAGAAGACGTTTCTCCATAGCAGAGGTGCCTATAGCCATAGGACATAGGGTTGGGGGAAGGTGAAAGAGGTTTAGAAGGGATCTGAGAAAGAGCTTTCTCACCCAGAGGTTAGTTGGACTCATCCTGATGAAGGCTTTCGACCCGAGACAACGACTGTTTATTTCCCTCCATAGATGCTGCCTGACCTGCTGAGTTCCTCCGGCATTTTGTGTGTGTTGCTGCTTGAGCGGGTGATGGGGCAGGTATTCACACAACATTTGAGAAGCATCTGGACAGGTACTTGAACCAGGAAGACTACTGACCAAGCTGATAAATGAGATTCGCATAGATGGGTACCTGATAGTCAGCATGGACATGATTGGCTGAAGGGTCTCTTTCTGTTTTGCTTCTATGACTCTACAACTTGCAAAGCTATGAAGTCAATGCAACCAAACGTCAGGAGTTGAGTACAAAAACAGCCAATATCCTACTGATTTAGCACAAACAACCAAACACTGAATTGTAGCATTGTTAGGACAACCATTACTTTGGTGAAATTTTCACCTTCTTCCCAGACTGCACAGTGTAATGCCTGAGACTTCTTGTGAGTGTTGGTTCTGGCTTTGGTGCCTCAAACATGCTGAATGAATTTCACCAAAACCTTCACAGTTCTCCATGGATCTGATTGCTCCACTGCCACCCGGTGGACATGATTCATAACCACATTGCATTTTCATGGAAAAGACCAGATCAGCTGACTGAAAATCAAGATACCTGCAGATGCTGGAAATCTGAAATAAAAACAGAAAATGCTGGAAGCGCTCAGAAGGTCAGGCGGCATCTATGGAGGGAAATGAACAGTTGACGTTTCGGGCTGAGGCCCGGCACTGTCTCGGGCTGTTTCAGGCCGAGGTAGTCCTGATGAAGGGTCTCGACCCGAAACGTCGACTGTTCATTTCTCTCCATAGATGCTGCCTGACCTGCTGAGTTCCCCGTGGATCTAAAGCCATATCTCAAAACTGTCAATAAGATTGCAGTCAATCTGTAAACTGATGTTATAATGTGCATCTTCCAAAAAAAATCACTGTTCCTCAACAAATAGACACAAATAAAAGGTCTAGTTGCTGTAAATTTGAAATCAAAATACAGAAAATGCTGGAAATGAATAATAGTCTAATTATCAACTAAAAGCAAAAGATAGTAATGATCCCTTATCAGGGCAATCCTGTGTATGTTCTGCTAACTAGGCTGTCTTTTTATTCTGGAGACACAAGAGACAGGAAGCTAGAGCAACAAACAATCTGCTGGAGGAACTCAGCGGGTCGAGCAGCATCTGTGGAGGGAAAGGAATTGTCGACGTTTCGAGTCAAAGCCCTGCATCAGGACTGAGAGTGGAGAAGGAAGATAGCCAATGTAAAGAGAGGGGGAGGGACAGGGTGATACAGGGGCTAGTAGGTGATTGGTGGACCGAGGAGGAGTGAAAGATGATAGGCAGATGGAGCCAAGTCGGTGGTGGGGGGGGGGGGGAGTGGAGTTGAGAGACAGGTGGATAATAGATGCAGGCAAACAAAAAAAGAGAAAATGGAGCCAGGTGTTAGGAGGGGAGAGTGAAAATGGAGGTATTCTAGAGCATAGTACATAGAACAGTAGAGCATAGCAACAGACTCTTTGGCCCATGATGTCTGTGTCAAACATGATGCCAAATTAAATTAATTCTTTCTACCTGCACACAAACCATCTCCCTCCATACTCATGTGCCTATCTAAAAGACTCTTAAACGTCACTATCATATCTGATTTCACCACCACCCCTGGCAGTACGTTTCAGGCACCCACCACTCTCTGTGTAAAAATCCTGCCCCGTACATCCCCTTTAAACTTTCCCCTCTCACCTTAAAGCTACGCCCTCTAGTATTCAACATTTCTACCCTGGGAAAAAGATTCTGTCTGTCTACCCTATCTATGTCTCTCATAATTTTATAAACTTCTATCAGGTCTCCCCTCAGCCTCCGACGCTCCAGAGAAAACAATCCAAGTATGCTCAACCTCTCCTTGTAGCTCATACCCTCTAATCCAGGCAGCACCCTGGTAAAACTTCTTCTGCACCCTCTCCAAAGCCTCCACATCCTTCCTGTAATGGGGTGACCAGAATTGCACACCAGGTACGGCCTAACCAAAGTTTTATACAACAGCAACATGACTTCCTGACTCTAGAGATGAAGGCAAGCATGCCATATGCCTTCTTTACCACTCTATCTATTGGCGTTGCCACCTTCAGGGAGGTATGGACTCGGACCTGTTTGTTCATTCCTGGTCTTGCTGGATATTCTGATTTATGTTGCTCTGGCTCCTGGTCAATGAATTTATAACTTCTGTGATCAACTCAGACAACTGTGGCATCAAGCACGCAAAGGGAGAGAATAAGTAGGCACGAAGATGCCTAGAGGCGGCCGGAGTAAATGGAGAAGTGAGTTGGAAGAGACAGAGGCTAGGGGAAAGGCAAGCAGGGCTTGTTTCATTGAGATAAGAGAACAGCAACACTGACCCTGCCAAAGTAAACACTGAGAGATAGAAAGATTCATAAACAGACTCTTAAAAAACAAAATATGTTGAAAAAATGGAAAGATGGTATATAGTATTTTAAAGTGATGTATTAGTACATCAGAAGCATGTAATTCCTTTAAACCATCATGTAAACCGCAACACGTGCAATATAACATTTCAAAATCACTTTAAAAGGCTTCTCTGTATTTTTAGGTTTGAAATCCCAGTTATGTTAACATCTGATGGAAGTTATAGATGCATGGAAACAATTAATAAAATATGTACGCTTTAGCAGTGAGAGCATTAATTGCCTGGAATTGCTCAAAATAAAAATACCATGTGGGGTTATGTTGTCCAAGCGTATTATAGCTGCTGTCTCTGTGCTCTGAATTAATGGCATGCAAAATGCAACCATTTAAACTCCTGGGTAACCATGACACCATTTTTTCTTGTTGTCTAAACAAAAATGATCTGGTATTGCTCTAACTCAGTCATGGAAATATCAGACTATCGCAATGATTCAAAATGTTAGTTACAAAAATCAGAGCGGAGATCTAGCTGCTGCTGTTCTTGATCTTCTGTTTCATTAACTATTTCAGAGGAAGGACAAGGAAGGAAGAAAAACTTCAAATACAAATTCTGTTGAGTATTTCCTCCACTTCCTCCCTGACAGAGACATTTTACTTGCGATTTGGTTCTGTTTCCCAATATCCAGCGTTTTTCCTGTTCCCATTGATGAGTGGGAACGTAGGGACATCAGAAAGAGGAGCATAGAGTCATAGAGCTGCACAGCATGGAAATCAGCCTCTCTGCACAACTTGTCCTTGCCAACCAAGATGAAAGAAACCAAAGCAGAGACCAAATGGAATTGGAATTGGTTTATTATTGTCACACGTACCGAGGTACAGTGAAAAACGTGTCTTGCATACCGTTCATACAGATCAATTCACTACACAGTCCATTGAGGTAGTACAGGGTAAAACAATAACAGAATGCAGAATAAAGTGTAACAGTGACAGAGAAAGTGCAGCGCAGGTGGACAATAAGGTGCAAGGTCATAATGAGGTAGATTGCAAGGTCAAGAGTCCGTGGCTCTCAACTGTAGCCACTTTGAATTAAGATTATGGCAGATCCTGTACTTTTTTTTTGTTATACATGATTGAGCTTGGCAGGCTGAGCCAGCATTTAATTACTCATAGCTAGTCACCCTTGAGTAGGTGGTGGCGAGCTGCCTTCTTGAACCGCTGCAGTCCTTGCAGTGTGGGTGCACCCACAGTGCTGTTAGGGAGGGAGTTCCAGAATTTTGACCCAGCAACGGTGAAGGAACGTTGATATATTTTCGAGTCAGGATGGTGTGTGGCTCTGAGGGCAACTTCCCGGTGGTGGTGTCCCCCAGGCCTTTCCTGCCCTTGTCCTTCTCGCTGGTGGAGCCCATGGGTTTGGAAGATGCTGTCTAAGGAGTCTTGGTGAGCTGCTGCAGTGCATCCTGTAGATGGTACAGGCTGCTGCCACTGTGCGTCGGTAGTGGAGTCAGTGAACGGTTGTGGATGGGGAGCCTATCAAGCGGGCTGCTGTGTCCTGTGTGGTGTCGAGCTTCTTGAGTGTTGTTGAAGCTGCATTCACTCAGGCAAGTGGAGAATATTCCATCACACCTCACTTGTAGACAGTGGACAGGCTTTGGGGAGTGAATATGTGAACTATTCACCGCAGGATTCCTAGCCTCTGACCTGCTCTTGCAGCTACATTGTGTATATGGCTACTCCAGTTCAGTTTCTGGTCAGTGATAACCCCCAGAATATTAATAGTGGGGGATTCAGTGGTGGTAATACCATTGAATATCAGGGGTATTAGTTGGATTTTCTCTAGTTGGATATTGTCATTGCCTGGCATTTGTGTGATGTTACTTGCCACCCGTCAGCCCAGGCCTGGATATTGTCCAGGTCTTGCTGCATTTGGATGTGAACTGCTTCATTATCTGAGGAGTCAGGACTGGTTCTGAACATCGTACAATCATCAGTGAATATTCCTACTTCTGACCTTACAATTGAAGGAAGGTCACTGATGAAGCAGCTGAAGATGGTTGGGCCTAGGAACTCCTGAGGAACTCTTGCAGAGATGTCCCGTGGCTGAGATGATTGACCTCCAACCACCAAAACCATCTTCCTTTGTGCTGGGTACGATTCCAACCAGCAGAGGCTTTTCCCCTAGGTTCCCACCAACTCCATTTTAGCCAGGGCTCCTTGATGCCATTCTCGACCAAATGCTGCCTTGATGTCAAGGGCAGTTACTCTCACCTCACCTTTGGAGTTCAGCTCTTTTGTCCATGTCTGAAATGAGGTCAGGAGCTGAGTGACTTTGGCAGAACCCAAGCTGAGCTTCTGTGCAAGTGCCACTTGACAGCACCATCTATTATCCCTTCCATCACTTTGCTGATGATTGAGGATAGACTAATAGGACTGCAGATGGCTAGGTTAAATAAGGACAGGCACAGTAGTGTAGCGGTTAGCATAACGCTTTACAGCGCCAGCGACCCAGGTTCAAATCCGGCCACTGTCTGTAAGGAGTTTGTACGTTCTCCCCATGTCTGCGTGGGTTTCCTCCGGGTGCTCCGGTTTCCTCCCACATTCCAAAGGCGTACGGGTTAGGAAGTTGTGGGCACGCTATGTTGGTGCCGGAAGTGTGGCGACACTTGCGGGCTGCCTTCAGAACACTTGACGCAAAAGATACATTTCACTGTGTGTTTCAATGTATATGTGACTAATAAAGATATCTTATCTTAAATTTGTCCATCTTCTTGCGGACAGGACATATCTGGGCAATTTTCCATATTGTTGGGTAGAAGCCATTGTTATAGCTGCAGTGGAAAAGCTTGGCCAAGGGCGCGGCAAGTTCCGGAGCACAAGTCTTCAGTACCATTGCTGGAATGTTGTCAGGGCCCATAGCCTTTGCTGTATCCAGTGCCTTTAGCCATTTCTTGATACCACATGGAGTGAGTCGAACTGGCTGAAGACTGGCATCAATGATGCTGGGGACCACTGGAGAAGGCCGAGATGGATCATCCCCTCGGCACTTCTGGTTCAAGATTCTCGCAAATGCTTCAGCTTTCTCCTTTGCACCTTCCTGTCTGATTCTCATGTCCTCTGATTCCTTCAGCAACATCATAAACAGAAAAGAAAACCTGCATTGATATGGCCTTTCACAACCTAAGCCATCGAAACTGCTTGAAAATCAGTGCATTGCCTTGGAGTGGGCAGTACAGTGGTCCAGCAGTAGGTGATCGTGCTTCACAGTTCCAGGACCTGGGGTTCGATCCTGACCTCGGCTGCTGCCTGCGCGGAGTTTGCACGTTCTCCCTGTGTCCGCACGAGATTTTCCCCGTGCTCTGGTTTCGTCCAGCATCTCAACGACGTGCCGTCTGGGAGGTTAATTGGTTACTGTGAATTGTCCCTTGTACGGGTGGATGGTAGGAGTATCAGGATGGAGTCGCTGGGCACTTGAGAGATGATGGGTTACAGGACCATGTATGAGCATAGGATTGATGGGATTGCTCTGTGAGAAAGCATAGACCCGATGGGCCAGATGGTCTCCTTCTATGTTGTAATGATTTATGATCAATGTGAAATACTAGAAAGTGTAGTTGGTTTTATTGAAAATTTGTCAGCTTAACTAAACAAAACAAGTTCCACAAATGACAATAGATAAATGACCATATATTTCATTTGCTTTGGGTGCTGGATAATGTTACCCAGGACAACTTCTGCTCTTGTAGAGTCTTTGTCATAGAGTCATACAGCACGGAAACAGGCCATTTGGCTCACTATATCCATGCTGATCAGTGTGCATCCATCCATATTAATCCCATCTTCCAGCACTTGGCCCATACCCTTCTGTGCCTGGGCAATTTAAGTGCTCGTTTAGACACTTAAATGCTGTCAGCAACTATACTGCCACCCTTCTCTCTGGCAGTGCATTCCAGGTACTCACCACTCTCTGAGTGAAAAAGGTCCCCCACAGGTCCCCTCTACATCTCTTACCCCTTACTCTAAATCTGTATCCTTGAGTTATATCTGCCTCTGATCTGGTGAAAAGCTTTCTGTGGTCTGCCCTCTTGTCAGTTTTGCCTTGCAGAGTCAGGAGTTGGAGCCAGATTTGGAGTAGGACCTTTGAAAAGAGGTGAGTCTCTGTGCCGATGCTAGTGAGTTTCACCCTGCAAGAGTCTAAACGAGGCACATTTGCAAATTGTTACCAGTTGATTGGCTTTTTAAACAGCAGCAAATAAAAGGGAAGGCAGGTATAAGTGGAGTGGCCATTTTGGGAGCAGCTATTGTGTTAGTGTGGAGGATTGAGGTTTTGGCTCAAGAGGCAAAGGTAAGTTTCTTTCTTTGCTTTGGTGTTTCCTTTAATCCCAGGCCAGAGTAGTGAGAATGGCTCCAGGGTCAGTGATGTGTTCAGCTGGTGAGCTGTGGGAGTTCTGGGAGCTATCCAGTCTCCCTGATAACTACATCTGCATGAGGTGCATCTAGTTACAGCTCCTTACAGACTGTGTTAGGGAACTGGAGCTGTAGCTGGATGACCTTCAGCTCCTATGGAATGCTGAGGAGTACATAGACAAGAGCTACAGGGAAGCAGTCACACTGAAGCTGCAGGAAGCAGGTAGCTGTGTGACTGTCAGGAGAAAGATGGCGAATAGACAGGTAGTGCAGAGTACCCCTGTGGCTATTCCCCTCAATAACAGGTATACCCCTTTGGATACTGTTTGGGGGGTGGGGGTGGTGGAGTGACCTACCAGGGGAAAGCTGCAGTGACCAGGTCTCTGGCACTGAGCCAGGTTATGTGGTGCATAAGGGAAGGTGGGGAGAAGAGGAAAGGAGAGCGGTAGCGATAGGGGATTCCATAGTAAGGTGGGCAGACGGGAGATTCTGTGGATGTGAAAGAGACTCCTGGATGGTATGCTGCCTCCCCAGGGTCAGGGACGTCTGGGATTGGGCCCACAGTATTCTGAAGGGGGAGGGTGAACATCCAGAAGTTGTGGTACATATTGGTACCAATGACATAGGTAGGAAAAGAGATGAGGTCCTGAAGGGGGAATAGAGGGAGCTAGGTAGGAAGCTGAAAAGCAGGCCCTCAAGGGTAGTAATCTCTGAATTGCTGCCTGTGCAACGTGCCAGTGAGGGTAAGAATAGGATGATTTGGCAGATGAATGCGTGACTGAGGAACTGGGGTAGGGTTTCAGATTTGTTGATTGTTGGGATCTCTTCTGGGGAAGGTACGACCTGTATAAAAGGGATGGGTTACACTTGAGCTGGCGGGGGACCAATATTCTTGCAGGCAGGTTTGCTAGAACTATTGGGGAGGGTTCAATCTAGTTTGGCAGGGGGATGGAAACCAGAGTGATAGGTCAGAGATTGGTTCATTTACTGTACAAGTAGATGCAGAGTGTAGAAGGACTGTGAGGAAGGATAGGCAGTTGAAAGGGCAAAATTGCAGTCAGTTGGATGGGTTGAATTGTGTCTACTTTAATGTGAGAAGTATCAGGAACAAGGCTGATGAACTTGGAGCATGAGTAAGTACACGGAACTATGATGTGGTGGCCATTAGAGACTTGGCTGTTGTAAGGGCAGGAATGGCTGCTGGATATTCTGGGGTTTAGATGTTTCAAAAGGGACAAGGATGGAGATAAGAGGTGGGGAAGTGGCTTTGCTATCAGGGACAATGTCACAGCTGTAGAAAAGGAGGATGTATGGGAGGGATCGTCCACTGAGTCAGTGTGGGTGGAAGTCAGAAACAAAAAGGGAGTGATCACTTTATTGGGAGTATTCCACAGACACCCCCAATAGCAGCTGAGGTGCTGAGGAGCAGATGAGGAGGCAGATTTTGCAGAAATAACATGGTTGTTGTCATGGGTGATTTCAACTTCCCTAATATTGATTAGTGTAAAAGGGGACAGATGGGACAGAGTTTGTTAGGTGTGTCCAGGAAGGATTCCTGACATAGTATGTGGACAGGCCGACTAGAGGAGAGGCCATTCTGGATTTGGTACTAGGCAATGAGCCTGATCAGGTTTCAGATCTCTTGATGGGAGAGCATTTTGGAGATGGTGACCATAACTCCTTGACCTTTACCATAGCCTTGGAGAGAAATAGGAGCAGATGATATGGGACACTATTTAATTGGGGGAGGGGGAATTATGATGCTATTAGACAGGAACTTGGGAGTGTAAATTAGGAATAGATGTTCTTGGGGAAATGCACAGCAGAAATGTGGAGGTCGTTTAAGGAAAACTTGCATGGGGTTCTGGATAGGTTTGTCCCATTGAGGCAGGGTAAGGATGGTAGAGTGAAGGAACCGTGGTTGACGAGATGTAGAATATTTCTTCAAGAGGAAGAAAGCAGCTTACCTGTAGTTTAGAAAGCATGGATCAGACAGGGCTCTGGAGAGGTACAAGGTAGCCAGGAGGGAGCTTAGGAATGGACTTAGGGGAGCTAGAAGGGGACATGAGAAGTCCATGGCAAGTAGGATCAAGGAAAACCCCAAGGCGTTCTACACGTATGTGAAGAATAGGAGGATGAGTAGAGTGAGGGTAGGACCGATCAGGGATAAGAGGAAATGTGCCTGGAGTCGGAAGAGGTAGGGGA
This sequence comes from Pristis pectinata, assembly GCF_009764475.1. NCBI lineage: Eukaryota > Metazoa > Chordata > Chondrichthyes > Rhinopristiformes > Pristidae > Pristis > Pristis pectinata. Next base: position 93,274,018 of record NC_067414.1, read on the forward strand.
GGTCCTTAAAGAATAGTTTGCTTCAGTATCCACCAGTGAGAGACCTTGGCATTTTGTGAGGATGGTGTGCACTAGAGCATGTCAACATGAGGAAAGAGGATGTGCTGGAACTATTGGAGAAACATTAGGATAGATAAGTCACAGGGTCTGGATGGGATATATCCAAGGTTGTTACAGGAAGTGAGGAAGAGATTGCTGTGCCTTTGGTGATAATCTTTGCGTCCTCACTCTCCACAGGAGTAGTGCCAGATGATTGGAGGGTGACAAATGCCCTTTCCTTTAAGAAAGGGAGTAGGGATAACCCTGGGAATTACAGACCAGTGAGTCTTACTTCAGTGGTGGGCAAATTACTGGAGAAGATTCTTAAACAGGATTTATGGGCATTTGGAGAAGTACAGGCTGATTAGGGACAGTCAGCATGGCTTTGTGAGGGGCAGGTTGTGCCTCATGAGCCTGATTGAATCCTTTGAGGATGTGACAAAGTACATTGATGAAGGTAGAGTAGTGGATGTGGTGTACATGGATTTTAGTAAGGTGTTTGATAAGGTTCCTCATGGAAGGCCTATTCAGAAAGTCAGGAGGCATGGAATCCAGGGAAACTTGGCTGTGTGGATTCAGAATTGGCTTGCCCATAGAAGCCAGGGTGGTGGTAGATGGAGTGTATTCTGCCTGGAGGTTGGTGACCAGTGGTGTTCTGCAGGGATCTGTTCTGGGACCCCTGCTCTTCGTGATTTTTTTATATAATAAAAATGACTTGGATGTGGAAGGGTGGGTTAGTAAGTTTGCTAATGATGCAAAGGTAGGTGGTGGTGTGGATAGTGTAGCAGGTTGCTGTAGATTCTGACTGCCTGTCACTTTTGCGGCTGGGAGGAGACGGTGTACCACGCGTACGTGGAGTGAGAGGTTGCAGCCCCTCTTTGTGTATCTGAAGGGGCTGCTGCTCAAGTTCTGGCTGCACTTCAGCCCGATGCTGCTGATCTACGGTCACACGGTGTGGCATGGGTTGCGTGGAGGATCTCCTGGTGGGTCTTCTGGGCCTGGCTAAGCTAGCCATCCATTGGACGTGGCAGCAAGCAGCTGAGGGTTCTGCCTGGTCTGCCTGTCTTCCGTGCTTGCGTGGGTGCCTTTGGAAAGGGAGCATGCAGTCTCCATGGGTGCCCTAGTTGAGTTCCGTGCTCAGTTGGCCCCTCGATCGCATGCATCGTGGATGGTACGAACGCAATTCTTATTTGAAGTGTTGCGTTGTTTTTAGTATTAGTTTGCATTATCTACTGTAGTTATGTAGTTGCTTAGTTTCTTCTCTTCTGTATTAGTTGTGTATTGACACTGGTTGTCCTTTCTGTAGTGCTTCTAGCTAATAAATGTTTATAATAAAATAAAGGTTCTATGGATTACAACAGGATATTGATAGAATGCAGACCTGGGCTGAGAAGTGGCAGATGGAGTTCAATGTGGATCAGTGTGAAGTTATACACTTCAGGATATTGAATTTGAAGGCAGAATACAAGGTTAATGGCAGGACTCTTAGCAGTGTGGAGGAACAGGGATCTTGGGATCCATGTCCATAGATCCCTCAAGGTTGCCACGGAGGTCGATAGGGTTGTTAAGAAGGCATATGATGTGTTGGCCTTCATTAGTCAGGGTATTGAGTTCAAGAGCCACGAGGTAATGTTGCAGCTTTATAGAACTCTGGTTACTCTGCACTTGGAGTATTGTGTTCAGTTCTGGTCACCTCATTATAGAAAGGATGTGGAAGCTTTGGAGACGGTGCAGAGGAAGATTTACCAGGATGCTGCCTGGATTGGAGAGCATGTCTTATGAGGATAGGTTGAGCGAGCTAGGGTTTTTCTCTTTGGAGAGAAGGAGGATGAGAGGTCTCTTGATAGAGGTGTACAAGATGATAAGCATAGATCGAGTGGACAGTTGGACTTTTTCCCAAGGCAACGATGGCTAACATGAGGGGGCATAATTTTAAGGTGATTTGAGGAAGATACAAGGGGGATGTCAGGGGTAGGTTTTTTAGAGTGGCAAGTGTGTGGAACACACTGCTGGCAGAGGTTGTGGGGACAGATACATTAGGGACACTTAAGAGACTCTTAGCCACATGGATGATTTAAAAAAAAATGGGGGGGGGGGTGGCTATGTGGGAGGAAAGGGTTAGATAGATCTTAGAGCAGCATAAAATGTTGGCACAACCTTGTGTGCCGAAGGGCCTGTGCTGAAAAGAAAACTGTACAAAACGATGGTGAGACTGGACTTAAAGTACTGTGTGCAGTTCTGGATGCCTGGGTATGGGAGGGACATCATTAAGTTGGAAAGGGTGCAGAAAAGATTCACAAGGATGTTACTGGAAACAGGGCTTGAGCTATGAGGAGAGACTGTAGGCTAGGACTTCCATTCCCTGGAGCAATGGAGGCTGAGGAGTGATCTTAGAGGTTTACAAAATCATGAGTGTAGGTAAGGTGCTGTAGTGACACTGAATCTTTTTCCCAGGGTAAGGGAGTCTAAAACTAGAGGGCATAGGTTTAAGATGAGAGAGGGAAAGATTTAAAGGGGACCTGAGGAGCAACATTTCACACAGAGGGTGGTGGGTGTATGGGAAGAGCTGCTAGAAGAAGTGATAGAGGTGGGTACGATAATAAAGTTTAGACAGATATGTGGATAGAAAGGGTTTAGAGGGATATGGGACTAGCTCAAGTAGACAACTTGATTGGCACGGATGAGTTGGGCTGAGGGGCCTGTTTCTGTGCTGTATAACTCTGATTTTATGACTCCCACCTGAGGATAGCAGTCCCTCAGTGCACCAGAGTGTCAGGATGCACTGGGTACCCAAGCCTCTTAAGTGGTTCTCACACCCACAATCTTGCTACTCTTCCTACCTTGCAATCTTCCTACCATTGACCTTATGGCATTGAAACTATTGTCTTTTGTTAACAAACTTGTAAAAATGCAAATAAATGTTTGCTGGTATTTTAAGAAAAATCATAACTTATCCTAAAAGGATCCACTTATGATCTGGACAGAGACTGCCCTTCTACATGCTTCTACCCTAACATATGTTAGCTGGAGGATTTCCCTATCAAGGGCAACAGAAGATAACCTCCCCTTAGGGCTTCCAACACAGCTTCTTGGGTTTTTTTTGTACCCTCATGATGGGGATTCCTGACAGCTTTGAGATCTGGAATGCATATGACAAATAAATGTCAATTGGCACAAAGAAATCGTAAAAGGTGGCTTTTGCTTGATACTACAATTCAATAATCCTTTTTACAACATTTTACTAGGTGTGACCAGCGAACCTGTAAACGTCAATGAACCAGATCACTTTGAAGAAGAACTTCGAGAGAAAATTGAGGAAGAGAAAAAAAGGTTGGTGGCCATGTTTAATCTGATTTAGTCCCTTGTGAATAGCATGTGGGGGGTAAAAAAATGTGCCAGGGAAGATGGTGAGAAAATGGAGACACAAGACCGAAGATGCTGGAATCTGGAGCAACAAACAACCTGCTGGAGTGTGTTGAGAAGCACACTGCTCAGTGAGTTGAGCAGTGTCTGTGGGGGGGGGGGGGGAGGAACTGTTGACATTTTGGGTCAAAACCCTGCATCAGGACTGAGCAGAGAGAAGGAAAATGGCAAGAAGAGGGGGAGGAGCGAGATGGTTCAGTAGGCAGTTGATGGACTGAGGAGGGGTGAAGGATGACTGGCAGATAGAGCTGGGTTGTGGAGGTAGGGCGTGAAGTTGGGAGACAGGTAGGTGAGTAAACGGTGGAAGCAGACAAACAAGCAAAAGAAGGGCTGGTGAAGCCAGGAGGAGGGGGGAGGGTGAAGGTGGTGACAGTTGCTGGAGGGTGAGACACAGGAACACAGGCTACCAGTGCTGGAATCTGATAAGTAAGGAAGGAGATGATGGAATTATAAGGGGAGAGAGATGAAGAGCAGATGGCACCAGTTGTGGGGAGGAGATTTGATGAGTGAAATGGTGAGAAAATGTTTCTATTATGTTCCACATCTTAAATTCACTTGGAATCAGTGGACGTTTGTCATTATCACAGTTCTACGAATTATTATTTTGCTAATTCATTCCCCTTCCAGATCTGCCCTCCTTGGTCCCAGCCAAGACTGGTTCTCCCTGTCCCCACTTCAGCACTTCCCCAAACAGCTGAAAAACATCTGTGTGAGGGCACAATAGTGTGGCTCAAAATAATAAAACATGCATTTTTACCTGTAGTGATTGCTCCAGCTTCCATTTTTCCCAACCCACCCCTGCCCAGTACCTAATTCAGCACGATTGTAAGAGGGAGGGCAAATGGGCAGGACACTTGTGGGTTCCCAGGAGTGCACTAAGTCAGTTGGAGAGATCGGAGAACTTGTGGCACTGCACATCTGACAGTGATTGATTGGGAGTTGTCCTAAGGGAAGCAAGTCAGCCAGAGGTGGTTAATGACATGAAGTTACCTATAAGACGAAAAAATTATCTTTTTAAATAATCTGTCACTGGAAGTAGGCTTCAATGCACAATGAATAAATTTCCTGGCTCATGATTCCAGCATTCCTGTTATCACCAAGGGGTAATATACGGTCAGACCACATCCTCAACCTGCTTCAATCACTGCCCCAGGATCCAGCCATGTGTACCTAGTTAAGAAATAACAGGACTACATAAATCTTCCAGAACCACGTTTATGAAAGGCTCAACTGGCCTAAATTCTCATGTCGTAGTAAATTAAGCAAGGTTTTCTAAAATGAAGCCATGCAGTCATACTTTAAAGATTTCCTTCAGGGTGTCTCTGGTTTTACCCTTCTCTGGCTTATGGTACCTGGTTAATCATAGGAACTTGCGGCACAGAAGGAGGCCATTCACCCCATGAAAAAGGAGACTGATCCCACCTTCCTATTCTTGGTCCATGGCTTTTCAAGTTATGACACATCAAGTCTAGGTGCACTTCAAATCTGTTGGGTGTTTGCCTTCAGCACTAATTCAGAGACCCCATCCTGCTCCTAACCACTGCCTTTTGGGTGGTGACAAGAGTATGGGGGGAGGTGGTGAAATGTTACTGAAGAAACAACCTGCTCTTTATGTGGCCAGCCTGGTTAAATTCCTGGTCATTGAGGATTTGGTGGCAGTCATTTCATGGTGATGCAAAGCATTCACCAGGGTATTTGGGGATGCTCACAACTCTAGTTGGAATCATTTCTGGAGGTTTCATCGCATGACATGCTAACCATATGATTCTCAGAACCCTGACATCTGATCCCATTACTTAAGCACACTTTATCACATTTGCCATAGAAAGGGGATGGCTCTCCTCCGGTTGAGTAGCTTTCCTTGGAGCTTCATGTTGCCAGGCATTTTACAACAAGGGAATAATGGAGATAATAAACACTGGCAGGGATTATGGACGTCAATGGATCAAAAACAAAGTAGGAAGAAATGGTTCATTTTCAGGTTGGGAGGCTGTAATTAGTTGGCTGACACAAGGAACACTGAGGCTCCAGTTGACCTGATTTTGACGAGGCGACCAAGTGTAATGTTCCAAGTCTGAAACAAAGATGAGCCGTAATTTGTGAGGAGGGATGCATAAAGGTTTAGTGGTGATATGGAAAGGCTAAATGGGCCAAGGACATGCACAGGAAATATAATGTGGAAAAACGTGAAGTCATCGGTTCTGGGGAGAAAAATGAGAAAGCAGTATCTTTTTAAATAGTAAGAGATTGAAAGTGTTGGTGTTCGAAGTGACCTGGGCGACACTGTATTGCTGAAAATGGATGTGCAGGTACAGAAAGCAATTAGGAAGGCAAACAGTATGCTGGCCTTTATTGCAAAAGAGTAAGGGTATGTTACTCAGCTTGTAAAGGGCCCTGGTGAGACTGCATCTGAATAGTGCACACAGGTCTGGTCTCCCTTCTGAAGGTTTATTGGATTGATGCCTGGTATGGTGGGTTTATTTCAAAATAAGGAGTCAGCTTTTTCCCACATGAGTTGAGAAGCCATTTCATCACCCAGAGGATAGGGACTCTTTAGGATTCCCTACCCAAGATGTCTGTGGAGACTGACTCACGGAGTACATTCAAGTCAGAGAACAATAGCTGTGTGGATAGTAAGGGAATCCAGGCATAGACACAACAGGTTGGGTTCTGAGGATTCCCAGTAACTCCCCACCGGAGGAAACAGCAGGATTGGCAGCCAGGCCTGGAAATGAGGCAGGAAGGGGAAACTATTTCTTTAAAAAAAGAGCAGGAACACTTCCCCAAGCCACAGAAGAACTCTTGACCCTTCCTCCTGCAAACTTCAGCCCTCCCTTGAGGGATATTCCTCTCCTGGTTCAACAACATTACTGTGGGTCCCCTGACTGCCTGTTCCCACAGGCTGACCAATCTGTCATTCTTGTTGGATACAGGAGGGAGGCCAATCTTGAGTAAGTAATTAAATCCTGGGAATTAAAATCTCTCCAGGCTCCATGCCTGCTGTTTGCCTTTGCCTTCCAGCCTCAGCCAGAGTGGCAGCAGGTCCACTAGGGTGAGACAGCCTCCCTGAAACAACACCAACATGGAACATGGCAACTTGCATCTCGTATTGGTTTACTATTGTCACTTGTACTGAGGTACAGTGGAAAAACTTGTCTTGCATACCGATCGTACTGGTCAATTCATTACACAGTTCAGTTACATTGAGTTAGTACAGAGTGCGTTGAGGTAGTACAGGTAAAAACAATAACGGTACAGAGTAAATTATCACAGCTACAGGAAAAGTGCAGTGCAGGTAGACAGTAAGGTGCAGGAAACCTTTAACGCATGAAACTGTTGTAAGACACTTCACGTAAGCAGTTGTCAAATAAAAATTGAACTGCATAGACATTAGCCCATGGAAACTCGCCTCACTCAGTGTTACTAAATCTGTTATATAATAACATCAGTACTTGTTCCTTGCCTCCATTCATTCAGGAATGAATTTTAGAGGAAAAGTACTATGTGGCATGCTTTGTGCCACAGATGAGCTGAATTTCTTGACATAGGACCAATGATGTAGGCTTATAAAATATTTTAAAAGATTAGAACTAGGTGGAGAGGACTAGGGAGGAAATTCCCTGAGCTTAGAGCCTGGTTGGCTTGTAGCTACAGGTGAGCAAGAGAGGAGAAATGAAGACTGGATAATACCAAGGGGCTAGGTTTGGAAGAACATCTTGGAAAGTCGTAGGACCAGAGGAGGTTATGGAGCTTTGGAAGGGTGAGATCAGGTTAGTCTCTTTTTTTGCAAATTTAAGAAGTTAGCTAAGAGTTTCAGTGAGACAGTCAGCCTGAACTTAATGGATGAATCGGAGTTGGTGGACTTGGGAGAGCGACAGTAGAGTGTTGGATGAACTCGTGTTTTTCAGAGGATGCAAGGCAGGAGGCTGGCCACGGTTCATCTGAGCCTGGGTGTAGTGAGGTCTCGCTGGTAGATAAGCTGAGGTTGATATAGAGCTGAAACTATATGATGCAAAAGACATGGGGTTGAAAGCTCAGTTGAGAGTCAGAGGACAAAGACATCAGAGAAACATGACTTTTTAAAAGTAGCTGAAAGCTTTCTAATGCAAACTAAGAATTCTTCACATCTTGGTGGGATTTTGGCTCGTGTTCTCTGGGTTCAGTACTTTAGCTCATACTTTACAAAATGTGAAGTGACAGTGGGTAAGGATATTGGCTGTTCCTGAGGGACATTGCGTCAATCAGTTTTAGTCTATTATTGTTACATGGACCAAAATACAGTGAAAAGCTTATTTGCGCACCATCCAGTTAGATCATTCCATACATAAGTACATTGAGGGAGTAAAAAGGAAAATAATGCAGCATAAAGTAGTACAGTCAGAGAGTGCAGGCAAATAAAGTGCAAGGGCCACGAGGAGGTAGACAAGGAGATCAAGGGTTCATCTTTTGGCATATGAGGAATTGGTTTATTATCCTCACTTGTACTGAGGTACAGTGAAACACTTGTCTTACAAACCGATCGTACAGGTCAATTCATTACACAGTGCTGTTACATTGAGTTAGTACAGAGTGCATTGATGTAGTACAGAGTAAAGTGTCACAGGTCCATTCAGGAGCCTGATAACAATGGGAAGTGGGAAAAATAAAATGAAAACTTCTCTATAAATAATTCCAATGGACGATTAACACTTTGTGAGGCACAATGGGAAAACTTCATAAGCCTACTCTCATCTGATGAAACACTCTGCCCCATTTTAACAGTCACCAGCTTAAGTATAATTTAGCTAAATTTCAAGATTCTGTTCAACTAGTCTCTTCAGCTTCAGTCCTCAAGCTACAACAGCCTGTGTTGTTACATTAAACAGTTTACTGGAATTCAGTATAATCTTATACCCAGCCTGATCTTAAAAGTTTCTCTGAAGCTTCCCTCTAGAATAAACTTTCCCAGCTTCTCAGTTTCCGATCCAAACACAGCACAGACCCTGCTTCGTCTTTGTGCTGTGTCATTGATTACACACTTCTGGCACATTATAAACAGGACTTGTACATCAGGTCAGTTTACATTTTGGTTTATAGACATGGCTGCTAAATGCATTTGTTGCTTCACACAGTTCTTGTCCCTTGAATTCTCACAAGTCATGGTTCGGTACAACTGTTTTACTTTCATTCCAGCTACAAAGTGACCTTTAACCGGCTGAAAGGGCTGAAGACGGAGATAGAGCACCTGCAGCACCTTATGCAAAAAGCTAAGGTGATGATGCAAAAGGATTTCGAGGCTTGGTGGTCCAAAGAAGCAGTGAGGCTCCAGGTAACACGGACATTCTGACTCCTGCTTGCTTTGTGAAAATCTCTGGAATTCTGAATCCCAAAGGGTCATGGACACTAGATCATTAGAAATGGAGATAGACGAATAGAGTCATAGTGCCATATAACATAGAAACTGGCCCTTCAGTCCAACTCCCCCATGTGATGACTATCTATGCTAATCCCATTTGCCCACATAAAGCCCGTATCCCTCTACTCAATTCCTATCCCTATCCAAATGCCTTTTAAACATTGTAATTGTACCTGCCTCTATCACCTCTACCAATATTTGAAAGATCGAGGAATTGAGAGCTATCGGGAACTGACCCAAAAGAGGATCCAAGTCCAGCATAGATGAGTTATGATCAATTTAAATGGCGGGGCAGGCTTGAGGGGTGAGGTGGTTTACTCTGCTCCTATTTTTCTTATGTTCTTGTTTGCCTGAAGTCTTTTACATAGGTGGAGTTCAAGATGACACTGAGGTTTTTTTAATGTTCAGTTTCGGGATCTTGTCCATCCCTAATTGCCTGGAGAGAAGGCTGCCTCCTTGAACCTCTGCAGCCTTTCTGAAGCTGTTCCCACAGGGCTGTTGGAAAGGGAGTTCTGGGATTTTGACCCAGTGCTGATGAAGGACCAGTGATATATTTGGCTTTACTGGGCATTGCACTCAGTCAAATACTGCCTTGAAGATTGTCATTCTCTAGAATTTGGCACTTCTTTTGCCACTGAGGATGGAGCTGAGTGGTCCTGGTGAAACCCAACTGCTGAGTAGGTTATAGGTGAATAAGTGTTACTTTACAGCACCATTGATGACAGCTTAAATCATTTTATTGATTGGGTGTAATTAGTTAAATTGGATTTGTCCTGCTTCTTACGCCCAGGATTAACCTGGGCAACTTTCCATATTGTGGGTAGGTGCAAGTCAATAGCTCCCTGAAAGTGGGAACACAAGTAGGTAAATTGGCAAAGGAGGTGCATGGCATACTTGCCTTCAGTCAGGGCAATGAGTATAAAAACTGGCCAGCTGTTGCAGCTGAATGGGGGAAAAAAAATCTTGGTTTGGCCACATTTGGAGTACTGTGTACAGTTTTGGTCGCCACACTATAGGAAGGATGTGGATGCTATAGAGATGACATAGAGGTTCACCAGGATGTTGTCTGGATTAGAGTATCAGCTATAAAGATATTGGACAAACTTGAATAGTTTTCTCTGGAATGTCAGACCCTGAGGGGAGACTCCTGATAGAAATGCTTAAAATTATGAGAAACATTGATAGGGTAGGCAGTCAGTCATTTTCCCAGGTGGCAATGTCAAACACTAGAGGGCACAGGTTTAAGGTGAGAGGGGGAAGTTTGAGATGTGCAAGGCAAGATTTTATGCAGAGGGTGACAGGTGCCTGGAATGTGCTGCCAGGGGAGGTGGGAGAAGCAAATATGCTGGCAAAACTTGAGTCATTTTGGCAGACACATCACCAGGCAGGAATAGAGGGACACGGACTGCGTGCAGATGGATAGAACTAGAGTGGCATCATTGTCAGTGCAGACATAGCGGGCTGAAAGACCTGTTCCTATGCTGTACTGTTCTGTTCTATGTTTTATACCAGTGGTGTAGCTATACTGGAATTGTTTGGATGGAGTATGGTTGGAGCACAACTAGTTCTGGATCACAGGTCTTCAGTCGTGTAGCTGGGACGTTCTCCAGTGCCGTGTCCCCTGGAGGGCATGGGTTTAAGGCAAGAGGGGAAAGATGTAGTAGGAACTTGAGAGGCAATGTTTTATCACAAAGGATGGTATGTATCTGGAATGTGCTGCTGAAGGAAGTGGTTGAGGCAGGTACCATAACAGGTTTTAAAAGACAGTTGGACAGGTACATGGATAGGAAAGGTTCAGAAAGTTATGGGCCAAATATGGTATGTGTGTGAATGCTCACGCAAGGCCCAGACTTGCCAGTTCTATAGTGCTGTGTGTTAGAAAATTCTACCAGAGAGTCTTGCTTGGATGGGCATCAGTTGGCATGGACCAGTTGGGCCAAAGGGTCTGTTTCCATGCTGTACGACTCTGACTTTATGGCTCTGTCTGCTCCCATAATCTTTACTGTATCTCAGACATCATGTGGAGTGAATTGAATTGGCTTCAGACAGTGGGGATCTCAGGAGGCAGAGATGGACCATCTCGGCACTTCCAGCTGAACATGGCTGTGAATGCTTCAGCCTTCTCTTCAGCACCATACTTGGTCTGACCATCACTGAAGATGGGAGGTTCTTGCAGCCTCCCTCTCCTGTTAGCCTTTTAGTTGTCCACCACTATTGACAACAGGCAAGACTGCAGCTCCTCAATCTGATCAGTTGGCTGTGAGATGGCCTTGCTCTGCCCATTGCATGCTGCTTTGCTGTTTGCTAGTCCTGCATTGACTGGGATGGCATCTCATCATTTTTAGGCATATCTGGTGCTGCTTCTAGCACTCCGCGCTGAGGCACAGTTGATCTCCTTGTTTGACAGTAATGTTAGAATGAGGGATATGCCAGCTCGTGTGGTTACAGGTTGTGGTAGTGTAACTCGTGCTGCTATTGATGGTCCACAATGCCTCATGGATGGGCTGTCAGAACTGTTCTCTTCCTGTTTCATTTAGCCCAATGTGATTGAGGGGTCCTCAGTGTCGAGAATGACTGCTAACATTTCCTGTTTACAATACAGTCCTCACCCACAGTGTGCTCTTTAGTCAAATTCCTGATTTTTGGAAACTAGTGGAATGAGGATTGTGAGGAAAGTTGTGGGGGTGGGGGCTGAGGAGTGAGTGAATTTGCAATTAAGACAGTGCTTAGCCTCAAAGGTTGTTGTGCATCTTTAAACCGAGCATTTGAGATTTGGATGGGAAATTATTCAACATGTGTTTTTCATGCGCTGAAGAGGTGTTGTGTTGTAGACCCATGCCACTTGCTGCAAGGCTCTCTGGTAGAATTTTCTATCACGCGATGCATTGTAGAACTGGCAAGTCTGGGCCTTGCATGAGCATTCGCACACATACAACACAGCAGGACAGTCCCCTGCCATCTCTTGCCATTAGTGGGTGGGAGAAGGGATAGGGAAGAAGCTTGTGGGGTGGGAAGATGACCTGGAGGGAGAGGGGTAGGGCAGCCATTGCAAAAGATCTTGAGGTAAGACTGTGGTTGGGGCAATAGCCAAGGGAAAAGACTGCAGGAGGCACAGAAGTGAGGAAACTATGTGGGGAGCAAGTGAACAGAGGGATGGTCAATGAACATAGAACAGTACAGCACAGGAACAGGCCCTTCAGTCCAGTGTCTGTGCTGAGCATACTATCAAATTCAACTCATCCCTTCTGCCTGCACATGATCCTTACCTCCCCATGCCCTGCATATTCATGTCCCTATCTAAAAGCCTCTTGAATGCTACTATTGTATGTTTCCACTAGCACCTCTGGCAGCACATTCCAGGCACCCACCACTGTGTGTGTGTGTGTGCGCGCATCCCTGGGAAAAAGATTCTGACTGTCTACTCTATCTATGCCTCTCATAATTTTAAACTATCAGGTCTCCCCTCAACCTCCGCTGCTCCAGAGAAAACAACCCAAGTTTGTCCAACCTCTCCTTATAGCACATACCCTCTAATCCAGGCAGCATCCTGGTGAACCCAAAGCCTCCACATCCTTCCTGAACATCAGAATGGGGAAGATTGGGAGAGTAAAATCCTGTAATTGGGAAGAAGACCACAGCGTGGAGATGATCAGCAATGAAAAGTACAACGGGGGACAGCAGTGAGAATATTGAGGGGAAGAAGATCATGATTGGAGTTGGGCAAGAAGACTGATAGGAAATGGTGGGGAGTAGAGCTGGTTATAGGGAGGAGACAGTGGGATGGAGAGTTGGTGATAGGGAGTGGAGAGTAGTGATTGGTAGTGGGAGACATCTAAAGGACCAAGGAAGATGTTGGAAGAGACTAGATTCTGGTTACAGTGGAGTGTGGATGCTTTTCTATCCAAAAGTTGATTAATGTATTTGCATAATCCTGAATTCATATTTACCAAATTTGCATCAAAATTACAACATTGCCATCCTTGTCCAGAATGCCCTCTAGCCCTTGAGGCACCCAATGGTCCTGGAAGTCCTCCAGCGAGCCAGTGAACATCGCACACTCTCCCACCCCTCCACGGACACCAGACATGGATGTATCCTCAGAAGAGGGGCAGGCATGTGGCTCAGATGGAACTCTCAATGGCCACTGCCTGGACCTGTGAGTGGCCACCTGGACCAGGCCCAGGAACAGACTGACAAGGAGGTCACCTGATTGACTCGCCACCCCCCCCCCCCCCACCCCCGTCACCTGCACTGGTTGCCCTAAGCTCAGGAGAGTGGGGCGAAGTGCGACCTAAACTTGAAGAGCAGCCCCTTCAAGTACTGAAATAGGGGCTGCAACCTCTCACACTCCATATGTACCTGGAATGGGGACTCCTCCAGGCCACAAGAGTGGCAAGAGGTCCAGGAGTCTGTGACCCAACTTAAAAGTCTGTTCAAGAGAAACAAAGGTGCTAGAATCTAGACGAAAAACACTGATGCTGGAGGAACTCAGCTGGCCAGGCAGATCAGTGGAGAAAAGCAGGTGGTCAATGTTTCATTGAGTCTGTTCATTAAGAATGTTGAGAGAAAATAGGAACTTGCCTTCAGTAAGAAGAATTGATCACTACTGCACCCCTGTTGGCAGTCCAGATTAACTGGGCCTTTACACAAGAGCAGATCTTAACCTCTGTTTAAAGCTTCTTCTGCAGTTGAATTCCACATCATTCATAAACCACATGCAAAGGGCACATTCAGTGTTCAATATAACTGCTTGCTCAGTGGCTTCCATGTGTATACATGTCATAATCATGGTGGGCCATGCTACACCTTGCATTGTGAGCTAGATACACAGGAAAGCTGGGCTATACATTAGTAATTCCAGGCCAGATTGTTCTGGACTGAAGAACAGTGACACAAGGAGATATTCAAAAAGGCAAGTATGACAGTGCTATAACATGCAATTATAAAAATTTAATATATATTAATCTGCTCTATGTTGGATATGGAATGCTTTGCTGACTTTTAAATCCTTTGCTGCATTGTTTGTTTCAAGGGATCTGTGCTGGGACTGTTACTGTTTGTCATTTAATCAATGATTTGGATATGAATGTAGGAGGTATGATTAGTAAGTTTTCAGATGACACAATTGATGGTATTGTTGATTGTAAGGAGGATGATCAAGTTACAGAACAATATTGATCAGCTGGTAAATTGAGTGGAGTTATGGCAGATTGGATTTAATCCTGATAAGTGAGTTGATGAGTTTTCAGAAGCCTGTTAAGGGCAGGATACCCTTGAGGAAACCTATTATGATGGAATCTCAGGAATAATTGAACAATGGGACAAGTCCATAGATCTGTAAAGTGGCAGCATGAGTAGGTAAGGTGATGAAGGCATGTGGGATGCTGGCCTTCATTAACTAGGGCATAGAATATAAGAGCAGCGGAATTAAGGTACTAATTATAAAACATTGGTTATGCCATAGCAGAAGTTCTGGCTGCCACATTATAGGAAGGTCATGATTACACTGGATAAAGTGGAGAGGAGGTTCACCAGAACCACACCCTGGATGGAATGTTTTGGTTATAAGGAGAGATTGGGTAGGCTGCACTGTGGTGCAGCTCATAGAGCTGCTGCCTTGCAGCACCAGAGAACCTGGTTCAATTCTGACCATCAGGTCCTCTGTGTGGAGTTTGCAAATTCTCCCTGGATTGCCTCTGGGTGCTCGGGTTTCCTCCCACATCCCAAAGATGTGCAGATTGGTATGTTAATTGGCCACTGTAAATTGTCCCTAGTGTGTAGGTGAGGGGGAGAATCTGGGGGGAGTTGATGGACATATGGGGAGGGTAAGTTGGTTTATTATTGTCACATGTACTGAGGTACAGTAAAACTTGTCTTGCATACTGTCTATACAGATCATTTTATTACAATAGTGCATTGAGGTAGTACAAGGGAAAACATAAAAGCAGAATAAAGTGTTAGTTACAGAGTGCGGTGAAGGCAGACAAGGTGTAAGGCCATAATGGAGTAGATTGTGAGGTCAAGAGTCCATCTTATTCTACTAGGGGACTGTTCAATGGTCTTATGGTCCTTGAGCCTGGTGATACATAGGATTAGTGTAAATGGGTAGTTGATGATTACCATGGACTCTGGGCCAAAGGGCCTGTTTCTTTCTGACCTTATGGCTGAGCTTGTTTTCCTTGGAGCACTGAAGTGGGGTCTGATGCAGATAAAATTGAGGGACATAGGGCAGACAGTGAAAAATAAAGGCAGAATGAGGCATAGTGTTCATTAAATATCATTTTCCACTGTTCTGCCCACTCACTTGTACAATTCATTCCATAATTTCTGAAATCTCATGACTTCACCTGCCCCAGTTTGGCTCGATCTGCAAATTTGGCTGTTGTGCATTGAATTTCTGAATAAAATTAGAGGGTCCAGATTTGAAATGTATTGATATGAGGAAATATTCCTCAAAGGAAAAGTGGTGAATAAATGGAATAAAGCCCCAGAAAGAAACCAGATAGTCAAATTCAGGTTTATTAGCACTGACATGTTGTGAAATTTGTTCTGTGGCAGCAGTATGGTGCAAGACACAGACAAAAATTAATAGAAGTTGCAAAAGTAAATTGTGCAAAAGAGGAATAATGAGATAATGTTCATGGGGTCATGGACTGTTCAGAAATCTGATGGTGGAGAGGAAGAAGCTGTTCCTGAAATGTTGAGTGTGGGTCTTCAGGCTCCTGTACCTCCTCCCCAATGCCTTTTTCCCAGGGTAGGGGAGTCTGAACTAGAGGGCACAGATTTAAGGTAAGAGGGGAAAGATTTAAAGGGGGTCTGAGGTAAGTTTTTCAGATGATGGTGGGTATATGGAACAAGCTGTGAGAGGAAATGGTGGAGGCAGGTACAATTAAAGCATTTAAAAGCCATTTGGATAGGAAAGGTTTAGAGGGGCAAAGGCAAAACACAGACAAGTGGGATTAGCATAGATAAACACTTGGTCATTATGGACAAATTGGGCTGAAGGGACTGTCCCCAGCTGCATAACCCTATGAATCTAAATGAAAAACACCAGAATTAAATCCTGGCTTCCCTTTAAGGACAATTGGATGGTACATGTAGAAATTTAATTCAAAGTGAAATTTAGAGTCTCAGAAAAGGACCCTTTGGCCCACCTCATCCATGCTGACTGTGATATCTATCTACGCTAATCCCACCTGCCTGCATTACACACGTCTCTCTCTACTTCCCTATTCAAGTACCTGTGCAAATGCCTTTAAAATGTAATTGTATCTGCCTCTATCACCTCCTGGCAGCTTGTTTCATATAACCACCATAATCTGCCTCTATCACCTCCTCTAGCAGCTTGTTCCATAGAACCACCACCCTCTGAAATACCCCTCAAATCTCTTTAAATTTCTCTCTTCTCAGTTTTAAGTTTATCTTTGTTTCAAAATCCCATACTCTGGGGAGGGGGGGGGGTAGATTCTATGTACCCTATTATGTTTAATTGTTTTTTTGCTTAATAATTTTATATGCCTCTAATAGAACACTTGTCCAATTGAAAATCTCATGCCTCATTAATCTTTTCTCATAACTCAGTTTCCACATACTAAGCATCATCTTTATTACTATTCCATTGCAATAAACTGCCTTCTTTGTTTCTTGGTGACTACGACTGAAAACAGTATTTGCAGAGCAGTCTGACCAGATTGCCATAAAGTTTTTATCGCTTTCTCTTTCCAAGTTCTTCTAATGTTCTGTTTTACCTTCAACCCTTTTTTTTTTCCCCCATGGTATTCAAAGAGTATACTTAACCTCCATCACCAACACCCTCTTGCCATCAACCATTCGGTTCTTGAACCAACCAACAAAACCCTAATCACTGCAGTCTCACAACACTGACCAGCTTGAACACTTTGCATTTAAAATGGACCTTTTTTGTTCTAATTGTGTTCTTTCTTGTAAAAAAAAATTGTGTATAATTAGCTTTGATTTTTTTCTTGTGAATGCTGCTTATCTGATGCTATGTATGTGCCTGTGATGCTGCTGCAAGTAAATTTTTACATGTACTTATGCATATGGCAATAAGCTTGACTTTGACCATTCCTGCCTCCCTGTTGCTGATGACACTTGGATTTGTTAAATTTCATTGTTTGCTGTCCTCTCCACCTGCACATCTTGTCCAATTCATTGTGATTGTTGAGGTGCCTTCTGATTTCATTGTCCTTGGTCCAACTTCATCTGCAAATCTTTTTTTGGGCAGAGAGTGGTGGGTACCTGGAACACTGGTGGTGGAAGCAGACACAATAGTGGTGCTTAAGAGGCACTTAGACAGGCACATGAGCATGCAGTGAATGGAGGGTTATGGATCATGTGCAGGCAGATGGGATTGGTTTAATTTGGCATCATGGTCAGTGCAACTGTCATGGATTGAAGTCCCTGTTCCTGTGCTGTACTGTTCTATAAATTTCACTGCTGTGCACTGAGTTTCTGAATTGATGTGAATTAGAAACAGTAGTGGTCCCACTCTGACTCCCTAAGATGCCATTCTTGATAATACTTTCCTCTCTGACCATGCTCATTATTTCCAACCTGTCAACTGGCTTCTTATTCATTCCTGGGGATTACCCTAAATCCCCACAATTCTCAGTTAATTTCAAGGCCTTTCATGTTAAAGTTCATCCAAATCTTTTTGAAATTTCGGTACACCACATCACAGACCTAACCACAGTCTGCTTGGGTTCTGCCAGTCTATTCTAAATCCAAAAGAATGTGTTTATGATTTCACCAGAGGTACCAGACAAAGCAAGTCTTTGCAAAATATATTTACAGTTTCCTACAGATCATAGCCAGGGGAATTTTTAACCCTTGGCATTTTCCATTCTGAATCAAAATTGCCCATTTGTTTAATTTTTCCAATTTGGTCACTTTATATTAATGCATCTGTTTATTATGTTCCTTGTTCAGAATCATTGGTATGATATTAGTGTTAGCCTTGGCTCAGAGGCAGCACTGTTGCCTCAGCTGCTGGGTTCAAACACCATCCAGTCATTTCAGCAGAAACTCCAGGCTTCAATCCTCAGTTTATTGTTTGCACCTCATTTTCTTACCATGACTTGGATTCTGATTTGGTCACATCTGGAAAGCACACAATGGATAATGTTGATCCTGAAAGTAAACGTTAGGAGTGGTGTTTTAATGGGAGGCTGAGCCAGTTTATTGCATTTGAGTCCTATGATAGTCCAGAGTGGAACATTCAAGCAACTCTGCTGAATCATTGCTGAAATACAAATGGTACTGCACGAGTTGTCTGAAGTGACATTGGTTGTCTGTCCAGCTCCACTTTCTCACCACTACAGTTTCAGCACTGCAACATGCCTGCCAGAACATGGACCAAATTTCAATCCACAGCAGAATGGTACTGGTAGTACCTATGCCAGGATTATATTACACAGTAACAGCATGTTCTAGCAAAGCACATGAAAGTGGTGCCACTGTCTCTGCTGACCTTAAACTGCAGAAAGCATCTATTGCCAGGTGGATGTGCCAGGGTGTACAGACTAGTGGATTCTTGGCAATTGGGCTATCCTGGCTCTTGCTCACTCTAGCTTTGCAAACTTCACAGAGTGGAGGGTTATGATTGGTATGCTCACAGGAAACGCCCAAAGCTACAGTCAGGAAAACTACTTGCATTTATATAGCACCCTTCACAGCTATAAGGTGTCCTAAAATGCTCTTGCAACCAATGGAGCACTTTCTCATAAATAACTGTGATATTGATTGTTAGGCATTCATTTATCTTTGTAGTGCTACTGTGTCTGGTGTCACCCATCTCCTTGGGAGGAAGATTTCATGCACATACTAAATTGGGTGCTCAGTGTACTCAGCAATTCATTACTCATGCAGGCATGGCTGCCTGTAGGTGAGCACAGACCTTGTGTTTAACTTGTCCTGCCTGGAATCCCTCTGAAAGTCATATTATTAAATGTTCTCCAGACTGGTGGATTCCCATTGACCAAAGCCAGGATTCCAACAGAATTTATAGCTATTTCACTAGAATTCTGTCCCAAATAATTTCTAACAATATTTTTAATTTATGGACTGACATTTATTGGCCATCCCCAGTTGCCTGTGAGGACATGGTGGTAAGCAACTACCCTTTTCCAATAAACTGCAGAGAGTTGTGGACACAGCTCAGCACATCACAGAAGCCAGCCACACCACCCTCCCCCTTCACTCCATGGACTCTGTCTATACTTTTCGCTGCCTTGGTAAAGCAGCCAACATAATCAAAGACCCCACCCATCCTGGACATTCACTCTTCTCCTCCTCCTGTTGGGCAGAAGATTCAAAAGCCGGAAAGCACCTACTACCAGGCTCAAGGACAGCTATCCTGCTGTTTATAAGCCTATTGAACATTTCCTGAGTATGATAAGATGGACTCTTGACCTCTCAGTCCACCTCATTTATGGCCTTGCACCTTATTGTCTGCCTGCACTGCACTTTCTCTGTAGCTGACGCTTTATTCTGCATTCTGTATTGTTTTCCCTTGTACTACCTCAATGTACTGTGTAATGAATTGATCTGTATGAACAGTATACAAGACAAGTTTTTTTGCTGTACCTCTGTACATGTGACAATAATAAACCAATTCAATTCATTTCAATTAATTCATCTTTATCTGGTGATGGTTTCCCCACAATGTTGCCTTATAAGGAGTTCCAGCTTTCTACCCAGCATCAAACCTAACTTTCTGATGAAAGATGATCGATCTGAAGCCTTAACTGTTTCTCTGTCCACAGATGCTGCCTGACGTGATGTGTTTGCAGCATTCACTGTTTTCATTTCAATTTTACAATATCTGCAGTTTATTTTTCAAAAAAAATTACTTGCTGGTTATTAGACTGGAGACACGAGACTGCAGTTGCTGGAATCTGGAGCAACAAAGCACTGGAGGAACTCAGTGGGTCAGGCAGCATTGCTGGTTGCTAGATTAATTGGCTATTTTGTGTGGAAAGGGTGTCAGGAGTATCAAAGGGGCTGTTAATGGGCTATTTTACAGGGAAATAAGTGGGGGAATGAGATTGATGGGATTGCTCTGAGAGTTTGCAATGGATCAAATGGCTTCTCTATATCATAAGGAAATCTAATATGAAAATTATTAATGTGGAACCTACATAGTGATTTGTCTGTTTTG
This sequence comes from Pristis pectinata, assembly GCF_009764475.1. Classification (NCBI taxonomy): domain Eukaryota; kingdom Metazoa; phylum Chordata; class Chondrichthyes; order Rhinopristiformes; family Pristidae; genus Pristis; species Pristis pectinata. The sequence goes on from NC_067414.1 coordinate 93,294,054, forward strand.
TTAACTCCAATTTTACAGAATGCTTTACTTGGGTTTCTATAAGTAAGGGTTTTATCTGAGTAATCTTCCCCAACAAACATTAAGGAAGTACAGATCTTAAGACCCCTAATCTGAATCAGTAGCAACCTGGGATAGAATTCATCTCCCTCCCAGCTGCTTAATTCACTTCATCTGTTTTTTGTAGCAAAGACAATTGAGAGATGTATAGGGTCATGATTGATTTAGGTAGGGTAAGTGGAGGGAATTTGTTCCCAATAGCAGCTATGTTCCATTGGAACATAGGAGATTGAGGGGTGACCTGATAGAAGTATACAAGATCATGAGAGGCATAGACAGGGTTGAAAGCACATGGTCTTTTTCCCAGGGAAAGGGTGCTAAAAACAAGAGGGCAGAGGTTTAAGATCAGAGGCGAGAGACCTAAAAGGGACATCAGGGGCAGCTTCTTCACAGAAAGGGTGGTGCGTATTTGGAAGGAGCTGCCAGAAATAGTGGTTGAGATGGGCACATTAGCAACATTTAAAAGCCACCTAGATAAGTACATGGATAGGAGAGGTTTAGAGATCACAATGCAGGCAGATGGGGCTAGCTCACTGGGCAACACAGTCTGCATGAGTGAGTTGGGCTGAAGGCCCTGTTTCTGTGCTGTATGACTCTTATAAAATTTCCTTGAGGTTATATTCTGTGTCATGATGATGCCACAAAAGTCCAATTCTGCTTGTATTCCCCTCCATAGACTCTGTCTACACTTCTTGCTACCTCACTAAAGCAGCCAACATATTCAAAGACCCCACCCACCCTGGACATTTTCTCTTCTCCCCCTTTCCATCGGACAGAAGATTAAAAAAAAAAGCCTGAAAGCACATACCACCTGGCTCAAGGACAGCTTCTGTTCTGCTGATATAAGACTATTGAATGGTCCCATATTATGATAAGGTAGACTCTTGACCTCACAATCGGCCTCATCATGGCCTTGCACCTTATTGTCTGCCTGCACTCACTTTCTTTGCAACTGCAACACTTTATTCTGCATTCTGTTATTATTTTCCATTGTACTACCTCAATACACTGCTTTAATGAAATGATCTGTATGGATGGCATGCACAGCAAAGTTTTTCACTGTACCTTGGTACAGTGACAATAACAAACCAATTTACTTCTCCTGCTCGCCATGTAATCTGATGCAACCGACTCCTATACCATTCAAACTCTTGCCCTGAAGTGAGTCAAGGTTGCTGTACATGGAAGCCTCTTCACAGCTTTATCATTATGCAATGGATAGGGACACTCCAGCAACCTGTAGTGGTCTTTGATTTAGCATTAAGACAAATCTACCCTTGGATGTGACTTTTTTTTCTAGTCAAGGTTAATCCTGAACTTCCACTGCAAGAAAAAATGACTATTCCAGCTTCTTGTCATCTATTTCAGTACAGAAGTAGATTCCAAAATGTGGTTGCTAAATGAGTTTTATCCTATTGGATTGACATCGGATTCATTTTACAAATCCAGACTATTTTCTTTGTCTCGCATGGGAAGCATCAGCAACATTGTGGTTTCTAATGGAGACGGCAGTTTTGTGTGTATTTTGCGTTGTTATCACTTTGAGTAAAGGAAACATCAGATGATGTCAGATGGTATTCCACTAGGTCCACTGGTGCAACTCAGCTCAGTCATAAGGAACTAAGTCTAGACATCACCTGGAGGGCTGCTATGTAGAGCAATCCCAATAACTTTACCAAATGTTCTTGCTTGGGTTCATCAGCCAAAAGTAGTATCTGTACTTTCCTGGGTTTGCTCTGATTGCAGGTGCCTTGCTTGAACTAAAGTACCAATGACTTCCTTTCAGGTATATCTGCTGGTATTTTTATATATTATTTTCAAGTGCAATATGCCATTTTTAAGAGAGACTGACTGAGGGATCAGATTGCAGGTTTCTGCCAGTGCTTTCTGTATTTAGTCCATAAAAGCTTCCCACAAATAACCTGGGTCAGTTTGCTCTACAACATCCCATTCCCCTTCTTTGGGACATTCTTGGAATCCATTCAATAGCTCCTTCTGACACTACCTTCCAGACATGATTGAAGCTGGCATCTGGCATTGAATGATCATTATGCACATTTCTGTTTTTTTTTAAATGGATAAAGTGTAGTCCCTACACCAGTATTTCCAGCCCACCTCACTGAGCAACCGCTATAAAGAATCGGCTCAGGCCTGTTCCAAGGAGAAATGCAAAGCAGGTGAGACATGGTCCTATCCAGAGCACCAACCGCATTCCTGTTCCACTATTCATTACCGTGCTGATTACGGCACACTAACTTTTATGCTACATAGCCTTCCAGCTGCTAGGAAAGGATACAGTTATCCTTCAAAGGCTCAGTGTTTTTCAGACATAACATCTCTGCCCAGTATGAGTACTGGGACAATGAAGAACCTTAAAATAATACGTTGGCAGGATTCCTCACAGTCATTTCTTTTTGGTACATTTCATGTTAAGTGTTGCCATGTGTTTCTGGTGCCCAGTAATTTAACACAGCAATTGATTTCTGCATGATCGCAGCCTCGTTTCTCTTACCAATGGATCAGGTTTTGTGACGTGGTCTGGTCAGATAAGGAACAGTTCATTAGTCTACAAAAAAAATCTGGCTCAATAAAACCCAGCAGCGGTCTATCTCCACAAAAATCACATTGCAACCATTCTATGATTCTGTAGGATCTGAGCAAGTTCAATATACCTTATTTCCAAGTGCCAGGCCAGGCTTTTATCAGTGGCAAATGATGTGTATCAATACACTTAATGTGCTGTGCCACACATACTGTGGAACGCAAGTTTAAGCAAGTGCAATTTCAATACTGTCAAGCTTCTGATTTTGGCTGTGTCATCAGGGAACAGTTCTTCTGGAAGCTTATACACGTTCTGCATGGAGCAGCAATGAGGGTTTGGAGAATGAATTTCTCAGGGTCACTTCCAAGCTCTTCATCAGTTGGCTTCTACTTTATGCTTGCTGAAACTTAGAGCATTTCTTCTCGCAGATTTAGATGACCAAAGGTCTGTGGTCAAGTTGGCCCAAGACTCCTAGAGCACCTACCTTATCATCTCATTACAGCGTTCAGCTGTTGAGTCCAGTGGCCCAAGGCTTGTCAGTCACCATCTTCCCACCCACCAGCCCAGTCGCAGCTTCTGACTGGAGATCATATACAATCAAAATCATCTTGTGAAAGAGTTAGGAAGCTCTATAGGCAAACAAAATTGGCAGCTGTCATCCTTTGAGCCTCAAGATTTAATTGTGCAGCTGAATGTGACTCTCCAAGTACACTGGGTCGCTTCCGGCTGCTGTCTGCAAGGAGTTTGTACATTCTCCCCGTGTCTGCGTGGGTTTCCTCCGGGTGCTCTGGCTTCCTCCCACGTTCCAAAGACATATGGGTTAGGAAGTTGTGGGCATGCTATGTTGGTGCCAGAAGCGTGACAACACTCGTGGGCTGCCCCCAGAACACTACGTAAAAAGACGCATTTCACTGTGTGGTTCGATGTACATGTGACCAATAAAGATATCTCAACTTTTGTGCACACTTGGCAGTGTCGCTGCATTGTTTTGGGCCATTAAAGGAATTGAAGAAAGTAGTTGTCAGGTAAATCTAGGTGAAGAGCCTGACATTGTGCCGTTTGAGAATGTCACTCAGAGGCAGCACATAGATCAAGAGACCAAACTATAATCTGAAAGTGGAGTTACTGATGAATATTTTCTTCCCTTTACATTAAAGGAATGGCTTGCCTTATACGGCATTAGTCACAGCCTCAAAGCAGTCTGAACTCGGCGACTGTCGATGAAGTGTAGACACTTATATACCAATGTTGGTTGAAGGACCAATAGTAGCCACAAATCCTTGGAGATGTCCTCGATTTGGAGTCATTAATATACTTTCAAGGCTAAAGTAGGTTGATATTTGGGGAATCAAGGAGAATGGGAATCAGGCAGGAAAGTGGAGTTGGAGCCAACAATTAGATCAGCCATGATCCTACTGAATGGCAGAGCAAGATCAAGAGGCCATTTGGCCTTCTGCTCCTACTTTTGTTTTCTTCTTGTCTTCAGTTAATCTCATGGTATCTTCTACTTTTATTTGCAAGATGATTAATATCCCTCTGAACAGCAGCACATCCAGGGACTCAGCACTAAAGTGTTAATGTAGATGACATCTTCGTGTCAAAGGAATCGGACTTGAACTCATGTCTGTCTTGATAAATGTGCTATCACTGAAACAATACTAACACCTGTGTGTAATGCAGCTTTTTGTTTGTCACCCAGTTAAGTCGAAATATAAAAGAAAAGATGACTGGGAGTGAACTGTGAGAACAGTTCAAGTTTATTGCCATAGGCATACATATGCAGGGTTTAAATGCCATGAAAATTAACTTTTTGCAGCAGCAGCACAGTACATTACAAACATGTTAACATAAACTTAAATTAACACAAATTATACATAATTTACACGACAAAATAAACATGATGAAACCAGTGCAAGTTGAGAGAGAGAAAAGAAATATAGTCCATGTTAGGGTTCTCAGGTCGGTTCGAGAACCTGATGGCAGTGGGGCAGAAGCTGCTGTTGAACCTTGAGGACTTCAGGTTCCTGTACCTCCTGCCTGATGGCAACAATGAGAAGCGGGCTCGGCCCAGATAGTGGGGGTCCCTAATGATGGATGTTGCCTTCCTGAGACGTCACCTCTTGTAGATGTCCTCAATGGTGGGGAGAACTGTACCCTTGATGGAACTGGCTTGAGTCCACCACTGTCTGTAGCCTTTTGGGATCCTGTTCCTTGGAGTTTCTGTACCAGAACGTGATGCAACCAGTCAGAATAGTTTCCCGTGTACATCCGTAGAAATTTGTAGACCAGTAAGTAACAATGTGCTTCTGCTGACAAACTGAGTGTCTGGGCCTAATTCTGCTCCTATATCTTATGGTTTTATGGCCTCACGGCCTCACAGCGCTTGAAAGTATTATCAGGACCTTGAGATAGTTAATGTCGACAATCACAGCTTTCATTACTGTACCACCTTTCTTGACCCAAGGTGCTTCAGGGGAATGTCATTAAAAAATGAAATTGCACCAAGCCACAAAAAAATTGGTAAATAAATTGGTTTATTATTGTCACATGTATTGAGGTACAGTGAAAAACTTTGTTTTGCATACCTTCCATACAGATCATTTCATCACATGAGTACATCAAGGTAGTACAAGGGAAAATAATAACAGAATGCAGAATACTGTGTTACAGTTACAGAGAAAATGCAGTGCAGGCAGACAATAAGGTGCAAAGCCAAAACAAGGTAAATTGTGAGGTCAAGAGTCCATCTTATCGTACAAGAGGTCCATAAATGAGATATTAGGACACATGGAGATTTGGAGAGTGGATTTCTTGGGATCATTTTCAAAGATGTGGATTTTAAGGAACATCATAAAGGAGGAAACGAGACATAGGGGTTCAGGGAGGGAAATTCAGAACCGAAGACATTGGTTGCTGAAGGCATTAACTAAATTTTGGAATGTATGAAATCCCAGAATTGGGGGCAGCACAGATAACTTGAAGGGCTGGAGGAAAGTATGGAGACGGAGGCAGCAAGGCCATCAAGAAATTGGAAAGCCAGGTTGAGATTTTTAAAGTTGAAGCAATGCTGAACCAGGACACTGAGCAGAGGGGCGGTAGGTAAATAATTGATAGCAGTTAGGGCATAGAGACAAGGGTTTTGAAATATCTCGCATACACAGGATAGACTGAGGAAGGCCAACTAGGAAATGCATTAAAGTGGTCTCATTCTTGGATCAAAAACAAGATAGAAGTTGTGAACAGCCTGGTTTACTTCAAATGGTTGTTCAGCTCGGATTATAAGGAGAGTGGAAGGTGGGCAATAACTTTGGTCTAACCAGAACTTGGAAGGAACTTCTGTTTAGCCAACGTTGGAAGTGCTTCAAGCAGTCTTGACAGTTTTGGGGTCATTACAAGAGCTGAGGAACGTGGTGGTAAGGTAAATCTATGTGCCACTTGTGTTAACATGAGGCCTGACATTGTGGCTTCAGATGATGCTACTCAGAGGGAGCACATAGAGGAAAATTCAGAACGGACTAAGATATAATCCTATAATGTGGAATGGGGGCATTAGAGTTAATGGTATGGAAGTAGAAAGAGAAGACAATGCCAGTAACTTTTTGCCCATGCTGGATAAGTAAATATGAAAGTAAGAGAGTATAGTCCCACCCAACTACACCACAGAGGAGAGGCATTGGAGTGGAGAATTTCAAGGAGGGATCATGTTCCACAGTCATAGTATTCGTGTGATTTCACGAAAAGCCTCTTCAATAGAAACGTAGAAAGAAAACCAGAAAAAGGAGGCCATTCAGCCCTTTGAATCTGTTCTGCCATTCACTATGATCATGGCTGATCATAGAGTCATACAGCATGGAAGCAGCCCCTTTGGCCCAACCCGTCCATGCTGACCAAGTTGACTACTCTGAGCAACTCCCATTTCCCTGTGTTTGGCCCATATCCCTCTAAACCTTTCCTATCCCTGTACCTGTCCAAATGTCTTTTCAACTTTGTAATCATCTATTTCAATACCATATTCCTGCTCATTCCCTGTACCTCTCAATACCTTTTGTGTCTTGAAATTTATCTTCTTCATTCTTGAACATGTTACCACAGCCTCAATGCCCCATTTTCTAGTAGCTTCATACCTGAACTCGTCCAATTGAGTTTCCAATCAGTGCCGCAACAGTGAAGAGCCCAAGTTGTCAGAAATTAGATTTGCAGTAGTGCACTATCTTTCTTCACTATGTTCCTGTAATCTTTGACACAATCTTTCATGGCTTTTCCTGCAGTACATCTCGCTCTTTTTAGTGGGACTGCCTTCATTTGGTTCAACTCTTACCTATTTCCACATTTCATTTTGACATATAAGGCTATTCTACCCATTGTGCCTGTGCCAGCTCACAGAGCAATCCCATTACCCCACTAATTTTCCCTGTAACCTATTCTCCCAACATTCCCATCAACTCCCCCCCAGATTCTACCACTCACCTATACCCACGAAGTTGCTCTCAAAGGCACACACTATCCTGACTTGGAAATATGTTGCTGTTCCTTCACCATCGCTGGGTCAGAATCCTGGAACTTCCTCCCTGAAAGCATTGTGTGTAGACCCACACCCCAAGGACTGCAGCAGTTCAAGAAGGCAGCTCATTCACCCCCTTCTCAAGGGTAACCAGGGATGGGCAATTAAGTGCTGGCTCAGCCTGCGAAGCCCACATCCCTTGAATGAATAAACACTAGGGGCAGTTTACAGCGACCAATTAATTAACCTGATTAACCCTCAAACATTATGTGGGGAGAATACCAGAGCACTTGGAGGAAACCCACACGGTCACGGGGAGAATGTGCAAACTCCACACAGATACTTTGGAGATCAGGATCGAACCTGTGTTACTGGAGCTTTGAGACAGCTGCTGTGCCCATTGTACCTATCAAAATATATCAGTGCATCTCCAGCATTGCTTCCCCTTTCTGCCCCAAGGATCCATCCCAACTGTCTGGCCCCTTCCTCATATGCAGAGGTACTGTGGCAAGGAGGGAGCTTGATTGAAGGAATTTAACCATGGTCCTAGAATGAGCTTGGAATTGGGGGTCATCCGCAAGTTCAAAAATAAGAAGAGTTTGCTTTTCCGCAGTGGTTTGCAAGGCTGGGACTCAGAGATTCTGATTTTGCTGAGATGGGTGATGGTTGCGGATTTTAAGACAAGAGGGACCATATCTGAGGAGGAAGAAGCTTGAACAAAGTAGCTAACATGGGGACCAGGAAGGGAAGTTGAATAGTCAACAGTTTAGTGGGGATAGAATCAAAGGGACAGAGGCTGGTTCTCTAGGACAAGATGAGCTCAGAGAGAGGGCCGGAAGAGAAATGATATAAATTCAAGACAGGAGCAGAGTTAATTGTGACCCAACTCAATATCTCATCTTTTCCCAATATCCCTTAATCAGAACCATAGCAATTTCAGGTTTAAAATTAACTATTGACATAACATGAATTGGCATTTTTGGAAACAGTGCTCCCAACCTCTATCATCCTGTGTGCCTAGAGATTAACCAGTCCTTCCTCCTATCTTGAACTAAAATAGAGTTAGCTTTAAAGATTGATGACTCTATATCAGAAATGGGAAAAGTCAAGAGATAAAACAATTTCTAAGACTGTTCTATGTTCTATGCAGAGAAAGAGGTTAGGCGAGATTAAATGCTGAAATGTATGGTAGTTAAGATGAAAGAAGGATAAGTAAGGGAAACATAGGTCAGTCTGGAGAAGATTTATCTGCACAATAATTATCTGAAATTAACAGCATACGGTGAATATTAGAAATCGAAAAGGAAAATGCTGGGGGTAGAGATTATATATGTTTGTTGAATTCATTGTGGAAAGGCTGTAATGTGTGAAATTGAAAAATAAGATGATGTTCCTTGAAGTGCTTTAGTTGAGCTTCATTGGAACAGTGTAGGAGGCCAGAGGCAAAGAGGTCAGAGGGAGAGTGTGACAGGCAACTGGAAGCTTGTGGTCATGCTTACTGAGTGAATAGAGATGTTCTGCAAAACAGTAACCCCAACTGCGTTTTGTCTCCCAGATGTAAAGGAGGCCACATTGCGAGCTGTGAATGAAGTACACTAAGTTTCTTAATATGCAGAGAGTATTTAGGTTCCTGGATAGAGGGGAGGGAGAGGTAAAAGGGCAGGTATTGTATCTCCTGTGGTTGCATGGGAAGGTGCCGAGGGAAGGCAGTGGGTATTAGTGGAGGTGGAAGAGGACACAATTCCTTTGGAATGCTGAAAGGGGGGAGAAAATTCGGATGGAAAAAATACAATTGCTTATCAGAAATATTTCTCCATTTCAGAATATGTTTGGATAGTTAAAATCACTTACATTTTTGTCCTGTTTTTAATGTATCCCCCTTTATAGATATACTATCTCTTAGTTTAACAGTCAGTATTTGTATGATGATCCCATGAGCTGGAGTTCCCTTGCAAATCTGCATTCAAAACGCTCTCTTGGGGCAATGGTAGGTTTGCCTGAGAAACCAAAAATTGATGTGCTGAAGCAGATTATTTTGTGATTTATTAAAGTCAGTTCAATATTGCTTTGAACCCTTTGAACACTGAACTTCCAGAGAGGTTTTTAAACTGTGTGTTTTCAATCAAGTTCAATAAAACTTTGAAGCTGAGCCTTCAGTGAAGACTTTATTTTGGTCAACATCCATCCATCGCAAAGACCTCATCGTGAGCAGCTGACTGTTATGAATTGCAAAGGGAGAAATGTGTGCGAAGGTTTAAAAGATAGCTAAGATTTTGTTTTTGTTGAAACATACCTTTCTCCCACCGGAAATTACAATTTAAAATGAGTCACATTGGTGTTACAGTATGTGCATGACCGGATCTGCTATCATCCAGAGCTGGCCTTGGGAATGATGTGGTGATCTCTGTTACACTTGTCTACTGTAACAGCGATGGTCTGTTCTGCCCACCCACCATGATGAGCAGGACTGTGACCCAATGTAATTTGTTATTCCAACACAAACCTTAGCTAACCGTCTGTAGTTAAAGTGGCAATCAAGGCAGCCTGGCCCTTTCAAGTAGTTTTCCCCACCTCTTTTATAGGTGTTTATTTTGTAGGTTTTTCAAGATAAACATTCCTTCAAATCTGCAAAGGACTCCCTAACAGAGAGTTACAGTTAGCAACTGCACATGGATACACATGGAAAGTATCTTAGACAGGTGCTGATACAATAGAATTCTTCCTCTCCCACTTATGCCATTAGATTCATCTCTGGGGTTGGATCAGTAACAAAGTCAAAGTCAAATTTATTGTCATATGCACAAGTACGTGTATGCACAAGTACGTGTATGCACAGATGCAATGAAAAACTTACTTGCAACAGCATCACAGGCACATAGCATCATATAAGCAGTATTTGCAAGAAAAGCATAAATTAAATATAAATTACACACAATTTTTACAAGAAAGAACACAATTAGAACAAAAAAAAGTCCATTTCAGTGCAAAGTGATCAAAGTGGTTATAGTGTTGCTAAGCTGGTTGGTTCAAAAAAGCCGAGGTATGGGCTCATTGAGCGGCCAGTAATCATAGCATTTGCCCTGAGATTCCATGACCGTGTTGCCTTCGGGCAAAAGTTCAGCACAGAAAAATGAATGTGACAGAGGCCGTGGGCAGACCATCAATGCGACAGTGGGGGATCCCTCAGTCTGCTTGCTGACTTGCTCTTGTCTTCCTTTGAGTGAAGAGTGCTAGTCGTTGGTTTGCACATTGAACAGCCAGTTACTACTGGTAAACATAGCCACTGCGCACCAAATGGCATCATTGTACAGTTAAGGTGCATCCAAAGACCACTACTCAACCTGGAAGTGATTGGCAGTGTGATCTGATGTACTCAGAATGACTTCCATGTTGCCACAAGCACATAGAAGCATAAGGACTTTAGGTGAAAAGCTATGTACCATATAATGTGATGTAGAAATGCTACACTTACTCTAGAATGTTCTGTTTCGGACAATATCCATCAAGCAATTACTTTCTCCTTAGGGGAAACAAGTCCTGAAATCAGAATTCTCTTTGGAAAACATTTATTATCAGGTTCACCGACAGTAGCTTTAAGTTTGAAGTTAAATCCTTCCAGATGTCCTCTCTAAAGCTTAAAGTGTGTGCATACTGGAGTGCTCCTAGCACCTGCACATGTTAATTGGAGGGCTGAAACCCAAAAGCTGCCCTTCCGACCCGACACTGAGCACTTCTCTCAGCAGCTTCTGTGATTTTGCCTTGCTACCCGAGGTGGTGGAACTTTGTTTTTTTAAAAAAATCGCACTAATGTTTTACCATTTTGTGTTCACTCTATTACTTTAGGCCCAGCAGGAACAGCTGTCTGAGGCCATTTGCCAGAATACTTGGAAGACCTCTTCTGTGACTCCGACACCCTCCCTGAGGAATGCTCACAGCAGCAGGTGAGAGATCAGGATCAGAATCAGATTTATTATCACTGACTTAAATCACGTGAAATTTGTTGTTTTGCAGCAGTGGTATAGTGCAAAGACATAAAGTTACTATAAGTTACAAAAATAAATAATGCAAAATAAAAAGGAATAACAAGGTACTGTTCATGGACTGTTCAGAAATCTGATGGCAGAGGGGAAGAAGCTGTTCCTGAATCATTGAGTGTGGGTCTTCAGGCTTCTGTACCTCCTCCCCGATGGTAGTAACGAGAAGAGGGCATGTCCCGGATGGTGAGGGTCTTTAGTGATTAAATAACATATTAACACTTTGCAAGCATACCTAAGGCAGGCATAGGCATTCATGCTGATGTCCACCCCAACTATTTTGGCAGTATTCATGTGTAGTTTTATTCATTTCTTTGTTCTCATTTTGTGGGCATTGTTGACAGCTCAGGTTAATCCTTACTGGCCGTCTCTAATTTCTCCATGTTCTTGAACTCATCTGCTTGAAAGCACTCTCATGCCATAGATAGGTAGGAAATTCCAGAACTTTGACCCAGCAGCAACAAAGGAGCAATGATATTCCTGCAAACCAGTCTGGTATAAGGCTTTGGAGGGGATCTTGGAGGTGGCAGCATTTCCTGCCCTTGACCTTCAGGGCTCTAGACAGTGCTGCAAAAGACGCCTCAGCGTTACTGCAATGGTCCATTAGACAGTACGTACAGCAGCCACAGTGCACTGGTTGTAGATGGAGTGGATGTTGAAGGTGGTGGTTGAAGTGCTGATCATGCAGCCTCTTCTTCCTGGCTGATTGAGCATCTTGGATTGTTCTTGAACACTGTTGGAACCACAGCATGTACGTGGGGAATATTGTGTTTCATTTCTGACTTCTGCTTTGTGGGAGTCAATTACTGCAGAATATCCAGCCCCTAAGCTTACTTCACCCACTAATATTGCAGTACTAATATCCAGTACTAATTTAAATATCATTATTAACAACCCGAATGCACCCCAAAGCACTCCTTACTTTCTAAGAAGTCTTCCCTCACTCTACTTGACATCAGAATGTCGCTTGTGCAAAGGTGAATCTCTGCAAACACTTCAGCAGCTTCCTCACACAAAACATTCAGTCAACTCTCAAAACCTGGCAGAGGGATGAGATTTCCAAGGACCGATTAACCGAACACAATCAAGGATTGATACTGGCACCTATTGTCTAGTTTAAGGCAACTCATTACCACCCAACCCATTGAGACATTCCCTGGAGAATAACTCATTAGCACACATAATGAGATTGCCTTTTCAAAAGGGGTTCTGATGGCTAGTCTCCTTCTATAAGTAGTTCATTAAATTTAAAATTGAAATAATATTTGAACAGGAAGTTTGCAGGAATGGAATTTTTGTAGATTAAATAGTTGCTGGACCTGATATTAGCTTTTGTTTGAAGTTGTTGGATGAACTATTTTCTCATGAGTGCAGTAATCAGTATTAGTTTGTGTATGCAATTATTTAAAACTTGAAAATTACCAGAGTGTGGAAGAATGCTTTGGTCTAAGTTATGAGAAAGCACCACTTATTTAAAATATTCATCTTGCCCTCCCCATTGCACCGCAGTGAAGCGTGGTGGGTTTATGTCACCCTTTTATCCGCCTGTTACTGGGTAGCAACAGTTTTCCCCAGCCAATGTTCATCGCTCAACCAGCACTGGATGAAACAGGTTAACCGGACTCTGTAGAACTTACTGCTCTTTGTAGAAAGCAAACTGGCTGTTCTGGTTTGCAGCTGCATTTCAAATTTCATGAATTTCAGTGGCAATCCCCTGAGGACGTAGTAAATGTTAATTCACTCTTTTTCTCTCTTGGTGTGGCTATGCATTGAAATTTGCTAGATTTTGGACTATGAGCAGGGGAAATATATGAATAACATTACCGCAAATTAGGGAGATTGCATTTACTTAGCACCCTTCTTTCAGGTTGTCGTGAAACGTTTTATGGCCAATAAAGTATATCTGAAGCTACCCACAAAATGCTGGAGGAGCTCAGTGGATCGGGCAGCATCTATGCTGCCTGACCTGCTGACTTCCTCCCGCTCTTTGTGCATCGCTCCAGATTTCCAGTATCCACAGTCTCTTGTGTCCCAAGGTATATCTGAAGTAAGGTCACTGGTGTACTGAGGGAAATAGGGTACCCAGTTTATGTGCAACAAGTTCCCACAAAGTGATCTTACCTGATAACTTGTTTTTGGTTATATTAAATAAATACCAGTCAGGACATGGGAGGTAACTCCTTTGCAGTTCTTCGGAATAATGGCATATTACCTTATACTTCTGCCTCAGAGAGCATATAGGACTCAAAAGATGGGACCACGAACAGTGAACAAACAGTGGGGCGGCACGGTAGCATAGCGGTTAGCGCGATGCTATTACAGCACCAGCGATCGGGGTTCGATTCCCGCCCCTGTCTGTAAGGAGTTTGTACGTTCTCCTGTGTCTGCGTGAGTTTCCTCCGGGTGCTCCAGTTTCCTCCCACATTCCAAAGACGTACGGGTAGGTTAATTAGGGTTTAAAATGGGCAGCACAGACTCATTGGGCCAGAAGGGCCCGTTACCACGCTGTAAATAAAAAAAAATTAAAAAGAAACGATCCTTCTATGCTGGGAAGGATCATGAGAACATAAAAGGTCTTTGTTAGAAGGATTGGAAATAGAGCATTGAAGAAAGCAAATCATCCATTATGCTTGTCAGTGATAGCTCTTCAGTGGGATCTGTTTGCTCTATTCCCCATTCCTTACCTTGCCTATGTCCCTGTTTAAATACTTATCCAGTTCTCTTTTAAATCAAGCTATAGCTTCTAACTCAACAGCCATATGCAGGGCAATGCAGCCTTCTGTAGCAGCATGAAAAGTAAAATATACGATCATCAAATAAAACATTGGTGGCTTATAGGAGATGCCTAGAATCTGGGATTGTTTTTACAACCCTCCACTTTGGGTTTTCAAACTTAAGAGCCACAAGTTTCTGAAGGACCACAGCATTAAAGTAGTTTCTCTGGCATTTATACAAATGCATCAGTTGGCCAAAGAGCACACAAGGGCAGGCATATCTGTGTACTGAGGTGGATGGAGATGAATGCAAACAAATGGTGTACAGAGCGTACCTGCACATGTCATTCTTAGCGAGATTTGGTATTTTAAATTGCTTTGAGAAGTGTTTGGCTTACCTGCCAGTCTGAGTGTGAAAGCACTCACTTCAGAAAACTCACAGTTGCGAGCGCTTATTGTAGCAGTGCCACTACTGTAAGTTATCAAGGTGTTTCAGTAGTCCTTGCTACTTTAACATTGAAAGGCTACCATTCTCTTTTCTGCTTGTATACTGGCTAAAGAATTTGATGGGTTTTTTGGGCCCAGCATCCTTCCTCATAATACTCAAGAGCTATCCTATGGGTTTGACCATCTCCTCACTTTTTTTCCTTCCCTGTGGTCAAGTCAAGTTGTTGAGTTTATTGTCACGTGCACAAGTACGGTAAGGCACAGGTACAATGAAAAACTTGGCTGGAGCAGCATCACAGGCACGTAGGTACAGACAACACGCAGAATATAAATTATACATAAATTATATGAGACAATGAAGAGAGAGAGGAAAAAATCCTGTGCAAAAAAGAGACAGGTCCATGGCAGTGCAAGAGGTAGTCTGTAGTGTTCCGTTGCTGAGGTAGGGTTAGGGTTGTGCAGGTCGGTTCAAGAACCTAATGGTTGTAGGAAAGTAGCTGTTCCTGAACCTGGTGGTGAGGGACTCCAGGCTTCTGTACCTCCTGCCTAACAGTAGCAACGAGAAGAGGGCATGGTTTGGATGGTGTGAATCCTTGATGATAGATACTGCCTTCTTGAGGCAGCGCCTCCTGTAGATGCTGTCAATAGTGGGGAGGGCTATACCCATGAGGGACTCAATGACACAACTGAGTAAATCCTTGCCTTGTTAATGATGCCAAAGACTGGTAGCCTGCCCAGTTAGATCACAACTGTGAGCCTCAACTTAGACACCAATGAGAAAGGCTTGAAGGTTAAATTACAAGGATAGATTTCATAAGCTTGCATTGCATTTCCTTGAGTGTATAAGATCAAGGGACAATCTAACCAAGGTGTTTTAAGATGTTTAATTAATGGGGTGGATTCCATTAGCTTTTTCAGTTACTTTCCTGTACTTGTTTTTTTTTGGTAAATCCTAAATAGACCCCTAAATCTCTATGTCTTATGCTTCTTTCGTCTAAAATTAGAGTGAAATAAGAAAGGACTTTTTTCAAATCAAGAAAATCTTGAGTTCCTCTCCCACAAATAGCACTAAGAAACAAAAGCAGAAATAAGGCAATAAAGATGTTGGAAAAGAAAAGATATTGTGGTCTAATTAAATTGTTCAGGGCTATAAACAAAAAAAAACCTGCTGTTGTACAGTGTCATATCGAGTCTCTTGGAATTGGCCCAAAGTGCCTCGCAAATAGTGGATTACTTCAGATATGCAATAACTATTATTTTAGGGGCAACATGGCAAACAAAGACACACATCAAACAGCTGGGAGGGATCATCAGCAGATCATCGAGAGGACGCCTTGTTTTCCGTTGGAATACTGTCATGGGACTTTTAATATGCTGCTGAAGAGACAGATGGCGTCTTGGTTTAATGTGTTGCAATATTCTGTCAAGAGTGTTATTTATAGGTATTTTTGGAGACAGAGTAGCTTGATGAAAATGGTAGGGAAGAGGGGGAGATGGGTTTAGTTTTTTACTTAAGTTGCTCCCTGCCCTATTGAGTTTTAATGCTTATGTTTCTTTTGAGATCACACCAACAGTGACTAAAATGAATGAAAAAGTCCTGAAATAACATTTCACTTCATTTCAATACCATTTACCAGTAATTTTGTTGTCTGTGTTGAAATGACAAAGGACTGGAATTGCAGTTGTCAGTTTGGGATTATTGTAGAGATTTTATGGTTTCAGATAATATCCAAGGAAGTCAAGCAAAAAGACCCTTGGGACCTTTAATAGTCTTGTTTAGATCACCTAGGTGTACTTAGAAGAACTCCGCTTCAAACTGCATATATTCACTTAGCAGTTTGAATTCCTTTGCTGTATTACTGGAGCCTTTTCCTTCAGTTGCCCAGCTCCTAAACTCTGGAATTGCTTCCTTAAATCTTCTTTCCAGGTACTCCTTAAACCTACCTCTTGGGCTAAGTCTTTGGTCACCTGTTCAAACATCTCCTCTTGTAGCTCAGTGTCAGAGTACGTTTCATAAAGTTACTCTGAGGTACCTCGGACTAACATTAAAGGAGCTGTATAAATGCAGATTATTGTTGTTATTGATTCCATGATGCTGGTTAGATTACTTGATAGATTTCTGGATCATTCATCCAGAAATATCAGTTCAAATCCCCATTACATCAGCTGGAGAATTTAAATCAAATAATTACATTTGGAATTAAAAAAAAACTGCTCAGCCAGTAATGACAGCCATGAAATCACCAGCTTGTTGTAAAAACCCATCCCATTCAATAATGTCCTTAAAAGAAAGAAATCTGCCATCCTTACGCAGTCTAGCCGAAATGTGAGTCCAGAATCACAATGTGGGTTGACTCATAATCTCCTCAGATTGGGGGCAAGTGAGCCATAGAATAGTACAGCACAATACAGGCCCTTCGGTCCACAATGTTGTGCTGGCCTTTAAACCTCACCTAAGACTATCTAACCCCTTTCTCCCACATATCCCTCTATTTTAAATTCCTCCATATGCTTATGTAACAGCATCTTGAATTTGACCAATGTACCTGCCTCCACCACCGCCCCAGGCAGCGCATTCCATGCCCCAACCACTCTCTGAGTAAAATACCTCCCTCTGATATCGCCCTTGAACTTCCCACCCATTACTTTAAAGCCATGCCCTCTTGTATTGAGCATTGGTGCCCTGGGAAAGAGGCGCTGGCTGTCTACTCTATCTATTCCCCTTAATATTTTGTATACCTCTATCATGTCTCCCCTCATCCTCCTCCTCTCCAAAAATTAAAGCCCTAGATCCCTTAGTCTCTCCTCATAATAGCCATGGGCAATAAATATTGTCACTGTCTTTGGTGTCCCCATAGAACATTGAACAGTACAGCACTGGACAGGCCATTTGTCCCACGATGTTGTGCTGATCTTGATTTATACTAAATGTCCTCCTCCTGTGTATCATCCAGATCCCTCCATGTAAATGTGTTGATTGAGCAAAACAACGTTGGGTGCATAAATCATCTCAGCATATTTCACAGGCCAGAAGTGGAGTCTGTAACTCTGGGCCAAACATATTTAAAATTAAAGGTGTGCTAATGAAGTATGAACACTGTAGTCCCTTAGGTGAAGGCCCTTCCACTCCACTGTTCAGTGAAGAGTTCCACGAGTTTGACTCAGCAGCAGAGTAGGAATGGCCATATACTTCCAAGTCAGAGTAGTGTGTGACTTGGAGGGGAACTTGAAGATGGTGGTGTTCCCTTGCATTTGTTGCCCTTGTCCTTCTAGATTCCAGAGGCCCCAGATCTACGAGGTGCTGCTGAAGAAGCCTTTGTCCATGGTAGATGCAGAAACTGCAGTGGTGCTGAAAAGGATTCAGTTGGCAGGTTGGTGAATGAAGTGCTTTGTCCTGGACTTCCTTAAGTACTTCTGGCGATTGGGGGTACTTTATTGTTCCAAGTTCAGGTGACCACAGGGTAAATATGTCTGTTGTTGTCTCAACTCTTGTAGCATGAAGGAGTGTCTGGATGGTTTAAAGGGATGTTGGCTGACCTTTGTGAAATCTCTGCTAACAGCATCATACTCCAAATACAGTTTGGCAACTAATTCGAAGGTCGTTAATAGTGTTTATAGTAGTACAGTCAGCATTAGTTCTTCATCAGTTTTCCCACTAAGAACTAAAAGAGGCAGACACCAGTTGGTGTTGCGGATCCTGTAGCCTCAATGTGGAGTCATCAAGTCACAGAGAGATACAGCACAGAAACAGGCCCTTCAGTCCAAGGAGTTCAGGCAAACCATCAAGCACCTATCACCCACCAGCTCTTGCTCCACCCCTTCCCCCCACCCTTTTATACTGGCGATCTCCCCTCTTGCTTTCCGGTCCTGATAAAGGGTCTCGACCCAAAATATCGACTGTCCAATTCCCTCCGTAGATGCTGCCTGACCCACTGAGTTCCTCCAGCTCCTTTATGTGTGTCGCATCTATTTTCACCCATTTTATTCTCCTCACATTCCCATCAGCGCCTCCCACGTTCTACCACTCACCCACACACTGGAGACAGTTTACAGTGGCCAACTAACCTACCAACCCACACATCTTTAGGATGGGGGAGGAAACCGGAATACCAAAAGGAAACCCACAGAGTCAGAGGGAGAACATGCAAACTCCAGAGTTTCGGATTAAACTTGGGTCACTGGAGCTGTGAGGCAGCAGCTCTGTTAGTTTGCACCACTGTGCTGCCTAACATAATTTATTCTGGTCCATTTCAGGCTCTGGGTGCAACCATGAGGGTCAGCTCGATACCAGATCCTCTTGGGATAGTGTCACTGGCCACTAAATTAGGTTGTAGATTTAAGATCTGTTCTTTGTACCCTAATCTTCTGATACTCCAATGGAGATTTGCAACTCTTCATTATTATTGGTACTGGTATTGGTTTATTATTGTCACTTGTACCGAGGTACAGTGAAAAACTTGTCTTGCATACCGTTCGTACAGATTAATTCATTACACAGTGCATCGAGGTAGTACAGGGTAAAAACAATAACAGAATACAGAGTTAAGTGTCACATCTACAGGGAGGTGCATTGCAGGTAGACAATTAGAGGTGTAAAGCCAAAGTGGAAATTTGTTTGTAGGGCTGTTACTCGTGCCATGATTTCCCAACGTTCAAAGTGCCACATGGAGTAGTGCAGTAGTACATTAAGGAGTGCTGGTTCCTCAAAGCTCCAGCAACCCAGGGTTCAATCATGACCTCTGGTGCTTTCTGTATGGAGTCTGCAACTTCACACTGTGACCGCATAGATTTCCCCTGAGGATTCTGGTTTCCTCCCACATCCCAAAGGTGTACCGGTTGGGAGGTTAATTGTCTCCTGTAAGTTACCCCCAGTGTATGTAGGTATTAGGAGAATAAGGAGGGAGTTGATAGGCATGCAAGAGAGAATAGGTTACAGAGAAATGGGATTGATGTGCATGCTGTGTGGGCCAGCAGACATTCAATGGGTCAAATGGCCTCCTTGTATGTTAGAAAATAATATTCCATTGCTTACAATGGTAAGGCTGTGACCGGGTCATTGACTATTCTGCTTGTGCACCAATGCCCAGCTTCTGCATCAGTGCATTTCCTCCGTGCACAGTGATCCTGCGCCAATAACTTCTCCTGTGTCAATGCTCCTGTGCTCCTTCCCTGCCTCATTGCTAGCTCAGTGCTGCTTTAATGCCAGTACACTATTCCAGTGCCAGCAGCTCACTCCTGTGTAGCACGGTCTCCCTGCCCTCGTATTACCCAGCTCACGTGCCAGTGCCGTGAATCTTTGCCAGTAATCTGCTCCTGTGTTGCTGACCTGGTTGTGTTCTCGTGCTGTGGAAACTAAACTCCAGTAAGGAGTCAGCAGCTTTGGAAAGGAAGGATAGCAAAGAGAGGAATAATAGTCTCTTAAGAGTGCAGTTGGCAAGAGATGAGGATGAAACACCAGATGGATTAGAGAACGATGTCACTTTCAACATGTACACTGCTGGACGATTTCCTCCTAGTTTAGGGATAAGTTGTAAATTTTGCTGCCACAATCATGCAGGAGAAATCTTCCCCCCTCTGTACTAACGGGTGCCTCTTGATTTATGAGCCTGGTGGCATTTGTCCATTTTTCTTGTTTATAATCAGTTGTGCCGCGTTGCAAGTTATACTGTTTCATTATTTTTGTGTTTTAAGCAATGTCGTTCCGTGTCATGTTCACAAGACGTGTTTATGTGAAAGCAACTTCCTTTGTGACTGTAATCCAAAAAAAACAGCAGCAGCATAATGCTACTTAATAAATAGCCTTCCCAGCAGTTGGACTGACGAACTGAAATGGTAGAAAGCATTTGGAAGCTGTTCCAATGATTACTTCACCGATTTTAATCTTTAGCATAACCCATTAACTTTCCTTACAATATTTAATGATGTGCACAAGTACAAGATCTTCAAATAATTTAGAAATTAGCTTATGCATCAGTAAGATGCAAATATTATAACAGTAATGGGTTCATATCAATCTATCCTACTGAGTTGTAAAATTATTCAGGCAAGTACTGTTAAATTACTCTGATCAATATTTGAAAGGTTTTCTGCTTGATGTGGTAAAATAACACTGTATCTTATTGTAAAATCACTCTTCTTGGTTTTGTGGAATTATTTTGTGTCATTTTAAAAGGACATCATTAAGCTAGAAAAGGTGAAGAAAAGATTCACAAGGACGTTACTAGGACTGGAGGGCTTAGTTGTAAGGAGAGACTGGATAAATTGGGACTCCTTTCCTTGGAGAAGAAGAGGCTAAGGGGTGACCTTATAAATGTTTATAAAACCATGAGGGACACAGATAAGGTGAATGGTCACAATCTTTTTCCCAGGATAGGGGAGTCTAAAGCTAAAGGGCATAGATTTAAGGTTAGAAAGGGAGATTTAGAAGAGATCTGAGGGGCAAATTTTCCACACAGAGGGTGGCAGGTATGTGGAATGAGCTGCTAGAGGAAGTGCTAGAGGCAGGCACAATTACAAAGTTCAAAAGACATTTAGACAGGGACATGGATAGGAAAGGTTTAGAGGGATATTGGCAAAACACAAGGAAATGGGACTAGCTCAAATAAGCCACTAGGTCAGTATTGATGAGTTGGACCAAAGGGCCTGTTTCCATGCTGTATAACTCTGACTCTATGACATTACTGCCTAGAAATGCATCCCAATTGATATGATAGTGGCATTCAAGAGGCTTTTAGATGGGCACATCAATATGCAGAGAATAGAGGGATATAGATCATGTGCAGGCAGAAAGGATTAGTTTAATTTGTCATCATGAGCCAAAGGGCCTGTTCCTCTGCTATACTGTTCTTTGCTTTTGTTCTATATCACCAAGGTGCTGTATCAGTGCATCGTTCTCTATCTCTGAAGCTCATCTGTTCAGCTTCAATGGAATAAATTTCAGTGTCAAGTGTACAACAAACTGGTGTTTCGATATACTGTATTTAGAGCTAGAGACCAGGGATAAATTTCTAGGCCTCACTAATTTATTTTAATCCAGTTAATGGCTTTTTAAAAATAACCCTCTCATTGAGAGTCACCTGCCTAGAAGTCATTTTGCTCCTGGCTTCGATTTAAATGAGAGCTGACAACCAGGAGAGCACTGTTGCCCTCAGGGAGCAGACAGCTAAATTGCAGGATTTAGTCATCGGTGTTAGCATGGGTCAAGAGACTTGGATCGTGTGATCAGCAAATATTAATATCTGCTAATCAGGAGAGCTCCACCGGCTTTGTGGAGTGCATAGAGTTATAGCGTCATACAGCACAGAAATAGGCCCTTCGGCCCAATCAGTCCGTACTGACCAAGATTCCCATCTGAGCTAGTCCCATCTGCCCGTGTTTGGTCCATATCTCTCTAAACCTTTCCTATCCAAAAGCTGACCCTCAGGTTCCTATTAAATCTCTCCCCTCTCACCTTATATCATTTCTCCACGGCACTGCTACGCAGGCAATGCCCTTACCTGTGCCCACAGCTAGCTACTTCAGCCTGCACCTCTTCATGGCAAAAAGGTACAAGCCTTCCAGGGAAAGAGATCATCATGGTCATCCTTCATGGACACCAGCTGCCTCTCAAAGCTGTGGCATCAGAACCTCAAACTACTCAAAGGAACTGCCTAGTGTATGTCCATCCCCCTACCTCTGATCCATTACTGATGAATAAATTTCGTCAGATGTGGAATATGGTTGAAAGGATGTTGGGAGATGAAACCAAAGTCAATGCTGATTCTGCATCACTTGCAGCTGCGTGCAATCCAACGGAAACTGAAGATAAAAAACCACTACAGATGTTGGAAATCTGAAATAAAAACAAAGAATGATGGAGACACTGAGCAGGTCTGGCAGTATCTGTGGAGAGAGAAACAGAGATCACACTTCAGGTCGAAGACCCTTCATCACCCAACCATTTGCTTGGTTCATGAACCCTTATAGGATAGGACACTATCTTTGAGAATCCCTGCCCATCTGGAGATCTGGTTCATTTCACACAAAGAGTATGGTCATGATATGTTCTGTGTGAGATGAAGCTCTTTAAGGAATTCCTTCCTAGTTTGTTTCTTCATCATGCCTTCTTTGTGTAACAATGCTGAGCACCTCTGGAAACTGCCTGTAATCTTCATTTGTGAGATCAGTTGCAAAGACGGATGAACATTTCCATGGCACCTGGAAAAGTACATAAGAAACAGAAGCAGGAGACAGTCATTTTACCCCTCACGCCTGCTCTGCCATTCAATAAGGTCATGACTAACTTTTTACCTCAGTGCCACTTTCTTGTACCTAACCCATTTTCTTTGATTCCACTTATTTCCAAAAATCTTTTGATCTCTGTCTTAAGCATACTCAGCAACTGAGCCTCCATAGTACTCTTGGGTAGACAATTCCAGAGATTCACCACACTCTCATTTCTGTCCAATTAAGTGTGTGCTCCTTGTTCTAGACACCCCAATGGAAACACCATGCCTCCATCTACCCTGTCAAGTCCTTTAAGAAGCTTGTTTGTTCCAATGAGATCACCTCTCATTCTTCTAAATGCACATTCTGCTTAATGTCTCCCCAGAGGATAACATCTCTCTCCCCGGGACTATCTGGTGAACCTTCATTGGATTTCCGCTATCACAAGTATATCCTTCCTTAGTTAGGGAGACTACACCAGTGCATAACATTCCCGTTGCCGTCTCACCAAGGCTCTATATAACTTCAGTGAGATATCTTTACCATTATTGTTAAATCCTCTTGGTTTCTTTTCGCTTTCCTAATTATTTGTTGCAGCTGCATATTAACTGTCAGTGTTTCTTCGGTAAGTTTGCCCAAGACCCTCTGAAGACCAACACCTTACAATCTCTTTGAATGATGCCAAGTGCATCCAGAATCTGTATTTTTGAGATCAGCTGCAGAGTTGGATGAGCGTTTCCAGACCTTGATAAGGAGAAGGTCCAGAGGAGGTTCACAAGGATTATCACGGGAATGAAAGGCTTAACATATAAGGAGCGTTTGATGGCTCTGGGTCTGTACTCGGTGGAGTTCAGAAGGATGAAAGGGGATCTCATTGAAACCTACCAGATACTGAAAGGTCTAGATAGCGTGGATGTGGAGAAGATGTTTCCATTAGTAGGCGAATCTAGGATCCAAGGGCACAGCCTCAGAATAAAGGGACGTCCCTTTTCAGATGAAGAGGAATTTCTTCAGCCAAGGGGTGGTAAATCTGTGGAATCTGAGGGCTCTGGAGGCCAAGTCACTGGGTGTACTTAAGGCAGTAATTGATAGGTTCTTGATTGGTAAGGGGGTTAAGGATTACGGGGAGAAGGCAGGAGAATGGGGTTGAGAAAAAAAACCATAATCGAATGGCGGGGCAGACTCGATGGGCTTAATGGCCTAAATCTGCTCCTATCTCCTATGGTCTAAGAACATAAGATATAGAAATAGGAATAAGCCATATCGGGCTTCGTGCCTACTCTTCCATAAGTTCTTATGCTGCAGTAATCATGGGTGATCCCCACCATCTGGTCCATGCCATCTTCTCGCAGCTACCATCGGGCAGGAGGTACAGAAGCCTCAAGTCCCACACCACCAGGTTCAAGAACAGCTACTTCCCTTCAACCATTCGGTTCTTGAACCAACCTGCACAACCCTAATCGCTGCAGATCAGCAACACTATGATCACTTTGCACTAAAATGGACTTTGTTTTTTTTTGTTCTAATTGTGTTCTTTCTTGTAAAAATAGTGTATAATTTATGTTTAATTTAAGTTTCTCTTGTGAATGCTGCTTATCTGATGCTGTGTGCCTGTGATGCTGCTGCAAGTAAGTTTCTCATTGCACCTGTGCATACGTGTACTTGTGCATGTGACAATAAACTCAACTTGATATTAATCTGCATATAGACTGGTCAAACTGAATCAGCAATAATACAATGGAGAATGAATTCCTGAAGTGGAATATGGGAGAGTTTTGTAGACTAGTATGTTGAAGAGCTAACAGATTATCTTGCATTAGGTACAGTGCAATGCAAAGGGGTTGGTTAATGAGCTTTTACTGTGTATTCCTTCAGGGAAGAGTGAGCACGGCGTGATAGAATTCTTCATTAAGATGGAAAGTAAAGTAGTTAGGCCAATACTAGAGTCTTAATCTATTCAAATTAAGGACAAAGGTACGAGGATTGGGTTAGCTGTGATGAATTGGAAAGCCTCATTGAAAAGCATTACGGTGGATAGGCAATGATTAATAATTAAGAGTGAATGTAGGAACTGTTACAGTTATGCACTTCCTCCTAGCGTCAGAACACAAAAAGAAAAACAACCCAACTATGGCTAACAAAAGAAGTTAAGGGTAGTATTAGATCCAGTGAGGAATCACATAAAGTTGCCAGAAAAAGTCGCAAGTAAGGATTGGAAGCAGTTTATTCAGGGAAAAAAAAAGACCAAAAGATTGATTAAGAGAGCAATGAGGAATAAGTAATGAGCAATAAGCTTAAGAAAGTAATAAGGCATAAGAGAACAGCATGAAAATAAGCTTGCTTGGACATAAAAAGAATTTTTAAAAAAAATTTTATTTACAGCGTGGTAACAGGCCCTTCCGGCCCAACAAGTCCACGCCGCCCATTTTAAACCCAAATTAACCTACCCGTACATCTTTGCAATGTGGGAGGAAACCAGAGAACCCGGAGGAAACCCACGCAGACACGGGAGAATGTACAAACTCCTTACAGACAGCGACGGGAATTGAACCCCAATCGCTGGCGCTGTAATAGCGTCGCGCTAACCACTACGCTACTGTGCCACCTGTGAAAGTGTCTGCAAGTACGTATATAAAATGAGAAAGATTAGCAAGGACAGGTGTAGATCCATTACAGTCAGAAGCAGGAGAATTTATAATAGGGAATATAGAAATAACTTGGTTCTGTCTTCATGAAACAGGGCACAAGAAACTCCCCAAAACTGCAAGGGAACCAAGAATCCAATGAAAAAGAGGAATTAAAGGAAATTATTATTAGTTAAAATAAAATGCCGAAGAAATTAATCGGACTGAAAGCTGAGAAATCCCCAGGACCTGTTCATCGACATCTCAGGGTAGTTAAAGAAGGAGCTGTGGAAATAATGAAAGCATTAATTGTCATAGGATCATAGATATTATGGAACTGTTCGTGCAGATTGGAAGGTGGCAAATGTAATGCCACTAAAACAGAAGGGAGAGAGTTAGCTGGGAACTACAGACCAGTTAGTCTAACATCTTTAGCAGAGAAAATACTGGAGTTTGTTACTGATAAGAGGACACTTAGTAAATATCAATGGAGATAGACAAAATCAAAATGGATTTATGAAAGTGAAATTGCTTTGGACAAACTTTTCCAGGGTTTTGTTGAGAACGTAACTAGTAGAACAGATAAAGGAAAACCAGTGGAGGTGGTGATCATCGAGAGAAGCTAAGCAAGTTGGGTCTGTATTCTTTGGTTTAGAAGAATGATGTCATTGGAACAAAAGAAGTCCTAAGAGGGCATGACAGGATAGATGTGGAGATGTTTCCACGAGTGGGAGAATCTCGAATGAGGGGGACGTAGTTTTAAGATCAGTGGCCACTTGTTTAAAACCGAGATACATAGAAATTCCTTCTCCCAGAAAGTGGTGAATCTCTGGAATTCTCTGCCCCAGAGGGTTGTGGAGGCCGGATCATTAGAAGTATTTAAAGTGGAGGGAGATAATTCTTTGAAAAATCAGGGGATTGAGGATGATGGGGAACTGGCACAGAACTGGAGATGAGTCCTGGGATAGATCAGCCATGATCGTATTGCATGGCGGGGCAGGCTTGAGGTGGGCAAGTGGCCTACTCCTGCTCCTATTTTCTTGTGCATCCTCCTGCCACCCAATTCCGTATCATCAATAAACATATTCACGAGGGGCATAGATAAGGTGGATGGTCACAGTCTCTTCCCCACGGTAGGGGGGGTCTAAAACTAGAGGGCATAGGTTTAATGTGAGAGGGGAAAGATTTAAAAGGGACCTGAGAGGCAAGTTTTTCACACAGAGGGTGGTGTGTATATGGAACAAGCTGCCAAAGGAAGTGGTAGAGGTGAGTGCATTTAAAATGTTTGAAAGACAAAACATAGACAGCTACATGGATAGGAAAGGTATAGAGGAATATGGGCCAAATGCGACCCAAGAGATAATTAAATAAAGTTTGAACATTGTTTTGGGTGTAATATACTTACATGGATTAAGGACTGGACTAATGCACAGAAAAGAGAGAATAGAAAGCATTTTATGTTGGGAGCCTGGGGCCAATTGGGTGCTGCAGGGATCAGTGCTCTAGCCTCTGGTGTTCCTGTGCTATACTGTTCTATGTTCTCTCCATATCAATGGTTTGGATGAGTGGATCGAGTATAATCAATCCAAGTTTGCTGATAAGATAAAGCTAGGTAACAGTGTGGGCAGTGAGGAGGCAAAGAGGATTCCAGGTGATGTATATGCATGCTAAGTAAATGGCACAATGATCTATTTGTTCTAAACTATGTTAATTAAAATGTGAGAGTGGGCTTTTAAATCGTCCTGTTGCGTGGAACGAAGTACTGTGAAAATTGCTGCCATGATAGACCAATGACTGGTTTGGAGAAATGTGCCCAACTTCTCCCAACAATGCTTCAAACAAGAGTTGCACAGGACCTAAAGATCATTTGCACAGTCTTCACGAGAAAATGCCTGGTCTAACTTCCAGTCAGTCTCGCTTCAGACAGAAAAGTCATGCGTCCTACTCCAGAAAACATCAAAAACCATAAAAGACAGTAGCACGTGAAATAATTTCTAGACAAATATGTCTTTTTATATATCATCCTCAAATATATCTCCATAGATTGATATTGCTGGTGCAAGTTTAATGGCTCGATGTTTTGCAGTGAACACAGTCTCCAGAACTTAAAGAGACTCAGTTCTTGTCAGTACTTGGATGGGAGGCTGTCTAGGAATTCCAGGCTTGCTCTGAAGAGGAGAGAGGCACCACTACATCACTCTGCAAGAGAAATACCCATGAAGCAAAACATGCTGTGATGGTTAAAGTGCCCCTATAATGACATTGACTTTGTGTATGTGGTCTCCAGAATGGGTAACACTAGAGCCTAAGCTCATCAGCTGATTTCTGGAAAACAAGTGTTCCTGTTCTTTACTGATATCACTGGAGCGTGTCTGTGATTATGTGCAGATGTCATGATGGATAAGAATAGGTTTACCTTTGATTCCCAGTTACTCAGCTCCTTTCCTCCCTGGATGAATAGTCTGTTGTAGCTCACCGCCTACTCTCTAATTATTCCAGAACGCCAGTGATAAATTCCAGAGAGTTCCCACCGGCGTTCTGGAATAATTAGAGAGTAGGGCTCTTCCACAGGGTGTGAAAGTCACAGCAGCCCTCCTCCTTACCCCTAACAACAGAATAACCATACATGAAGAAGCACTGTTCCCATGTTCCCTCCCCACCTCCTTCACCGGATTCCACGCTCCACCTTCCTCTCCTAACAGATTCCATCATCTTTAGTCCTTTGTCGCCTCCACCTATCACCTCCCAGCTTCTGACATTATTTCCACCCTCCCCTCCTCCATCTGCCTATCACCCCTCCTCACCTGGATCCACCTATCACCTGCCAGCTCTTGCTCCACCCCTTCCCCCCACCTTTTTATAATGGGCCGTCTCCCCTCTGCCTTTCAGTCCAGATGCAGAGTCTTGGCTTGACATGTCCACTGGTCATTTCCCTCCACAGATGCTGCCTGACCCGCTGAGTTCCTCCAGCATCTTGTGTCTTGCTCCAGATTCCAGCATTTTCTTGCATATAAACTGTAGGTCTAAAGTACATTGGGATCAATCAGGAAACTGCATGCAAATTATGAGTTGTCTGGAAAAATCATAAACCTAAAACATTAGCTCTATATCTCTCTTCACAGATGCTGCCTGCCTTGCTGAGTATTTCCAGCATTTTCTGTTTTTACTTCAGCTTTCCAGCATCCACAAACTTTGGCTTATCGATTACTGCAAATGATCAGTTGTGGCGTGCGGGGTGACGTACATGATTTTGAGTCAGAACCTTGTGGGTTCAAACCCCAACCCATAGACTTGTACACAGAACTCTAGGCTGACAGTCCAGTATGGGACTTCTTCAGCGCTGACCAATACTTGTTCTGCACTCACTACGTATGCTTCCAGAATTTCTCCGCTCACAAACTCGCTGCCGTATTTCCAGCAGTGACCCCACTTTAAAGTTGGCTGTAGATTGCTTTGGGATGTTGTGGTTATGGAAGTCTCTCTATGTATACGTCTTCCTTCTCGAACATAGTTTGCTGAGGCACAAAACCAGGGGATGTGCTGGAACTGCCATCTGGTGGACATTTGGCTGCTAGCTTCAGAATGAAATGGAGTGCAACCGTTGCTAATACCAGCAGATTTACATTACTGTCTGTTGTCTTACCAAAGTAATTGGATTTAATTTACATGAGTTTGGATTAATAGCAGCTGCAAATAGTAGTTTTTAGGTGGCTGATACCTTTGTTGCATACCAGTCTTCTTTTTCTTCTTTGTCGGTCCCTTGAGATCGATGATGACTTACTTGGTATTCGTTTATTACTGTCACTTGTACCAAGGTACAGTGGAAAAACTTGTCCTTGCATACCGATCGTACAGATCAATTCATTACACAGTGCAGTTACATTGGGTTAGTACAGAATGCTTTGAGGTAGTACAGAGTGCATTGATGTAGTACGGGTAAAAACAATAACAGTACAGAGTAAGGTGTCACAGCTACAGAGAAAGTGCAGTGCAATAAGGTGCAAGGTGACAACAAGGTAGATCGTGAGGACAGAGTCCATCTTATTGTATAAGGGAACCGTTCAATAGTCTTATCACAGTGGGGTAGAAGCTGTCCTTAAGTCTGGTGGTACATGCCCTCAAGCTCCAGTATCTTCTACCTGATGGAAGAGGAGAGAAGAGAGAATGACCCAGGTGGGTGGGGTCTTTGATTATGCTGGCTGCTTCACCAAGGCAGCGAGAGGTAAAGACAGAGTCCAAGAAGGGGAGGCTGGTGTCTGTGATGCACTGGGCTGTGTCCACAACTCTCTGCAGTTTCTTGCGGTCCTGGGCAGAGCAGTTTTTTTTTACAAAATAAACTTTATTCATAATAAAAGACAAACTATATACAATTACAAAACAGTGCAAGCCTTTACATTCTTGTACAGATCATTCATTGGTGTTACCTTTTTATATAGAAAAACAGCACCGATGCCACATGTGTGGCTCCCTGGAAACTACCTGGTCCCGTATTTACAATATTTAGAGGCTTTCTCCCTGACCCCGCCCCTCCCTCTCCAGTGGCAGAAGAACCCTAAACTGTAGTCCTTCCCCACCGAGCCTTTGCGTTGGCTGTGCCCAGCTTCAGTGCGTCCCTCAGCACGTACTCCTGCAGCCTGGAATGTGCCAGCCATGATACATCCAGATAGGATGCTTTCTATTGTGCATCGATATTGGACCCAAGGTTCTAAATCCCATCCCAAATGCTCCTTCTCCATTTTGAGTTGTCACGGGCCAGCAATACCTATGTCGATGGTGACATTAATTTTTTTCAAGAATGCTTTGAGATATCCTAGAATCATCTCTATCCATTCAGTAATCTGCAGTGACGGAGCTTGACGTGGTGTCTGGTTTGGGAGTTCAGTGCTGGCCAATAGGATAACACTGCTACCCATTGTAGCTGACTGAGCATTAATAGGGCCTCAATAGTGGGGATATTTTTCTGGGAGAGGGTACTGCTGTTGGTTAACTTATCCTGCTAGTGGTGGATTTTATGGAGACAATATTGCTGATACCTCCCTAGTGATTTGAGATGCCTTTTGTAGGTAGTCCATGTGTACAGGAGTGCAGAGATTACTGCTGCCTTGTATACCGTAAGCTTGCGCCAAGTTTGAGGTGTTTGCAGACACTCCTTTCCATTCATGGCCAAAGGCTGTGTTGCCACACTGAAGGTGATGGTGAATGTCATCACTGCCGTCTGGAGGTAAAAGTCCATGTTTTCTGCAGTCTCCTTCATTGTTGAGAGCGGTATTATACACCTGACGACAGGACAGTAGAGGAGCCTTGGTTTGCGGATGTTATGTGTAAAGCCCTTACTCTCATGCTTCAGTAAATGAACTGATGGTGTCTCATAGAGTTATACAGCACAGAAGCAGGCCCTTCGGCCCAACTCATCCATGCCGACCAAATTGCCTACCTGAGCTAGTCCCATTTGCCTATGTTTGGCCTGTATCCTTATAAACCTTTCCTGTCCATGAACCTGTCTAAATATCTGTTAAACATTGTAATTGTACCTGCCTCTGCCACCTCCTCTGGCAGCTTGTTCCATATACCTACGACCCCCTGTCTGAAAAATTTGCCCCTCAGATCCCTGTAAATCTTTCCCCTCTCACCTTAAACCCATGCCCTCTAATTTTAGACTTCCCTGCCCTGGGAGAAAGACTGTGAGCATTCACCTTATCTATGCCCCTCATAATTTTATAAACCTCTAT
Organism: Pristis pectinata; assembly: GCF_009764475.1. Classification (NCBI taxonomy): domain Eukaryota; kingdom Metazoa; phylum Chordata; class Chondrichthyes; order Rhinopristiformes; family Pristidae; genus Pristis; species Pristis pectinata. Next base: position 93,324,907 of record NC_067414.1, read on the forward strand.
AAGATCACCCCTCAGCCACTTTCGCTCCTGGCAACAAAGCCACAGCCTATCCAGTCTCTCCTTATAACTCGAGCTCTCCAGTCACGGTAACATCCTCATGAATCTTTTCTGCATCCCTTTCCAGCTTGATGACATCCTTCCTTCTATAGGTTGAGCGAGCTAGGGCTTTTCTTTTTGGAGAGAAGGAGGATGAGAGGTGACTTGATAGAGGTGTACAAGATGATAAGAGGCATAGATCGAGTGGACAGTCAGAGACTTTTTCCCAGGGCGACAATGGCTAACACGAGGGGACATAATTTTAAGGTGACTGCGGGGGGATATAAGGGGGATGTCAGGGGTAAGTTTTTCACACAGAGTGGTGGGTGTGTGGAATGCACTGCCGGCAGAGGTTGTGGGGGGCAGATATAGTAGGGACATTTAAGGGACTCTTAGATAGACACATGAATGATAGAAAAATAGGGGGCTATGTGGGAGGGAAGGGTTAGATAGATCTTAGAGCAGGATAAAATGTCGGCACAACATTGTGGGCCAAAGGGCCTGTACTGTGCTGTAGTGTTCTATGTTCCTTCAGCTGGGTGACATGTTCAACATGTTCATGTTCAGCCTCCAAACGTGCGCATACATGAGCAGTCTCCAAGTAGAGGCAGCGAAGAAGGTTGAACAGTTTCCTCTTTAATCTGCGGGAAGCTTGTTCAAGTTGAGATGCAGCATTGAAGTGAGAAAGATTGGGAAAAATGCTGGGGTAATGACAGAGCCTAGCTTGTTTCTGTTGTGGGTGAGTTAGTTAAGATTACCGCTTGTTTTGCATCACAAAACGGATGTAAGATGGGGATGAATTTCACGAAGCAACCAAATTTATCAAAGAGTCATAAAGAGATACAGCACAGTAGCAGGCCACACCAACCACCAATTTACACTCAACCTACTTTAACCGCATTTTTGTTATTCTCCCCACCTTCTCAATACCTCCCAGATTCTACCACTCACTAGGGGCAATTTACAGTGGCCAATTAGCTGACCAACCTGCACTTCTCAGGGATGTGGGAGGAAACCCACGTGGTCACAGGGAGAACATGCTAGCTCCACACAGACAGCGCCCAAGGTCAGGATTGAACTTCCGCTAGCCGTACCACACTGCTACCCCAACATGTGAAGCATGCTGCGCAGTCCCTTGAAATGTGTAGCACTTGACGCTGCTTCCTGCATTTCTCCTAGACAGTGAAAATCACGTCTATTGTGCCTCCAGGTGGTAGGAGTCCACAATGCACTTGAGGGAGCAGATCTTTGGTCACTGGTTGGAGGCAGCTAACGAGGACCTTGGCCCTGTGAAAGGCAGCAGAGCAATCCCGCTGTGTTTACCACATTCATGTTTGTCACCTTTCTTGAAGATGGTCATAATTACAACGTCTCTGAGGTCGCCAGCGCGTGACCCTGTCCTGACCAGTAATCAGTTTTTGTGGATATCGGGTATAATAGAGTCGTGGATTGTACAGCACAGAAACAGCCCCACCAAGCCCATACCGATCCTCTTGTCCACCTACACTACTCCCATTTGCCTACATTAGGACCGTATTGTTCCATGCTTTGCCTATTTAAATGTCTGTCTATTAATCATAGTCATTTCATCTGATTCCATCACCTCCTCTGGCAGTGTGTTCCAGATAGCAACCACTCTATGTGTAAAACAAAACCTACTGCTCAGTTAAAAACCTAATACTCCTTTAAAACTCCTTCCTCTCACCTTAAACCTATGCCTTCTTTGTTTTTGATGCCCCCACCATGACTCCCTACCCTATTTATGCCTCTCATAATCTTATATACTTCTATCAGGTCACCCCTCAGCCTATCCAATCTCTCCCCATAACCAAAGTCTTCCAATCCAGGAAACATTCTGGTGAATCTCCTCAGCAGTCTCTGGCCTCAGGAACTCGGAGAGTCAAAAAGCCTGTTAGCACAGTATCTGGGCTCATGCATGAAGAATTGGTGAGGTACCAGACTGCATCTGGTGCCCATGAAATTTTAATACGCATGTCAGCACTCTCAGAAAGGATCTTTGAGAATATGATGGGCCAGGTGTCCTGCTCCTATTCCTATTTTCTTCTGATCTTGTGTGAATTCATGTAAATCGTAATGAAAGAGCAATCTGTTAAACTATCCAGTGTAATTATACATGTGGAAATATAGTGATAGAAAAATCATTGGTCAGTCTACTACTCTTGAAATACAGAAAAGTCTCTGCTTAGCCTCCATTTCACATAACCGGCCTTTAATGTATGTCACTCTAATCCTTAATGAGAATGGCACTTGTGCATTTACTGGAGGCTGCATTCCCGCTTGCACAGTCCCAGTGGTCATCTGTGTGGGAGCATCAGCTATTTATTCAAGCATCCATCTGTGTACCTGGCTATTTACCGATACGTTTGAAAGGGATAATGCCATTCATGCAGAACAGAGCTGGAGATAGATGAGAAATTTACAGTCTGTGCCTTTTAAGAGAACCAGAAAGAGACACATGGAAGGCACAGAGAATAATCCTCTGCCACACAGGTGAAAACAGAGGTAATCCTGCCAATTGCAGGACAGGTTGTCTTACTTCATATTTTAATGAACAAGTTCGGAATTCCTTCCCTCATGTCGAGGGATTTCAAGTGGTTCAGAGGTGCTATATGCAAATAGCTTTGGGTAGATGTTACACAAAAAAGCACTGGAGGAACTCAGCAGATCAGGCAGCATCTATGGAGGGAGATGGACAGTTGATGTTTCAGGTTGAGACCCTTCATCTGGACTGGAGAGGAAGAGGGGAGATAGCCAGTCTAAAAAGGTAACTGTCCATTTCCCTGTACAGATGCTGCCTGACCCGCTGAGTTCTTACAGCACTTTATGTGTCACTCCAGATTCCAGCATCTGCAGTCTCCTGTGTCTCCATTTGGGTAGATGTTACCTTTTTCTTCATGTTATTTTTATTGCAATTGTGTCCATATCGCTCCTCCACTACAATGCTATCACAATGGTGCAGTGATCAGACTACCGAGCCGGGAGAGGACACAGGGCAACTGGCTCAAACCTTGGAACCTGCCTGTTAGTTGGAGCCTGACCCAACTTGGATTACATGGCTAGTATTATTGACAAGATACTCGTAATTTCTTCACCTATTTTTGGTGTTTGTGAAGCTGTGGATTTCCCTTTATAAATGCTCTTGTTATGCTGTGGTCAAGAAGAGGATATGAGGGAGCAGGGAACAGAAGGCAGGAGACAGAGTCCCCAGTCTCACAGACACTGTCGTTATCCCATCTGTAAATGTCCGTATCACTGGATTTACAGGCGACGATCCGCCTAAAAAAATTGCACAAGGAATTGCAGAGAGTTGTGAACACAGCCTAGTTCATCACGGAAACCAGCCTCTCCTCCATTGGCTCTTTGTCTACACTTCCCATTGCCTCGGGAGAGCAGCCAACGTAATCAAGGACCCCTCCCCCCCCCCGGACATTCTCTCTTCTTCCATCGGGCAAAAGATAGAAACCCGTAACTGTAACACTATATTTTGCATTCTGTTTTTTTCTAACTTTTGTACTACCTCGACGTATTTAAGTATGGAATGATCTGTCTGGATGACATGCAAACAAAAGCTTTTCACTGTATCTCAGTACATGCGACAATAATATACCAATTACCAATTACGCTAACAAGAGATTCTACCAGCAGGCCAAGCCATGTTAATGCAATTAACATTATAGCTTAATTATTATGATGTTGGATCATTCTAGGCAGCTGAGGTAATTGGTTTATTATTGTCACATGTACTGAAGTACAGTGAAAAACTTTGTTTTGCATGCCATCCATACAGATCATTTCATCACATCAGGACATTGAGGGAGTACAAGGGAAAACAATAACAGAATGCAGAATATAGTGTTATAGTTACAGAGGAAGTGCATTGCAGGTAGACAATAAGGTGCAAGGCCATAACACGGTAAATTGTGAGGTCAAGAGTCCATCTTATCGTACACCTTTCGATAGTCTTATAACAGTGGTACAGAAGCTGTCCTTGAGCCTGGTGGTACGTGCTTTCAGGCTTTTGTATCTTCTGCCCGATGGGAGGGGGGAGGAAAGAGACTGTCCGGGGTTGGTGGGGTCTTTAATTATATTGACTGCTTTACTGAGGTCACTCCAATGCAGTCGATTGACAGTGCACCATTGCATTAAAGGAAACACAGGTGCCCCTCCTTCAGGTGGATAGGTTTATTTATACCCTATTCTATGGACTAACAAAAAGTGTCCAATAAGCTCTCATCTAAGGATGTAGAGGTGTGCAGAAACATCTCTGTGCAGAATTAGCAGGGAATGTCCATTGCATGCCATTCTTTGGAATCCATCAGCCACCTATGGCTCAAAAAGAAAATTAAGCACAATGCCTTAAGGGTCCTATTACACCTGAATGTGGGAAGAGAGGTGGCGCAGCTAGTAGATCTGTTGCCTCAGAGCTTCAGAGGCCCGGGTTCAATCCTGACCTCTGGCGCTGTCTGTGTGGAGTTTACACATTCTCCCAATGGCTGCTTGGGTTTCCTTCGGGTGTTCCAGTTTCCTCCCATATCCTGAAGACGTGCGGGTTGGTAGGTTAGTTGATCACTGTAAGTTGCCGCTAGTGTCTCTGTGAGTGGTAGAAACTGGGGGGGGGGGGGGGCGGGGGTTGGGGGGGGAGAATTGTTGGGAATATCGGAAGTATACAATGGGTTAGGATAGGATTAGTGTAATAATGGGTGGGCCAAAGGACCTGTTTCCTTGCTATATCTGTCTACAAGCTTTGAAGACTGAGAGAACCAGTGCACAAACTTTATGCCTGGTTTCATTACACTCTCTCCCACTCCCTGTATCAATGAAAATTGGACAAGTTAAACTATAACTAATAAGTACATGGGACGCTGTGGTGCAAAGTTGGAACAGGTATTGGAAGAAATGCCTCACATCCCCACCCTAAACAGCTTGGCACACCACTGGTAGACTGGTGACCTGATGCAGGACTTCGACAGTTATTACGTCAAAACCCTGCATCACATCAAAATGTCGACAATTCCTCTCCCCCCGACAGATGCTGCTGAGCTCCTCCAGCAGATTGTTTGTTGATCCAGATTCCAGCATCTGTAGTCTCTTGTGCCTCCACTGGGAGACTGTCTCCTGGTACTCTCATCCTTGGAGAGATGCACCTAAAGCACCTCAGGTTGCTGCATGTATTACTTTGTGCTGTGAGGTCAGACCAGCTTTTTTTTAACCAGCACTGCTATTTTGAGGGGTGTTTAGGGTGCAGTAGTTTCTGGACGCTAACTGTTGCTTTGGCTTTTTCTTCCAATTTACAGCAGCGTTGAAACAAGCGGTTATATGAGTCCAGATCCCACTGCACAAAACAGTGCTAGGACCCTCAAAACCTCTTCATCCGAAGCCAGGTGAGTCCTTCAATCTATTCTGGAGGGTTAACCTCTGACAGGTCAAGCAGCTCAGAAAGGTACCAGTTAGCTCATAATGTTCTGCCAGCTCTTCGATAGAGCTAACCAAAGAGTAAAATAATATTCATTAGAACAAAGGTAATAAGGGATAGATGCAGGAGTAGCCATCTGGCCTTGGAGTCTACACTGCTTTTCAGTGGGAACACCCCTAATCCTTTATCTCAATTCCACTTTTCTAGTAAATTGGTTGACTATTGTCACATGTACTGAGGTACAGTGAAACACTTTGTTTTGCATGCCATCCGTACAAATCATTTCATCACATCAGTGCATCGAGGTAGAACAAGGGAAAAGCAATAACAGAATGCAGAGTAAAGTGTTACAGTTACAGAGAAAGTGCAGTGCAGGCAAACAATAAGGTGCAAGGCCATGACGAGGTAGATTGTGAGGTCAAGAGTCGACCTTATTGTACTAGGAGACCATTCAATAGTCATAACAGCGGGATAGAAGCTGTCCTTGAGCCATGTGGTACGTGCTTTCAAGCTTTTGCATCTTCAGCCCAATAGGAGAGGAGAGAAGAGAGAATGTCCGAGGTGGGTGGGGTCTTTGATTATGTTGGCTGCTTTACTGAGGCAGCGAGAAGTGTAGACAGAATCCATGGAGGGGAGGCTGGTTTTTGTAATGTGCTGAGCTGTGTCCACCACTGCCCAACCTTTGTATTGCTTGATTCCCTATTGATCTCAGCCTTGAATAAACTCAGTAACTGGTCATCCACAACCCTCTGAGGCAGAGGCTTCCCTGACAGAAGAGATTTCACATCCTCGTCCACAGCAGCTGACGTCTTATCCTGAAACTACCTCCCGTCCTAGTCTGAGGAAATGGACTCCCAGCATCTACCCTTGTCAGACCCTCACTGATGAACCCTCACAGGGTAGCACAACGGTGCAGCGGGTAGAGCTGCTGCCTCACAGCTCCAGTGATCTGGGTTCAATCCTGACCTCCGGCGCTGCCTGTGTGGAGTTTGCACGTTCTCTATGTGTTTCCTCCAGATGCCCCAGATTCCTCCCACATCCCAAAGTCATGTGGGTTGGTAGGTTAATTGGCCACTGTTAAGATATCTATTTATTAGTCACATGTACATCGAAACACACAGTGAAATGCATCTTTTGCGTAGAGTGTTCTGGGGGCAGCCCACAAGTGTCGCCACGTTTCCAGCACCAACATAACATGCCCACAGCTTCCTAACCCATATGTCTTTGGAATGTGGGAGGAAACCGGAGCACCCAGAGGGAACCCATGTAGGCACGGGGAGAACATACAAAATCCTTACAGACAGTGGCCGGAATTGAACCCGGGTCACTGGCGCTGTAATAGCCTTACACAAACCGCTACACTACAGTGCCTACCCCAAGTAGGTAGGCGAGTGGTAGAATATGGGGAGGGTGTTGATGGGAATGTATGGAGAATAAAATGGGATTGGTGTAAATAGGTGCTTAATGGTCCTTACAGACTCAGTGGGCCAAAGGGCCTGTTTGCATGTTGTATCTCTCTCTGACTCTATGACCATGACTCTAGAATCTAGAATGTTTCAATTAGGTCATCTCTCATTCTTCTGAACTCCAATCATTAAAGGCAAATCAACTCATCCTAGGAATCAATCTAGTGACTGTAATGCACTGACTTGGAAGTCCAAAATGGAGGCCAAAACAGCATGCAACTGTCTAGGTGAGACCTCACCAAAGCCCCTCAAGATCTCAGAAAGATTTAGTTATTCACTCTAACCCCCATGTATGATCCCATAGAAATAAGTGAAAACAGATAAACTGCCCCGGCCTTCACTACATTGCCTCTCTGTTGTTTCTTGAAGAGCAATGTTAAAATTCTGGAAGATCACAGCCATTATCTTGGCAGCCACCACATTTTGAACTTTAGAGTGCAAGCCATCGGTTCCAGAGGATTTATTGGCTTTTAGTTCCATTAGTTCAGGATGTTTTCTTTATTAATATTAATTTCCTCACTCTTATTAGTTCCCCACCAATCTGGTACATCATGTGACCTCTAAGACAAGAAATATTTATTTGTAAGTCCTTATTTCCCATTACAATTTCTTGTACACACAAGAAGATAGGAGCAGGAGAAGATCATCAGGCCCCTCAAACCTGCCCCGCCATTCAATATGTTCATGGCGGATCTTGTAGGTGGGAGTTTCCCTCAGCCGTTAACTCGAGTTGGTAGAGCAGCAGAAACATGCAAACAACATCAACTGCAAGTTCCCCTTCAACTCACATATTATCCTCACTTGACCATATATAGCTAGTCATTTTAAACATTTTGCTCTGCTTATTTTGAGGAATATTACCATCTGCTATGATCTGGAGTTTGTTGACATTGCCATGACAAGCTACTTTGGACACGTACTATAGAGGGGTTATAGATGTAGGAGATTTCAACTTCCTCAATATTAACTGGGATCTCCTTAATATGAAAGGTGTAGAGGGGATAGAATTTTTAAAGTGCATCCAGGAGAGCTTTTTGAGCCAGTATATAGATAACAGAAAAGGAGCAGTATTGGACTTAATAGAACATAGAATTAGAACATATCTTTATTAGTCACATATACATCAAAACACACAGTGAAATGCATCTTTTGCGTAGAGTGTTCTGGGGTAGCCCGCAAGTGTCGCCATGCTTCCAGCGCCAACATAGCACGCCCACAACTTCCTAACCCATACGTCTTTGGAATGTGGGAGGAAACTGGAGCACCTGGAGGAAACCCTCGCAGACACGGGGTGAACGTACAAACTCCATACAGACAGCAGCTGGAATTGAACCCAGGTCGCTGGAGATTTTAAGTGTTACACTAACCACTACACTACCGTGCCTGCCACAGGAACAGGCCCTTCAGCTCACCATGTTGTGCCAAACAAATTAAACTAGTAATTAAATGCCTAAGTAAACAAACCCCTTCTGCCTGCACAATGTTCATATCCCTCCATTCTCTGCACATTCATGTGTCTACCTCAGAGCCTCTTAAATGCCTCTATTGTATTTGCCTCCACTACCACTCCTGATAGCGCATTCTAGGCACCCACCACTCTCTGTTTTTAGTTTCCCTCCCTTGAGAAAAAGACCATTGCATTCACCCTATCTATAACCCTCATGATTTTATACACCTCTATAAGGTCTCCCCTCAATCTCCTACGTTCCAAGGAATAATGTCCTAACCTGCCCAACCTCTCCCTTTAACTTGGGCCCTCAAGTCCTGGCAGCCTCCTTGTAAACCTTCTCTGCACTCTTTCCAGTTTAGTCCTATAACAGTGCGACCAAAATACTCCAAGTGCGGTGGTGCCAACATCTTGTACAACTGCAAACATAACGTTCCAACTCCCATACTCAGTGCCCTGACTGATGAGTGTCAGAGTGCGAAACGCCTTCTTCACCACCTTGTCTACCTGTGACGCCACTTTCAGCGAACTATGTACATATACTCCTAGGTCCCTCTGTTCCATAACACTCCCCACGACCTGACCACTCACACTGTATAAGTCCTACCCTAGTTTGACTTCCTAAAACACAACACCTCGCACTTATTGAATTGAAAGCCATTTGCCACTCCTCAGCCCACTTACCCAGCTGATCAAGGTCCCCCTGTAATTTTTGATAACCTTCTTCACTGTCTACGATACCACCGATTTTCTTATCATCTGCAAACATTTTAACCATCCTTTGTACATTCCCATCCAAATCATTTATATAAATAACAAACAACAAAGGTCCCAGCGCCGACTCCTGTGGCACACCACTAGCCTGCATTCTGAAGAGTCGACAACCCTAACTATGCCACATTCTCTCTCACAGAGGCTGGTTGACTTGCTTTGTCCTTTCATCAGTCTCATGACACCACTGCCTTTCCCTACCTTCAGAAGAGTTGAGCAAGATGCAGTGGCCAGGATACCAAGTGTATGGTGAAACCACGAGATTCACCCAGTGAGAAAACAGCAGGCTATAAAATCAGCTCTTATCTTCCAGATAAAGGCTGATTGATCCACTGTTCATTTCCTATACCAGAAGCTGCTCCATAATAGATATTCCACTTGTGAAAACCTGAATTGTTGTTTAGTTTAGCAGCTGTTTTTGTAGGAGGAATAATGGATTATGTACACACTATCACACAAAAGTGCATGTACCACCAGGCTCAAGGACAGCTTTTATCCTGCTGTTATAAGACTACTGAACGGTCCACTCTAGTACGATAAGATGGACTCTTGACCTCACAATCTACCTCGTGATGGCCTTGCACCTCATTGTCTACCTGCACTGTACTTTGTAGCTGTGACACTTTATTCTGCGTTCAGTTATTGTCTTACCTTGTACTACTTCAATACACTGTGCAATGAATTGATCTGTGTGAACGGTATGCAAGACAAGTTTTTCACTGTACCTCGGTACAAGTACAATAATAAACCAATTCCAATTCTCATACCTTTACTTCATTTTGACTGAAGGTAACCAACTACTTTGAGATTTTGTATCAATGCTTTCATACACGTGTTTATTGTCTCACCCAGTGCGCCGTCAAACTTTGGCTCGTCCATTCCTCTGACTGGTGATGGGCAGACCGATGCTGACATTCTGGCATTTGTGCGGGCAAGGCAAAACCTCATGCAGAAGAAAGGTGAGTAAAGCCCTCAAGGAAGAACGAATTTGAAGGGCACGGGGTTGGTGGTCGAGGAGAGGAACCAGAGCAACGCCATGAACCAACATAACCATCACTATAGTGTAGCAGTTAGCGTAACGCTATTACAGCGCCAGCGATCCGAGTTCAATTCCCACCACTGTCTGTAAGGAGTTTGTATGTTCTCCCCGTGTCTGCGTGGGTTTCCTCCAGGTGCTCCAGTTTCCTCCCACATTCCAAAGACGTATGGGTTAGGAAGTTGTGGGCATGCTATGTTGGCGCTGGAAGCATGGCGACACTTGCAGGCTGCCCCAGAACACTCTACACAAAAGATGCCTTTCACTGTGTGTTTCGATGTACATGTGACCAATAAAGATATCTTGTCTTATCAATGGAACAAGCCAGGAGGTAATCTGCCCGAATAAAATGGGCAAGCTGGAGGCCACCCAATTTGAATAAACCCAATTGACACTCAACCCACTTGGGGCATGTCACAGGCACTCAATACAGGGAGTGGGCTTTTAAATGCAGAGGAATGAGTTTAGCCTGAGAGCCATACACCATAGTTTTCATAGAAAATGGCATGACAGGTAGACAGGGTGGTGAAAAAGGTGTTTAGCACGCTGGCCTTCATCAGTCAGAGCAGTGAGTACAGGAGTTGGGACATTATGCTGCAGTTGTATAAGTCGTTGGTGAGGCTGCACTTGGAGTACTATGGACAGTTTTGGTCACCCTGTTATAGGAAGGACGTGGTTAAACTGGAAAGAGTGCAGAAGAGATTTACCAAGATGTTGCCAGGACTAGAAGGCCTGAGTTATAGAGAGAGGTTGGCCAGGCAAGGTCTTCGTTCCTTGGAATGTAGGAGAATGAGGGACGACCTTATCGAAGTGTTTAAAATCACGAGAGGCATAGATAAGGTGGACGGTAACAGTCTTTTCCTCAGGGTTGGGGGAGTCCAAAACTGAGGGGCATAGATTTAGGGTGAGAGGGGAAAGATTTAAAAGGGACCTGAGGGGCAATTTTTTCATGCAGAGGGTAGTGAGTATATGGAATGAGCTGCCAGAGTAAGTGGTTGAGGCAGGTACAATATTGTCATTTAAGAAGCACCTGGATAGGTACATGCAGGGGCGGGGCTTAGAGGGATACGGGCCGAACGCAGGAAATTGGGACTAGCTGGGCAGGCACCCAGGTCGGCATGGACTCATTGGGCTGAAGGGCCTGTATCCGTGCTGCATTGTTCTGTGACTATGACACACCGAGAAGATCCTAGCAGCATGTTCACCTTTTGAAAGGATCTGATAGACAATGAGAATATTTGACCATTGGTCATCCTCACCTAACACCTCTCTGCCATTGACCAGGTGTGTGTCCACAAAGCTCCATTCTTATCCATCTACTTGTAGCCAGAGAAGCATCCAGGTCTGTGTCCCTAGCTCCTATGTCCCTCAAGGATTTATCCATGAGCCCTTCCGACTTCCCTCTAGCAGTGTCATTCAAAAGTGGCATCAGTGTCCGTAAGTGAGGACACCCAACTCTACCCCATCACCCTGATCCCTATATTGTCAAATCCTCCCAGTGTTGGAATGAGCAAACATTTCTTCTGACTGAATATGAGTAAGAACAAAACAAATATAAGAGATTGCGGAGCTCTGAGATGCAGAAGGAGTTCACAAAGGACTAATGTGCAGATACAGCAAGTGATTAGGAAGCCTAACAGAATGTGATCTTTTATTGCTAGGGAAATTGAGTACAAGAGTAGGGAAATTATACTTTAGTTATATGGAGTATTGGTGAGATGACATCTGGAGTACTGTGTACAGTATTAGACTCCTTATTTAAGGGATTTAACGCATTAGAAGCAGATTTGAGATTCACTGAACTATTAACTGGAATGACAGTTTGTCTTTTATCCATTGAATAAGAGATGATTTAATTGAAAAATACAAAGATCCTTTGGGTGGATGTGGAGAGGGAGTTTCTTCTTGTGGGAGAATATAAATTTAGAAGTCAATGTTTAAAAAAAGGGGTTGCTCACTTAAGGCAGAAATGGGGCAATCTGGGTCACTTGAGCTGTGAGGCAGCAGTTCTATTAGATACGCTACTGTACTGCCCTTTGGCCAAGCTGTCTTGTACTCCAATAAATCCTTATGTGGCTTTGACTGAAAATGCTTCTGCGATATCCCTTGGAATATTTTGTTATGTGAAAAGGCTTTACAAGCAGTTGCTGTTGTTCTTGGAAAGGCTGAAGATTTTCTGCCTGCTATGTCAATGCTTGTTTTCAAAATTGTTTGTTTTACAGTAACATTGCTCACAATTTCTAGCAACTTGCCAATGATATTTATTCAAAAATGCTGGAAAAGTAACAAAATGTTTTTTTTTAAGAAATAATTAAACTGCACATTTTCCCATCAAATCGGAGGTCTAAATTGACGACTCCTGCTCTTAATTAATTTTTTTTTGTAAGCCTTTCTCTTTGGTTCCCAGCCTAAGCTCTTTATTATAAAACTAACTCCATCCCTCTTCCTGTCAGGAAGAAGAATGGAGTTGACATTCTCTCTTCTTCCCCCTCCCATCAGGCAGAAGATACAAAAGCCTGAAAGCACGTACCACCAGGCTCAAGGACAGCTTCTATCCCACTGTTATAAGACTATTGAACGGACTTCTTGTACGTTAAGATGGACTCTTGACCTCACAATCTACCTTGTCATGACCTTGCACTTTAGTGTCTGCCTGCACTGCACTTTCTCTGTAACTGTAACTCTATATTCTGCATTCTATTATTGCCTTTCTCTTGTACTACCTCAATACACTGATGTGATGAAATGATCTGTCTGGATGGCATGCAAAACAGTTTTTCACTGTACCTCGGTACATGTGACAATAATAAACCAATTTACCAGAAAAGTGGAATTGAGATAAAGGATTAGGGGTGTTCCTACTGAAGAGCAGTGCAGACTCCAAGGTCAGCTGGCAACAGTAATCCCATTATTTAGTTGGAGGAGATTTCTCTTGTCCTATACATTAGACTGACAATCTGATAATTTAAGGATACGAGGGGACCAAAGATGTGGTGACAAGAGAGAATTGCCCCGTTCCCTGGTAAGTATTTTATTAAGATGTCTCTGTCCCAAAGTGTACCTTAAAAGGTGGCACATATGATTTTCTAATTATTATGGGAAATGTTTCCCCTGCCAGAATGCATGACCTCCCTAGTCTATATGGTTCAATTACACTTGGCTTTTCTCAACAGTGATATTAGGGAATTGGCTAGCAACAGTGGGAAAGTTCGATTGCAAAGGATTGACCATTTTGGAGGCTAGAAGGTCACCAGAAGTTTGCATTTCAATGTAGTGTATCTACCCGTAGTACTCAGACCCGTGCGTACGAAGCATTGTAATTTGAATTCCCAATTAGCCACACACGTGCAAGATTGATAACACAGGAAGCAAGAAGGCAATTAGGTTATTCATAGATTGAGAATATTTCTTTACACTTGCATTTGAATTTTCCATTTGCCTTGCTGATATCTGACTGTGGACAGATGGTGCTATCACTAATGTGATTCATTGCTTTATTATCTAATCTGTCACTGGCTTCTAGCACTCAGTAAACAATGGTGCCTGTGATTGCAGAAATGACACATTTGAAACAGGAAGCAAACGTATTAAAAGAAGGAAGAAATTGACATTTCTTCGCAATTCAAATGAATTTGTTTCTTCTATTTCTTGCTCTTTCTACCTTTAATTAACCATCCTTGGGAATAGTAATGTGGGATCTCATTGGGACCAAATGGCTCCCAGGTGACTAGCATGTTGATGTATGGAACCAAGTCACAACCAGTCATTCTGTATCTGTACAACAATACAATCAGTGCTCTTTCAGCTAATGGGAGTGAGAGCATGCTGCAGTAATTGGAGGTCATGACGGGAAGCAGAGGGATAGCAGAGGAACCTCATTGGCTTTTGAGGATCCAGTGCGTGCACGAGGCAACCTCTTTGTGCAAAGGATACTCATGGCAGGAAGTTTCCAGGGAGGTGTCAGTGAGGGATGGGTGTACTTTTGTAACACCTGAACAGTAGCCAAATACCTCCTCGAGCTGTGAATGCAAAAATTGCAGTTATCAAAAACTAAAGGTTCCCCATTTTGTGGTGTCGCTTTGCAATGCAGCTCTAAGCAGCAAAATATCACATGTGGCATCCTTCACAAAGACAGCTGCTAGGATCCAGAGGCAAGGTTTCTTAGAGTTAGGGTGATCCTGTATGAGTCTGAATGCAGTGCATTTATTTGTTTGCTACCTGAGGCTTGTCTTGCATTAACTCACATAGAAACGTTCACAAAATTGGTTAATTAATGTGATTTTTGTCTCTGCCGCCAGATTTTGGACCTGGGACCTGTAACAGCTATAATAATTGACAATAGCTGTCACTTCAACTTTGACAGGCAGTTTAGTTTGCCTATTTTCAAACTTTCAATGGCCTGTTCACTCATCACCTGTGCCCACTGACCTTTACTGGTTCCTGGTTAAACAATGTTTTGGTCACCCTTTTATAGGAAAGACATCATTAAGCTGGAAAGAGTGGAAAGAAGATTTACCAGGATGTTGCCAGGACTCATGGGCCTGAGTTATGGAGAGAGGTTGGGCAGGCGAGGACTTTATTCATCGAAGTGTAAGATACTGAGGGGTCACCTTATTGAGGTGTATAAAATCATGAAGAACATAGAGTGAATGCACATGGTCTTTTTCCCAGGGAAAGGGAAACAAAAACTGCAGGGCATAGGTTTAGGGTGAGAGGGGTAAGATTTAAAAGGGGCAACTTCTTCATGCAGAGGGTGGTGGGTATATGGAACTAGCTGCCAGAGGAAGTGGTTGAGACAGGTACAATAACAACTTTTAAAAGGCAATTGAACAGGTACATGGATAGGAAAGGTTTAGAGAGATTTGGGCCAAACACAGGCAAATGGGATTAGCTTAGATGGGCACCTTGGTCGGCATGGTCGAGTTGTGCCGAAGGGCCTGTTTCCATGCTCTACTACTCTATGACTCTATGCAGTAAGATGTTCCAGGCACATCATAGAAGTGTAATCAGGCACAGATTGGCACCAATGCAAAGAAGGAGATATAAGGATAAGTAACTAGAAGCTTGGTCAAAAAGCTAGGTCTTAAACAGGAGGGGAGAGATGTAGGAAAGCATTTTCAGAGCATTGGCACCTAGGCACGCAATGGTGCTGGGGTGAGGTGGGGGAGGGGCAAAGGAAGTAGGGAAGGCAGGAAGCCAGAGATGGAGGTGGAGCTTTGTAGAGTTATCAGATGGATATCACAGAATCATAGAGTCATACAGCACGGAAACAGGCCCTTTGGCCCAATTAGTCCATGCCAACCAAGATTTCCAACTAAGCTAGTCCCATTTGCCCGTGTTTAGCCGATATCCCTCTAAACATTTCCTATCCATGTACCTGTCCAAGTACCTTTTAGATGTTGTTAATGTACCTGCCTCAACCACTTCCTCTGGTATATACTGACCACCCTCTGGGTAAAGTTGCCCCTCAGGTTACTATTAAATCTCTCCCCTCTCACCTTAAACCTCTACCCTCTAGTTCTTGATAACCCAACCCTGGGAAAAAGACTGTGGACATTGACCCTAGCTATGCCCCTCATGATTTTATACACCTCTATAAGATCATCCCTCATTCTCCTACACTCCAATGAAAAAAGTCCCAACCTGCTCAACCTCTCTCCATAACTCAGTCCCTCGAGTCCTGGCAACATCCTCATAAATCTCCTCTGCACTCTTTCCAGCTTAATGGCATCTTTCCTATAGCAGGGTAACCAAAACATTTTTTTTACAAAAACATTTTCATTTGCAAAACATTTGTGCAGCTTAGGATGTAGAGGCTTTGGAGAGGGTGTAGAAGAGAGTTACCAGGATGCTGCCTGGATTAGTAGGCGTGTGCTACAAGGAGAGGTTGGACAGACTTGGGCTGTTTTCCCTGGAGTGGCGGAGGCTGAGGGGAGACCTGATACAGGCACAGGTAGAGCAGACTGCCAGTATCATTTTCCTCATATCTAATACTAGGGGGCATAGCTTGAAGGTGAGAGGGGGAAGGTTCAAAGGAGATGTGCGTGGCAGGTTTTTTTATGCAGAGAGTGGTGGGTGCCTGGAATGTGCTGCCAGGGGTGGTGGTGGAAGCAAATACAATAGAGGCTTTTAAAAATCTCTTAGATAGGCACATGAATGTGCAGGGAATGGAAGGATATGGACATTGTGTAGGCAGAAAGGATTAGTTTAAGTTAGGCGTTTAATTACTAGTTTAATTAGTTCGGTACAACATCGTGGGCTGAAAGGCCTGTTCCTGTGCTGTACTGTTCTATTCAATTCTAATGAAGTTAATTAAAAACACATTAAAACATCTTGTGCTCATTCAAAACATGAGTTGAAATCCAAATTGAAATGAACAGGGTCCCTGATTCTATGTCAGGGCAGGGCTGATTTAGGATCTGAGAAGTGATGTTCTTGTTAATGCTGGGAATCTCAGGAAGGCAGCCTTCACAGCTAGAGTTCACATCGAATCCCGCGCACACCTATCGTTCAGTGAATGCTGGACAACAGCACACCCGTCTTTATGGTTCCCTTTTGTTCATTCATAGACATCATGGTTAGGCCATCACTTAGAGCCCTTCTGAATCACCCCTGAATTGAGCAAATTGTTAATCCATCTCAGAGGGCTGCGGGTCTAGAGTCACATGTCGTCCAAACCTGCAGCAGGGTCATTGACTCTTGACGTTCCTCTGGAATGACCCACAGTGAGCTGAGCTCAAGGGCAATTTAGGATGAGCAGTAAATGCCAGAGTAGCCAGCAAAGCCCCCACCCCATGGCCAAATAAATATGTTTGGGAGCAAGAAAAGAATGGATGACAAATTTCCATTAGCCCCAAAGATAATTGGGCAAAACTCCACAATAACGAACCACAGTCAGCTGTCCTCTATATAACAGTAATTAAAGCAGAAAGTTGGAAACACACAGCAGGCCAGGCAGCATCTGTAGAAAGAGAAACAGAGTTAATATTTCAGGGCTGACACCCTTCATCAGAAAAGGAAGACAAATTAGTTGAAAAGTTAAGGAGAAAAGCTAGGGGAAAATGACTTACCGGATCATTCCCACTGCTCTCCTGTGCCTCCTGCCTGAGTGAAATTCATGAGCCTGCCTTCTCTTTGGGGAAAACAGCTGGAAAAAAGCTCAATAAAAACGGGATCCACCCTTAAAAATGGGATCCACCCTTAAAAATGTCAGTGAGAGGCACCGATTCTTCAGCCAAGCTGTAAATCTATGTTTTTAAATGCTGACCTTAATAGCATTATCTTGCATTGCAGGTCTAAGAACTAAATAGCTCATGGTGAGGATCAAGCCCAGGTGGTTGACGAGACCGACGCTTGGAAGACTCTGGGAAGCAGCACTCACACTCCTAAATCAGGACTGAACTGTGGAATTATACAGCTGTCATCGAATGTGTTTCAGAAAGGACAGGGTACAGATATTACTGTCAGTTGTCTGTCTGTGCTTTCTGGCAGTGAGTCTGTCATCACAGCTTCTCTGTAATGGATAAGTAGTTGCAGAGATACTGTTTACCATGGTTTGCAATCAGTTTCAATGCAACTTACTGTCCTTACTGTTCCTTTTGACTCTTTGGTCTTCTGAGCCATGATGGTCTGTTCTGTCATCCTTCAGCCCACAGCCTCACCAATATTTTCACTATCTGTGCCTTTTCACAGGTGATTAACCATGATATTGATCAACAGCAGTTGTTGTGGAAATAGAGTAACTACAGGTTTTGATACTGGACCAGCAACTCAGCAGAAGCCCAACGTAGCAGATGTTGAAATTTGAATTAGGGGCCATATACATACATTAGTTACCAATAAATCTAAATGAGGATTCAGGTTAGAACGCAGAACTCTCTACCACTTGGAATACCTGAGGCAAATGGAATATATGCATTTAAGGCTAACGTGTAAAGAAGAAAATGAATAGCTGGACGAGGGAGATGAAGAGGGGCTTTAACATGCTCATACGGGGCATCAATACTAACATGGACTATTTGGCCCAAGTGGTCTGTCTCTGACCAGTACAGTCTGTTCGATTCTACGAATTCAGCAATTGTGATCATTAAAAGGACCGGTTAACGAATGCAGTCTTTGTTGTTAAAAACCTAACATCCCACAAGGAATGTGCAACCCATGCCAAGCCAGCCCACACCTAACTCAAGCTTCATACACATTCAGTATTTAAGACCTCAGTACAACTTAGGTGGCCGATACATATTCTCAATGCTGCCTGCTTTACGACAGCAAATCTCATCAGCGTGCAACTGCATGAGCTTACTGGATCGCAGGGGTAAGGTATTGTGGTGGTTAAGTTACTGGATTAGCAGTTCTGTATCCCGAGACATGAATTGAGATCTCACCATAATAGCTGGGGAAAGGTATATAAAATAATCTTTAATTTGAAACAAAAGCTACCCAGTGACAGTAAATTATCATTTTAAAAATTAATTGGTTCTTCAGTGTATTTCAGGGGAAGGAACATAGAACAGTACAGCACAGAATAGGCCCTTCAGCCCACAATGTTGTGCCGACATAGCTATTCCCTCCTACCTACAGAATGCCCAAATCTGCTGGTCTGGCCCTATATGAACTCCAGGCCAACCAATGTGCTTGCTCCTCAGTCAGGCAATTAGGAATTGACAATAATGTCCATTTCTTGTCAACAAATAGATAAAATATACATTAAAAAATAAAGAGGCGCAGAAATGGAAACCCCCAGGTTTGAACCACACACAGATCTTCTGCTGAACCAACCAGTCTCTGAGATGGTCAGTTTACTCCACTCAGGCCCAGCAGAGTAAGCACACACAAGCTACTAACTGAAGATGACACTAGGCTCAATGTGATGCATCTGCAGTAAAAAAAAGTCTCCAGCATTTTGTCAGATTACAAATTTGCAGCAGTCATCTGGAAAGGTGCCAGAGGAAATACAATCAGTGAAGTTGAGAAAATTGTCCAGGCAGTGACTGAAAATATTGAATCTTTCAATTCTTCATCTCTCTTGTCTCCTTTCCTGATTCCTCATTCATTGAGATTTCTGACTGCATTGGTTTCTTCAAAGTCTAGCAGAACTTTGCCTCCGTTGGCATTTGAGAATGGAGGCAAAACTCTTTCCTTTCTACTCAGCAGTTCTTGATTATCTTATGGTTGTCCAAAACAGATGGTCTGCTGTTTCCTCTGAGACCCTTTGACCTAACCCTTCACCACCAGGTAAGCTCCCAGAAAATGCTTGTCAGCTGATAGTTGTGTTGAAACTATCCTTGTTGAATTGTGCTCCTGAACATATTCTCTTAGTCTCTACAGCTGGTCTCTCCCTGTAGTCCTGATATTCTTGGCTCTAGGGTATTGAACTCCTCATCTCCCTCAGACCCTACTCTCTTCTGCAGTTATACAGCACGGAGACAGGCCCTTCAGCCCACCATGTCCATGCTGACGATCAAGTAACCATCCATACTAATCCCATGTACTGACACTTGGCCTGTAGCCTTCTACACCTTGGAAATTCTTAGTGCTTATCTGGATAATTCTTAAATGTTGTGAGAGTACCAGCCTCCACCACCCTCCCAGGCTGTGTGTTACAAATAACAACAACCCTTGGGGTGCAAGTTTCTTCCTTATATTCCTCTAATCATCTTATCCCTTACCTTAAATCTGTGCCCTCTGGTTACAGACCCCTCTGCTACCAGGGAAAGTTTACTACTGCCTAGCCTATCTGTGTCCTTCATAACTTTGTACATCACTATCAGTTCCACCCCCCTCAGCCTTCTCTGCTCTGAGGAAAACAAACCCAGCCTCTGCAGTCTCTCCTCATAAATGGGACAGCCTCAAGATTTCAGCAAGCAGTCCTGACATTAACTAATCATGCTGGGCCCCTTCTCAAACCCTGGGGGTTGGAGCTCAGTGTTTAACCTCAGCTCACTTGGTGCAGTGGACGATGTCTGTTGCTCTCACCATGTAGGCTGAAATTCTCAGCTAAAAGCATGTAAGTGAACAAAAGTAAACCTAGAGAAAGGGAACTGCTTACTTCCTAGCTAACTTTTGAGTGTTTTCACTATTTTTGAAGTAAATTTTTAATTTACCAGCTTATGACATTTAGAAGAGATTTGGACAGGTATATGGATAGGGAAGGTTTAGAGGGTTACAGGCCAAATACAAGAAATTGGAACTAGCTGGGTGAGCACTGTGGCCAACATGGACTCGTTGGGCCGAAGGGCCTGTATCCATGCGGTATTTCTTTATGACTCTATAAATGGGACTAGCTCAGTCAGGCAACTTGGTCAGCATGGACTCGTTGGGCCGAAGGGCCTGTTTTCCATGCTGTATAACTCTATAACTCTTATGCCTCTTTTACTCATAAAATGGCACTCTCACCTCTTGAGTTCAAAGTTATGGGTTCATGCCCCACTATTGAGGCTCAAATCCTGGCCCACACTTCAGCGGAACTACTGGCACCAAAACTGCACTGAACAAACCCCATCATTTTGAGACTTTGACCACATTTGCATTCACCAGGCAAACTCCAAACAAATGTTCCAACACAGCTTGCTAGATTCGGTAAAGGAAAGCAGACCAGTGACGAGGAGGGATCTCAGTTATTGGGAGCAGGTGTCCCGGAGCAGGAGACCAGCGATCCTATCACTGGGTCCTGAAGAACACCCCCTGCTCCTCTGGGGCCTGCAAGAATTAATTCAAGACTTACCTTCGATGGGGCAAAAAAACCAAACTGCTCAGCCAGCATCTGTGGAGGCAAAGGGATGGTGGACATTTTGAGACCCTGCATCATGACTGCAACCTAGCTTTGGTGGGACCCTTTTCTTACCATTCTTAGCTTGACAGGGCAACACCAGGTTGATATCCTCAGGCCCCATTAATACCTGCATCAACACCCTCTCACAGGCCAACATCCCCAGCCTTGTGGCTCCGCTCCATGGGACAATCCACATTGTTCTCATGCTTGACACCAGACCCAAGAAAAACACATTCTGATATGAACTCTGTCAGCTCCATTGAGCAGTTCGCATTGCTCTTTCCATGGAACAGTGCAGAACTTGAACCTATCTTGCCGCAGGTAGCATGCAGAACCCTATTTATCTTCCATTGCCAGGAGCAGGTGAGCACTTTGATGTTGAGACCATTTGAGAGGGTTGACTTAGCTGGTGTTCTTCTTAGGCAGCACCCTCTGGTCATTGATGACTTGCTTCCACTTTGGTTTAGTAGACTGTGAGGTGGCTGATGAATCTATTGTGGGAACCTGAAATTCTTCCACAGATGGAGCAGGAGGAGCTGGTTGCTTGGATAATTGGTGAAGTGATGTAACCCTTCCACCATTTAATCAGGGCTTCTGTGTGCTGCCAATGCCTGGCCTCAAGACTCCTAACACCATCCCGAATGCTCCTTCTCCACTTTGACTGAACGTGGGCCAGAGATTCCCAGGGGTATCAAAAACAAGAGGGTATAAGCTTAAGGCAAGAAGGAGGAGTTTGAAAGGGGATTAGAGGGGAAAATTTTTCATAGAGAATGGCTGGTATCTGGATCCCACTGCCAGAGGTGGTGTTGGAGTCAGGTACAATTTCCATATTTAAGAGGTATTTAGACAGGCACTTAAATAGGCAAAGCATAGAAGAATATGGACCTAAAGCGGGTAGGTTCAAGTTCAAGTTTACTGTTGCCATAGGCAGACATACACAGGGTATAAATACCATGAAAGTTAGCTTTTTGCAGCAGCAGCACAGTCCATTACAGGATGAGGACAAGCATAAATTAACATAACTTAACATGAATTATACATAACTTACAGGTGTGCAAAATAACCAACAAAATAAACAACACAACATATATTGAAATATATTGACAAAGAGAAAAGACGTACGGGTTAGGAAGCTGCGAGCATGCTATATGGGTGCCAGAAGCGTGGCGTCCCCAGAACACTCTATGCAAAAGATGCATGTCACTGTGTGTTTTGTAGTACATGTGACTAATAAACACACCTTATATCCTTAAACTTCTAAGAAAGTAGAGATGCTGTCACGCCTTCTTCATGGTTGCATTTTTGAGCTGGGCCTAGGAGATGTTGACACCCAGGAACTTGAAGCAAATGGGGTTAGTATATACTGGTTAAAAGCCAGCACAGGCCTGGTGGGCAGAAGGGCCTATTTCCATGCTCTACGTCTATTATCTTTATTTTCAAGGAGCTTTGACCACCTCCCATGACACAGTTCAGAACAGAGTGTGCTTCTAAGGAGTCTGACGATGGATGTGGACTGCCAAGTGGAGCTGACTGAATGTAATCAGAGCCACAAGCCTGGGAATATTGGCCTGGGAGAATGCGCTGATGCAGGGATTAATGGAGCATTGAGCGTACTTCCTTGTCAAGCTCGAAAGCTTAAACCAGGGGTGCGTTCGTGTGGCAGGACAAGATCCTGATGGCACACTCCCGGATGAAGGGGGACTAGATTTCGGAAGTTGGAAATTACAAATTTGTATGTTTAGTGCTCACAACTGAAGACAGTCTCTCAGCCTAATTCGTTGCCTTGCTTGTGGTAATTTAAGAGATGGCCACAAAGCTTGTGCAACACGGAATGGAATTAACTCCAAGGCAGTGAGACAGGTCACTGTCCAACAGCAGTAGCTGGAGCTTTAACCATCACTGTGTCAACTGATGAAGAAGCCTTTTAAGTTTTTTTTATGTGTTTATTGAGCTGTTGGACGTTCACTGGGTTACAGTGGCCTTTCAAACGTAGTGCAGTGGTGTCTCGTGATGTTTGCGAAGCTCTTTGCCTTATTGAATGGAAGATAAATAAATGTCACTTCTAATAGCCTGTTGTTTAGAAATTAATGGGAAAAGGGTTAGATTTAGTGTTGAAGGATAGAACCCACCCCCCCTCACCCATTGTCTATATACAGTATAGGCAATTCTGTGAGATCAAGGAAGACTCTAGTTCTGTCTGTTCTGATCTAAGATAAGATTTCTTTTTCAGTCACATGTACATCAAAACACTACCGTGCCTGCCCTCTGTAGGTTCTGCCGCAGCTGAGGCAGGTTCTTGATGGGATGTGTAGTTTAGGAACTGGAGGATCCTCTCTGCCATTTCTGCTGGGCTTCCCGAGGATTGGAGTCAAGGCTTTGAAGACCACCCTAAATGCTGCTTCTCCATTTATAAGGTTACAGCACACTAGGGTTCACTGAAGCACACAAAAGGGTGGATCATACATTTAGCGTCACAAGACAAACACCTTCTACCAACCTGTCCCCATTGTACAGCACCGACCTCCAATAATAAGGGTTCACAGCAAGACCCTAGAGAAAGTGGACCACTTCTCATTTCTCAGGCACTGCCTCTAAGTGAAGCAGACATAAGTGGTGAAATTCACCATCACATTCAGTGTGCCAACTTAGCCTTTGCTCACTTGAAGAGAAGGGTGTTGTCAAACCTGACACAAAGCTCACTGGGCACCAGTGATCCCCTTCCTCCAATATATTGCCAAGCCATGAATAACCTGCAGTGGGCACCTCATGGCACTGGAATATTACCTCCAACCCTGTCTTTGCAAAATTCTCCAAATCTACATAAGCAAATCAATTCAACATCTGCTCCCAAGCCAACACCCCCAGCACAAAGTCTTAATTAGAACATAGAATAGTACAGCACAGGAACGGGCCCTTCAGCCCATAATGGTATGCTGAACTAATTAATTAGTAATTAAACACCTAACTAAACTAGTCCCTTCTACCTACACAATGTACATATCCCTCCATCCTCTGCATATTCATGTGCCTCTCTAAGAACCACTTAAACGCCTCCATCGTATCTGCTTCCACCACCACCCCTGGCAGCATGTTCCAGACACCCACCACTCTCTGTGTAAAAATCTTGCCCCGCACATCTCTTTAGAATTTACCCCCTGTCACCTTAAATGCATGCCCTCCAGTATTAGACATTTCAACCCTGGAAAAAGGATTCTGGCTGTCTGCTCTATCTCTGCCTCTCATAATTTTATAAACTTCTATCGGGTCTCCCCTCAGCCTCCACCGCTCCAGAGAAAACAACCCAAGTTTGTCCAACCTCTCCATATGGCTCATGTCCTCTAATCCAGGCAGCATCCTGGTGAACCTCTTCTGCACCCTCTCCAAAGTCTCCGCATCCTTCCTGTAATAGGGCAACCAGATTTGAATGCAATACTCCAGATATGGCCCAATCAGGGTTTTATAAAGCTGCAGCATAACTTCCCAACTCTTGAACTCAGTGCTTCAACTAATAAAGGCAGGCATGCCATACACCTTCATTACCATCGACCGGTGCAGCCAAAATTACTCAACCAGCTTCATTGGGAAGAGCACATAGTTTGGATAATCAACATCCTGTGTTTTCAATCTCCATGTACTATTAACCACATAAGGTTTTTGACTCAGTGTTCTTTCCAACACAAGACTGCTTATTTCCACTTCAGAAACTTCATCAGTTTTCCCCTGTCCTAGCAGGTCACCTACTGCTGAAATCCATGACTTTGTTCATTCCAAATATTATTCCAGGCTTTCCTGATCAGCCTTCCATTCTCAGCCTTCCCACTATCTGGCACATCCAGTATACCACCGCTTTGCTCTGCGGAGCACCTGCGTTCCGCAAATCCACAATCTCATCTCTCTCATATGGGGAAGACCTGAGCTGCTGGAGGACCTCAGAGAACCAAAGTTGTGACCATGTTCAAAATAAGAGAACACATCCAATTGCATGACCGTGTTCGATCTATGCTGGCCTCAACTCTGGTGCCAGTTCCCCATGACCCTCAATTCCTCGATCTTTCAAATATTTATCTATCTCCACTTCAAATATATCTCACGATCTGGCCTCCACCGCTCTCGGGGGCAGAGAATTCCAGAGACCCATTACCCTCCGAGAGAAGAAATTTCTGTGCACCTCAATTTTAAATGAGTGTCCCCTTTGTAGCTAAGTCCCCTTGTCCGTGGCTCTTCCACTAGTGGAAACATCTGAACATCAACCCTGTCAAGCACCCCCTGGCATCTTATATGTTTGAATAAGATCAGCCCTTCTAAACTCCAAGGAATACATACCCAAGCTGTTTAGCCTCTCTTAATAGAACAATCATCTCATCCCAGGGATTAGCATGGGTGACCCATCCTTTGGACTGCCTTCAGTGCCACTATATCCTTTTTTAGGTAGGGGCATCAAAACTGTGTACAGTACTCTGGGAGTGGCCTCACCCACACCCTGTACAACCGTAACAGAACCTCCACATTCTTAAACACCAAGCCCTTTGCAATGAAGGCCAACATGCCATTGCCTTCAAAACTACTTGTTGGACCCGCCTACTAATGTTCATGCACTAGAACACCTGGATCCCTCTGTACTTCACCCACTTGCGATCTCTCTCCATTTCAATAATAATCTGCCTTTTGATTCCTTTTACCAAAGTGCGTGACCTCACACCTTCCCACGTTAAACTCCATTTGCTAGGTTTTCAACCAGTCACTCAATCTATCTATATCCCGCTGCGGAATCACAATGGCCTCATCACAATATGCCTCTCCATCTCTTTTCGTATTATTGGCATGCTTGGAAACCTTACATTTCATTTCCACCTCCACCAGCGTGTTATGTGGCGCCTTGTCTTGGAAATCTAAACACACTTGCATGCACAGATTCCCCTGTGTAAACTCTCCCTGTCACATTTAAAAGAATTCAAGCAATTTTGTCAAACAGGATTTACCTTTCATAAAACCATGTTGATTTGGTTTGATTATGTTCCGCTTTCCTGAACAATTAGCTATTTCCTCTTTGTATTGACTCTAGCATCTTGCCAACAATAGATGTTAAACTAAATGGCCTATAGTTCCCCGCTTTCTGTCATCCTTTTCCAACAAGGGAGTCACAGTGGCTGTTTTCCAATCTTACAGAGTCATTGAGAAATGCAGCACAGATACGGGCCCTTCCGCCCAACTAGTCCATTCCGACTATGGTGCCCACCCAGCTAGTCCCAATATCCTGCGTTCGGCCCATATCCCTTGAGACCCCACCCTTCCACATACCTATCCAAATGCTTCTTAACTGATACTATTGTACCTGCCTCGACCACTTCCTCTGGCAGCTCGTTCCATATACTCACCACCTCTGTGTGAAAATGTTGCCCCTCGGGTCCCTTTTAAATCTTTCCCCTCTCATCCATAATCAATGCCCCCTAGTTTTGGACTCCCCTACCCTGGGGAAAAGACTGATACCTTCTGATACGCTCCCTGAAGTTAGCAAGTTCTGAAAATTTTCAACCAATTGGTCCACTATCTCTGCAGCCACCCTTTAAAATCCTTGAGTTCAAGCCATCAGGCCCAATGGTTTATCTGCCTTTCGTCCTGTGAGTTGCTCTGATACTTTATCCCTTGTGATTGGGATTTTATCAAGTTCCTCCTGTATTTGAAATTAGCCCATCTGTTACTTTAAGGATATCCACAGTGCCCTCCATGGTGAAGACTGATGCAAAAAACTGATTTCACATGTCTGCCATTCCTTTGTTTCCTGTTATTAATTCACGAGGAAGGTGGTTGTGGGGTTGGAGGTCTCAGTCGCAGGAGATCTCTGCATGAATTCCTCAGGGTAGTGTCCTAGGCCCAACCATCTTCAGCTGCTCCAACAATGACCTTCCTCTAATCACGAGGTAGGGATGTTCGCTGATGATTGCACAATGCTCCGCTCACTCATGACTCCTCAGGTTATGAAGCAGTCCACAGCCAAATGCAGCAAGACAATATCCAGGCCTG
Organism: Pristis pectinata; assembly: GCF_009764475.1. Lineage (NCBI taxonomy): Eukaryota > Metazoa > Chordata > Chondrichthyes > Rhinopristiformes > Pristidae > Pristis > Pristis pectinata. The sequence continues at coordinate 93,351,889 of NC_067414.1, forward strand.
GACTGATAGGTGGCAAGTAGCATTCACTCCACACAAGTGCCAGGCAATGGCAATATTCAACAAGAGAAAATCTGGCTATCACCCGCTGTCGTTCAATGGTATTACCATCACTGAATCCCCCACTGTCTTGTAGCCATGTACAGAATGTGGCTACAAGAGCAGGTCAGAGGCTAGGAATCCTGTAGCAACTAGCTCACCTCCTGACTCCCCAAGCCTGTCTGCCATCTACAAGGCTCAAGTCGCGGGTGTGATGGAATTCTCCCCACTTGCCTGGATGAGTGCAGCTTCAACATCCCTCAAGAAGCTCGGCATCATACAGGACACAGCAGCCCACTAGACAGGCAACTGTTCACTCACTCCCCCACCGATGCACAGTGGCAGCAGTCTGTACCATCTACAGGATGCACTGCAGCAACTCACCAAGGCTCTGTAGACAGCACCTTCCAAACCCACCACCTCTACCAGCTAGAAGGACAAGGGCAGCAAAAGCCTGGGGGACACCACCACCGGGAAGTTGCCCCCAAGCCACACACCATCCTGACTTGGAAATATATCGCCGTTCCTTCACCGTCACTGGGTCAAAATCCTGGAACTCCCTCCTTATCAGCATTGGGGGTGCACCCCACACCTCAAGGACTGCAGCGGTTCAAGAAAGCAGTTCCCCACCACCTCCTTAAGAGCAACTAGGGATGGATGATTAAATGCTGGCTCAGCCTGTGAAGCCCAAATCACTTGAATGAATAGCAAAAAGCCTCATTCTCTAGAGGTCCCACACCAATCTTAGCCATTTCCTTCCTATTCATACATCCATGGAAACTCTTAGTCTCTGTTCTAATATTGCATGTGTTTTCTTTCAAAATCTATTTTCTCCCTTCGTATGAGTTTTTTAGTCTTTCACTGCTGGATCCCATAAACCTCCCAGTCCTCTGGCCTGCCACCAGCTCTTGCCAGTTTATATGTCCTACTGTTCAATTTAACGTTATCCTTGACCTCCTTTGTTAACCACAGATTGTGCCTCTTTCTCAAGGAATTCCTCTTACTAATTGTGGTAAATTCCTGCTAAGTGTTATAGACCAGCTCTTTGAATATCTGCTATTCTTCATCTACTGACCTGTCTCTTAGCTTATTTTCCCAATCCACCTTAGACAACTCCACCTTCATACCATTGTCATTGCCCTGATTTAAAGTTGAAGACAGTGGTTTTGGTCCTGTGGTGTTCACCCTCAAACTGCATCTTGAATTCTATCATATTGTTGTCACTACCTCCTAGAGGATCTTTGACCACGAAATCTCCTATTAATACTTCTGCATTACTCAGAACCGAATCTAAAATAGCCTGTTCCCAGGTAGGTTCTGTAACATATTGTTCTAAGAAGTAATCTCTGACACTCCACAAATTCTTCTTCTATGATACCCTTGCCAGTTTGGTTCATCCAATCCATATGTAGATTAAAATCTCCCATGACAACTGCAGTTCTCTTCAAACATGCCCTAGATATTTTCCCATTTATACCTACCAAGAGTTTAAATTTTGGGACCTGTGTCTTCTTTCCCGTGCTATTCATGATTTCAATCCAAACCAATTCTACATTACTATCCACTGCCTCTATATCACAACTCAAAACTGCTGCGATACTTTCCTTGATTAACAAGCCTACCCTACCTCATTTTGTTTTCTTTTGGAACATCGTATAACATGGCAAATGAAGGACCCATTCCTGGTCACCCTGCAACCGTGTCTCTGTAAAAGCTATTAGATCATATTCATAGGTTGCCAACTGTGCTGTCAACTCATCTATTTCATAGCAAATGCACGGTAGTGTAGCAGTTAGCGTAACGCTATTACAGTGCCAGAGACCCGGGTTCAATTCCCGCCGCTGTCTGTAAGCAGTTTGTACGTTCTCCCCATATCTGCGTGGGTTTCCTCCGGGTGCTCCGGTTTCCTCCCGCATTCCAAAGACGTACGGGTTAGGAAGTTGTGGACGTGCTGTGTTGGCGCGGAAGTGTGGCGACACTTGCGGGCTGCCCCCAGAGCACTCTACGCAAAAGATGCATTTCGCTGTGTGTTTTGATGTACATGCGACTAATTAAGATGTCTTAAATGCTACATGCATTCGAATCAAAACTAGTCCAGTTCAGAACAAAGCACCAAGTAGAAAGGGAAGTGGCAGTGGGAGAGTGGGCTCAGCCAATGGTTCTGGAGTTCTGATTGTTTAAATGAAAGAGCTTGTGCCTCATTCAAGACCAGATGTCGATCAAACAGCATAACAAATCAGGGGATCAAGAAGTGTAGAGGAAAGGTGGTGGCCAGCAATGGTGTGGAAGGGGTGTATTTCAAGTGTATGAGGATGTGGGATTAGAGTAGAATTGAGGGTGAAGGTTAAAAGCAGTGAAGTTGCCAACGTATTTGAAATGGCCTCCTACCCACTGACTCCCGCAAATCCCCTCAGACATGCTAATTGGTCTGTTAGAGTGGACAAAGCACTTGAACTGCCAAGACACAGAAGGCTATGGACTGAGTGCTGGTAAATGTATTAATAACATACTCTGGTATAAGTTATTATAGTTAGGTACTTGATGGTCAGCATGGACATGATGGGCCGAATGGCTCTGTGCTGTATGACTCTATGAGAGTGATAGTAACATGAATTTTCAACTTTACCCACGGGGCCACTGGTTTCTTGGAATTCCTTTATCTACAGTTACCAAAGTCATTGCCACCTTGAACATCTTTACCTCAGGAACCTTACAGAGTTCTGTTGGGAGACATTTCCAGGATCCTGCAAGCAACCACTTAACTTCTGCACAGGACTGGTGACTTGCTTGGCAGGCCAGACAACTATTGCCAAATTTGAGAAGATGCTGGTCAGAATGAGTGTGCTTGAGACACTGAACTGGTGTCCACGTGTGCAGGGCCTCAAAGTTTGAATGGATGTGGCACTTAAGATGTGTCCAGTGACACCAGTGAGGAGCCCAATCAATGAGGCCAAGGAGCAATGACGATAAAAGCCAGTTGACAGCCAAATGTGCCATTGAGCAGGTCATTGGCACGCTGAAGACACGTTTCAGGAGCTTGGTCTTACAGAGGTACACGAGTGGTTAAAGGAATAGAAAACATGAACCTACGATAATACCTTTTTTGTTAGTTCACCAGCCAAGTTCAAATGGGCTTAGACTGATGTGAGGAAATTCTTCTACAAAGAAAGATTATGAAAATAGTAACGTCTTGTATTTACATAGGACATTCAATGGAGCAAACTAACAAAAGAAGCTTCATGGGTGTGTCATCAGACAAAATCTGCAAAGGGAAACATTGTGGTGGGTGACCAATATCAAAATCAGAGATAGCTTTTTAGAGGAATCTCAAGAGAGAGTGACTCCAGAGTTTAGGGCTCAAGTTGCTAATTAGTGAATTGGAGCAGCAGAAGTAATGGCTATAACCATTATTCTTGAGCCCTAAACTCTGGAGTCACTCTCTCTTGAGATTCCTCTAAAAGAAATAACTTATAATGGAGAAGTTCCTTAGGAGTTTTCAGGGTGCATAGGTGTGATTCCACACATCAAGAACAACCTTGTGACGATTATAGCACCACTAGAATATATCAGAAGGGCAAAAACCCCTTTTTTTTCCTCACATCAAGCCTTAGAAGACTGAGAGGTGACCTTATAGAGGTGTATAAAATCATGAGGGGCATAGATAGGGTGGATGCACACAGTCTTTTTTCTCAGGCATGGAGGATCAAGAACTAGAGGACATAGGTTTAAGGTAAGAGGGGAAAGATTTAATGGGAACTTGAGGGGCAACATTTTCACACTGAGGGCGGTACGTATCAAACAACTGCCAGAGGAATTAGTTGAGGTCCAAAAGCAACATTTAAAAGATATTTGGATAGGTACATAAATAGGAAAGGTTTAGAGGGATATGGGCCAAACGCGGGCAAATGGGACCATTTCGGATGGGCATCTTGGTCGGCATGGACCAGTTGGGCCGAAGGGCCTGTCTCCGTGATATATGACTCTATGTGATATGACACCATTATCAGCTCTTAACATTATAATCTGCAAACTTTCCACAGTGGGAAGAACATGTGGCTGCCTGCTGCTAATTTGAGTCTAAAAATAAAGTAACATTAAATTTTGTGTATTTATTAGTAACCTTACAAAACCCCTCTCAGAATCCAAGGTTTGTGTATTGGAAAATTGGGAACCCTGGCAGTGACAATCCTATTAACCATCTGTTCAGCGTGAACATGTTTCCCTACATCACGCCCTGGTAAATAGCAAATGCCTGAGTGAGGTAAGTGGTGTGTAATGGCCTGTAAAGAAAAGAAAATTGACTGTGGATATCTGTTGAATACTGTCAGCCAGCAGAGAATAGCAAAGACTTTCATGCAGACAGCAAGGTGCATTGAAAAACCCCAGAGCTGGCACAATGAGTCCATCCACAGCTCAGCCCATCTGATTCACGCAGCCAAGTGAGATGGTGCTTGATGGTTAGTGCTGAAGTGCGTTTTAGAGGCACAGTCATAGCCATGTCATACTTCACCATCTACGGTATCAGAGTCAGTTGGACTGTGGTTCTGCTGCTGGGATATTTTGTGTATTTAATCCTGGGAGCTGCGGTCTTCCAGGTGTTGGAAAAGCAGGCAGAGGCTCACACTCGGAGTAACTTCAAACTGGCAAAGCTGAAGTTCCTTACAAACTACAGCTGTTTGGATGGGCAGGCACTGGAGAGGTTTGTACAGGTAAGCTGACGGGGGTTAGGGAGGGGTAAAACCCTGTTAACTTCATGAAGCAAGTCGGTAACTGAGTGATAATTGAAGGTGTTTAGAACAGGGAATCTGTATTAAGGAGGAAGCGGAAAAAATCCAATTGACTGTCAATTTGTGAGGGATATAAGCATTTCCAAAGTGCCGTACAGCTGGGTTTATTCTCTTGTTGAAAGGCTTATCAGTCAAAGAAGTTATGTCAGTGCAGGTATACACCAATGAGGTATAGACCATGAGGAAAATTCTGATCATTGGCAATGACTATACTTTTAAATAGCGCTGAGTTCTAGAGGTTTTCTATGTTAAAAGTCTAGTTATTTTAAAAATATCTTCCTGCCGAATTTTTCCAATACCTCAGTCAGGGCAAAGAATCATAACAATAATCCTTATACTGTTATAACTCAAAGTGTGATGAAGTTTGCAGTTCCCATAGCAGCATGATTAAATCCCAGGACATAGTTGTCAAATATCCATGAAGTTATGTGCTGATAACCGCAAGATGTGATTATTTTTACTTATTCTCTACTCTGGCAGCAGCGTTTAGTTGTCTGAATGCAGTTCTGTGGGCAATGAAACTGTTCCCCTGTTTGACCATGGGAGTGTGGACGGGGGGGAGTGGTGGTGGGTTGGTCGGGGGTGGGGAAGTAGGGCAGAATAATTTAAAACTCCAAATCCTTTTTTAACCCAACCTTCTTGTAAATGCTTGCTGTAGTAACTAAGGACAAGGATGCAGGCTAACTGTGCTAACCCATATCTCCAGGGTCACTGAACATACAACATAGAACAGGCTTTTTGACTCACAGTCTGTGCCGACCATGATGTCAGTTTAAACTGCACATCTTGCCTGCACATGGTCTACATCGCTCAGTTCCCTGCCTGCTCACGTACCTGTCTAAATGTCTCGTAAACGTTGCTGGAGACACTAAAGGCGGCAGATGCTGGAACCTGGAGCAACAAACGATCTGCTGGAGGAACTCAGCAGCTCGAGCAGCATCTGTGAAGGGAAAGGAATTGTCGATGTTTTGGGCCAAAACCCTACATTCAGGACCCGAAACATTGACAATGCCTCCAACCCCCCCCCCCATCCCCCACCCCCCAACAGATGCTGTTCAACCCATTGAGTTCCTCCAGCAGATTATTGGTTGCTCTTAAATGTTGCTATTGTGTATCTACTTCCACCATTTCCTCCGGCAGCGTATTCCAGGCACACACCACTCTCTGTGTCAAAAACTTGCCTCGCAAATCTCCTTTAAACTTTTCCCCTCTCAGCCTTAAAAAATTCCCCCTTTCACCTTAAAACTGTGACAATTTTCCTTACTGCCTCCTGGCCTATGCTTAGAAGGATAGGGATTGAGTCTTGACTCTTCCCGATCCTTACTGAAAGGCCTGGATAGAGTGGACGTGGAGAGGATGTTTCCAGTAGTGGGAGAGTCTCGGATCCGAGGGCACAGCCTCGGAATAAAGGGACATCCCTTTAGAACTGAAATGAGGAGGAATATCTTCAGCTAGAGGGTGGTGAATCTGTGGAATTTGTCTTTGGGTATATTTAAGGCAGAGATTGATATGTTCTTGATTGGTAAGGGGGTCAGGGGTTACCGGGAGAATGTGGGAGAATGGGGTTGAGAAAAAAAACCCAGCCATGACTGAATGGTGGAGCAGACTCGATGGGCCGAATGGATAAAAAATTGGTTTATTATTGTCACATGTACCAAGGTACAATGAAATACTTGTCTTGCATGCCGTCCACACAGATCATTTCATTACAACATTGGATTGAGGTAGTACAAGGGAAAATAATAACAGAATGCAGAATAAGGTGTTACAGTTACAGAGAAAGTACAGAGAATGCAAGTAGACAATAAGGTGCAAGGTCATGATGAGGTGGATTGTGAGGTCAAGAATCCATCTTATTGGTACTGGGGGACTGTTTCAATAGTCTTATAACGGTGGAATAGAAGCTGTCCTTGAGCCCGGTGGTATGTACTTTCAGGCTTTTGTATCTTCTGCCAGATGGGAGGGAAGAGAAGAGAGAATGTCTGGGGTGGGAGGGGTCTTTGATTATGTTGGCTGCTTTACCAAGACAGCGAGAAGTGTAGACAGAAGGGAGGCTGGTTTCCATGATGTGCTGGGCTGTGTCCACAACTCTCTGCAGTTTCTTGCGGTCCCGGGCAGAGCAGTTGCCACACCAAGCTGTGATGCATCTGGTAGCTTGTACAGGATGCCTTCTATGGTGCATTGATAAAAATTGGTGAGGGTCAAAGCGGACATGCCAAATTTCTTTAGCCTCCTGAGGAAGTTGAGGCGCTGGTGCACTTTCTTGACCGCAGCATTGACATGGTTGGACCAGGACAGGCTATTGGTGATGTTCATGCCGAAGAACCTGAAGCTCTCAACCTTCTCGACCTCAGCACCGTTGACCTAATTCTGTTCCTACATCTAATGGTTACCACACGGCAAAATGCACACAGCAGCTGAGCTGTTAAGATCACCTTTGGCAAGTTTTTATTGATCAGCTGCAAACATTGTCAGCAAGCAGACAAAACCATTTTGAAGTATGTCCTATTTCATGCACTCACTGAACACCCAGCCCAAGTATCCCTTAAAGCAAACAGCAGATATCAGACATTGACTGAGGTAAACTCTTTTGTACACAAACACTAATCCTCTGTAAACATGCAAGGCTGTAAGGTGGGGTGCAATCTAATAGTGTCAGCAAAATTCCCTTTGTTTTGCTCTCATTTGCATCGCTGCTGAATGATTCAAAAGCTCCCTGTTCACAGAGGCGTGAAATGTTTCCCAGTTCTATTACAGCCGCTATATTTATTTTACCACACACTGTCAAGTTGGGGAGTGGAATGAAATGCAACTTTTTTATTCATTTAAAAACCAAGGAATTGGTTATCACATGTAAATTAAAACAGGCTAGCCTAATGAATGGAAATCAAAAAAACTGCAAATGCTGGAAATTTGAAACAAAAATAGAAAATCAATTGGATTGAATTGGTTTATTATTGTCACATGTATCAAGATACAGTAAAGAGCTTCGTTTGCGTGTCATCCAGACATATCATGCCATACACAAATACATCAAAGTAGTAAAAATGAAAACAGAACGCAGAATATAGTGTTACAGTTACAGAGAAAGTGGAGTGCAGGTAGACAAATAAAGTGCAAGGGCCACAACGAGGTAGATTGGGAGATTAAGAGTTGGGGAGTTCATGTTTTAGCATATGAAAGGTCCGTTCAAGAGTCTGATAACAGCGGGATAGAAGCTGTAGCAATGAACAATCTGCTGGAGGAACTCAGCGGATCATAGAATCATAGAAAGTACAGCACAATACAGGCCCTTCGGCCCACAGTGTTGTGCTGACCTTTAAATCTCGCCTAAAAACTATCTAAACCCTTCCTCCCACATATCCCTCTATTTGGTCAAGCAGCATTTGTGGAAGGAAAGGAATCGTCGATGTTTCGGGTCGAAACCATGCATCAGGACTGGGTTGAAGCTGTCCTTGAATCTGGTAAACGCTCAGTAGGTCAGGCAACATCTGACGAAGGGTCTTCAATCTGAAATGTTAACTGTGTTTCTTGTTTTATAGTGGATTTAAAATGGGATTGATCCATCCATTACACTATAAGCTGACTAAATTTAGCACTGCAAGTAGAGAAGATGTTTACAACCTGGGAAATTCTGGGAGAATCACTGGCCAGCAACAATGCAGAAGTCAGTGCATCGCTGACTTCTATGCGTTGCAGTACAGGATGCAACAGAGGTCAGGTGGTGACATATCTGACCTCCCCTTCTGCCACTGGACTCACAATGATCACACCAAGACAAGGGACCAGGTACACTTAGAATGGCTGGCATACAGTGTGGCCCCAATCATTTAAATGGGACCTCCATTAAAAAAGTAAGTGAAGTGAAGTGGATTGTTATTTTAAGCGAATATTAATGATAATAACGCAGAACAGCACGAAACAGGCTCTTCAGCCCCTAATGTCTGTGCTGAACATGATGCTCAATTAAACTAAATCCCTCTGCCTGCACGTGATCCATATCCCTCCATTCCCTGCCTATTCATTTGTCTATCTAAAAGCCTCTTGAACTCCACCATCGTATCTCCTTCCAGCCCATTCCAGACACCCACCACTGTGTAAAAAAATTTGTCTGCGCACATCTTTTAAACTGCCCCCCCCCCCTCAGCTTCAATGCATGTCATCTAGTATTTGACACTCCTGCCCTGGGAAAAAGATTCTGACTGTCTACGAGTTTTGCTAATTTATGTGCTAATATGGTTTTATATAAATTAATTATTTTAACTTTTTACTTTGAAGTTTTTCATACTTTTTTTTAGCTTTAAAATACTAGCCTCAGATTAAACTACATCATTTTTAAACCCAATGTAAAATTCCACTGTATTTTGGTCACTCTTCCCTAAAGACCTCTTTACAATAAGATTACCAATTAACCTTTTCTCATTGCATCAAAAAAATCTAAAATAGTCATTTCCCTTGCTGGTTCTTCAAGACATGGATAAAGAAACCCATCTCATTTGCATTCCTTGTACTGTAGTACTTTAACTTGATGGGTCCAGTGTATATGCAGACTGGCATGGTGGTGATCAGTTAGTGCTGCTGCTTCACAGCTCCAAGGTTGCGGGTTCCATCCTGACCTTGGGTGCTGTCTCTGTGGAGTTTGAATGTTCCCTCCATGGTGGGAAACTCGGATGAAGGGCAAAGCTTTAAGGTGAGAGAGGAAAGTTTAAAGGAGCTTTACGAGGCAAGTTTTCTTCACACATAAGTGGTAGGTGCCTGGAACATGCTGCCAGGGGAAGTGGTGGAAGCAGATATAATAGGGACATTTAAGAGGCAGTTAGACACATAAACTGGCAGGGAATTGAGAGATGTAGACCACGTGCAGTTTAAATTGGCATCATGGTCAGCTGAAGGGCCTTTTCCTGTGTTGTACTGCTCTATGTTCTAAGTTCTTTTACCATCATAAGAAACAAAAACTGCCTGCAATACTCAGCACATCAGGCAGCGCCTTTATGGAAGGAAACATAGTTGACATTTCTGGTCAAAGAACCTTCAGCAGAATCAGGAGAATTTTGAAAGCAGTCTTGTTTCAAGATAAGTTGATTAGTTAACGGCACAAGTTATTCCCACTGTGGAAAAAGCAGGATCACCAAAGCTGGGTTCTCGACGTCCAACAATATTCAAGGGAGGTGCTGTGTAATTATTAATAGGGGAGGAGATTGGTGCAGTGGTGAGAAGCAATCTTGGCTCAGCAGATCGTGATGTAGAACTAGAATCAGTTTGGTGCATGTTAAGAAACACTGTCCACTGTTACGTATTTACCTGATTAGCAGAAGGCAGAAAACATTGGTAGGAGTTAGGGCACCGAATAGTAGTTGTAATATTGGGCATGACATAACTTGGGAGATTAAAAGTATATTGCCTTCTGTCTGAAAACCATTTCTCAGTCTGTGTCAGTTTTGCCCCCAATTCTGTTTGCTCTAACCATTTGACCAAAGGCATGAAGCCTATAAAAAGTAATATAGTATAGCAACACTATCACCACTTTGATCAATTTGCACTAAAATGGACTTTGTTTTGTTCTAATTATGTTCTTTCTTGTAAAAATTGTGCATTATTTATGTTTTTTCTTGTGAGTGCTGCTTATCTGATGCTATGTGCCTGTGATGCTGCTGCAAGGAAGATTTTCATTGCACCTGTGTACACATGTACCTGTGCACATGACAATAAACTCAGGATCAAAATCAGATTTATTATCACTGACATATGCCATGAAATGTGTTGTTTTGTGGCAGCAGTACAGTGCTAGACATAAAAATTACTGTAAATTACCAAAAAAGAAAGCGCAAAGGAGGAATAATGAGGTAGACCATGGGTTCATGGACTGTTCAGAAACCTGATGGCGGGGGGGGGGAAGAAGCTGTTCCTAAAAAGTTGAGTGTAGGTCTTCAGGCTCCTGTACCTCCTCCCTGATGGTAGCAATGAGAAGAAGGCATGTCCCGGATGGTGAGGGTTCTTAGTGATGAATGCCACCTTCTTAAGGCACCGCCTCTTGAAGATGTTCTCGATGCTGGGGAGAGTTCTGTCCAGAATGGAGCCATGATGGAACTTGACTTTGACTTTAAATCAGTACAGATTTATGAAAGGAAAATCTGATCTACTAGAATTGATTGAGGATGTGACCAGTAGAATAGATAAGGGGGAACTGGTTGTGTGGTTTATTTGGATTTTCAGAGAGCTTTTTATAGGCTCTCATGCCTTTGGTCAAATGGTTAGAGCAAACAGAATTGGGGGCAAAACTGACACAGACTGAGAAATGGTTTTCAGACAGAAAGCAAAGAGGATAAATGGATCCTTCTCAGGTTGGCAGCTGTGATTATGTGGGTTACCATAGGGGTTGTTGTTTGGGCCCCAGCTATTAACAATCTACATTAACAACTTGTCTGAGAGAACTAAAGGTCAAATTTCCAAATCTGCGGATGATAGAAAACCAGGTGACATTGTGAGTCAGGGACGAAGATGTAAATCTTCCAGGGGCTATAGACCAGCTGAGTGGAGTGGACAAGAAGGAATATAATGTGGAAAACTGTGAAGTTATCCACATTGTGCGCAAAACAGAAATGCAGATTGGTTTTCAAGTGGTGAGAGATTGAGTCATATTGATGTTGAAAAACTTGCTTGATTTTTTTGAGGAAGTGACGAAGGTGGTTGATGAGGCTAAGACAGTACAAGAGCCTGAAAGCACGTACCACCTGGCTCAAGGACAGCTTCTAACCCACTGTTATAATACTATTAAACAGACCTCTTGTATGATAAGATGGACTCTTGACCTCACAATCTACTTCGTCATGGCCTTGCACCTTGCACTGCACTCTGTAACTAACACTTCATTCTGCATTCTGTTATTGTTTTCCCTTGTACTACCTCAATATACTGATGTGATGAAATGATCTGTATGGATGGCATGCAAAACAAAGTTTTTCACTGTACCTTGGTACATGTGACAGTAATACCAATTTCCCAATTTAGTAAGGCATTTGAAAAGGTCCCTCATGGTAAGCTGATCCAGAAGATTAAGATGCATGGGATCCATGGTGACTTGGTAGTTTGGACTCAGAATTGGCTTGCCCGTTAAAGACAGAGAGTGGGGGTGGAAGGCTGTTATTCTGGCTGGAGGTCCCTGACCAGTGGTGTTCCGCGGGGATTGGTGCTGGGACCTCTGTTGTTTGTGGTATATGTAGAAATGACTTAGATGAAAATGTGGATGGGTGGGTTAGTAAGCTTGTAAATGACACAGGGATTGGTAGAGCTGTGGACAGTGTGGAGAGCTGTCAAAGGATAAAACAAAATATACTGTAGATCAGTTCCAGATATGGATGGAGAAATGGTAGATGAGGCTCAATCCAAGCAGGTGTGAGGTTAGGGCACATGAGGAGTATTGTGTGCAATTCTGGTCACCCCATTACAGGAAGGATGTGGAGGCTTTGGAAAGGGTGTAGAAGAGATTTATCAGGATGCTGCCTGGATTACAGGGTATGAGCTATAAGGAGAGGTTGGACAAACTTGGGTTGTTTTCTCTGGAGCGTTGGAGGCTGAGGGGAGACCTGATACAAGTTTATAAGATTATGAGAGGCATAGATAGGGGGGGAGGGGATAGTAAGAACCTTTTTCTCAGGGTCAAGTACTAGAGGACGTGGATTTAAGGTGAGAGTGGGAAAGTTTAAAGGAGATGTACGCAGAGATTGGTGGGTGCCTAGAATGGGCTGCCAGGGAAAGTGGTGGAAGCAGATACTAGGCTGATAGACACATAAATATGCAGGAATGAGGGATATGGATCATGTGCAGGCAGAAGTTTAATTTGGCATCGTGTCCGGTACAGACATGGTGGGCCGAAGGGCCTGTTCCTGTGCTGTACTGTTCTATGTTCTATGTACCTAGATACCCTTGTATGCAAGTCACTGAAAGCCAAGATGAAGGTGCAGCAAGAGATTAAGAAAGCAACTAGTAGGTTGACTTTATTACAGGAAGATTTGAATACTGGAGTAAAGGTCCTGCTGCAATTATACAGGGCTTTGGTGATACCACACCTGGAGTATTGTGTACTAGCCATGGAAAGAGTATAGCAAAAACTTATAGACTGGTTCCAGAACTGATGAGTTTGATATGAGAAAAGATTGAGCAGACTGGGGCTGTATCCTCCAGAGTTTAGGAGAAGAGATCTCATTGAAACTCACCTATTTCTTACACAGCTCAACAGGCTGTGTGCAGGAAGAATGCTTCCCCTGGCTGAAGAGTCCAGCTAGAGCCAGGGGTGAGAGTCTCAGAATAGCCAGTAGGCCAATGAGGACTGATTTCTTCACAGGGAGGGTGAATCATTGGAATTCTCTGCACTGGAGAGCTGTGGAGGCTCGGTCACTGAGATCATTTGAAACAAAGATCAATAGATTTCTGGATATTTAGGGAATCGAAGGATATGGGGATAGCACTGGAAAATGGCATTGATGTAGAATCAACCCTGATCTTAATGAGTGGATGAGGAGGCTTGGGTCAACTGGCTATTACTGCTCCTATTTCTTATGTTCTGTAGTATTTTAAGTTGCAAAGAAGAAGTAGAGGAGAGAACGCAAAGGAAATGTCTGCAATAGGGCAGGGACTGAGAGAAGATGGATGATGCACACTGACAAAGAGCGATGAAGGCTTGTTAGTAGCAGCTAATCTGTCTGGAAGAGATGCAGATAGTGGGAGGTGACTGAGAACGAAAGAGAGAGCAGGAACTGTGAGATAGCGTACACGACGGTTGCTGAAACCACAGAGAATGCTGGAAAGGCTCAGCAGGGCCAGCAGCTTCCGTGGAGAGGGAAAGACTGAGTTAGCATCACATTTCTTCAGGACTGGCCAGTGATTAAAAAATGTGAAACAAGACAGAAGAAGATGGAAATACGCTGGGTTGGCAGCATCAGCCTGTAACCCTAATAACTGGTTACCTCCTCGCCTCCTCCTACTGAACCCATATACACACCCTCCCTCCTTTACTTGGTTCCTCTCTTCACCTTCCTTTCTTACTGGATTCCATCATCTCCAGAGGACAGTAGGTTTAAGATCGGAGGTGAGACATCTAAAAGGGACATCAACGGCAGCTTCTCCGCACAAAGAGTGGTGCTGATTTGGAAGGAGCTGCCAGAAATAGTGGTTGAGGTGGGCACATTAGAACATTTAAAAGCCATCCAGATAATGACATGGATAGGCAAGGTTTAGAGGGCTATGGGCCAAACGCAGGCAGATGGGACGAGCTCACTGTACAACACAGTGGGCATGGATGAGTTGGGCCGAAGGGCCTGTTTCCATGCTGTATGACTCAATGACTTTGTTGTCTCTCCCAGTCACTATTTCCACCCCTCCATCCCTCACCTGGCTCCATCTGCCAATCAACCCCTCCTCACCTGGATCCACCTATCGCTTGCCAGCTCTTGATCCACCCCTCCTCCTCACCTCTTTATACTGGCCACCTCCCCTCAACTCTTTCAGTCCTGATGAAGGGTCCCGACCCAAAATGTCAACTGTCCATTTCCCTCCACAGATACTGCCTGACCCGCTGATTTCCTCCAGCAGTTTGTCTTTTGCTCCAGATTCCAGTATCTACAGTCTCCTGTGTTTCTCATAATTTTCCATCACACTCCCACTTGGAACTCTCTCTCTCTTTAGCCTCTAACGAAGCCCAAAATACTGAAACAAAATCTAACTTTATATGTACAACACTCTAAATTGAATTCAATTGTTTCAGATAACCAGCCAGTCCAGTTCCTGTCAGAATTGGAAACTTCTGATGAAAACGAATGCTGGGGGTGCATGCCAAGTTGGGCGGGGTCTGTAGGGAGGGGGCATTAATGGCATTTCATGGTGTAATGGGATGGGGAGGAGGTGATGAAGTGTGTAGTTGACGTCAGATACAGGTTCTGTTTCTCTCTCCATAGATGCAATCGGACCTGCATTTTCTGTGCTTTGTGTTAGATTTATTTAAAGCATTGTAGCTCTATTGAGTTCTGGCCAGTTCTGACGTAAGGTCATCAACTGGTAAAACTAACTCAGTTTTTTTTTCTCTGGTGCTGCATGACCTCAGGTAGACAGGTATCACAGGGAGACGGGGTGGTGAAGAAGGGTTTTGGCTCGCTGGCCTTCATCAGTCAGTGCAGTGAGTGCAGAAGTTGGGATGTTATGTTGCAGTTGTACAAGACGTTTGTGAGCCAGACAGCATCCGTGCCTGGCCTGCTGAGTCCCTCCAGCATCATCGTGTTTTTCATCGAGATTCCAGCATCTGCACTCCTTTATTTCTCTCAGATGTTGGTGAGGCTGCATTTGGAATATTGTGTTCAGTTTTGGTCACCCTGGGAAAGACGTTATTAAACCAGAAAGAGTGCAAGAAATATTTACAAAGATGTTGCCCAGACTGAGTTATAGGGAGTGGTTAGACAGGCTGGGACTTTTTTTTTCTTGGAGCAAAGGAGACTGAGGGGTAATCTTATAAAGGTGTATACAATCATGAGGGGCATAGATAGGGTGAATGCACTCAAGTCTTTTTCCCAGGGTTGGGGAATCAAGAACTCAAGGGCAAAAGTTTAAGATGAGAGGGGAAAGATTTAATAGGAACTTGAGGGGCAACTCTTTTTACGCAGAGGGTGGTACACATGTGGAATGAGCTGCCAGAGGAAGTGGTTGAGGCAGGTAACATTTAAAAGGCACTTGGACAGGTACATGGATAGGAAAGGTTTAGAGGGATATAGGTCAAATGTGAACATATAGGACTAGCTTTGATGGGCACCTTGTTCAGCAAGGATCAGTTGGGCTAAAGGGCATGTTTCTGTGCTGTATGACTCTATGATTTGTTTCATATTTCCAGAATTCCCTTTTATTTCAGATTTCCACTAATTGCTGTGTACTCTTTGCTGTGTTCCAGCATTGGTCGTTTTCTTGTTTCCTCTCTCTTCCTATCTCAGTCCACTCCCTTTATGTACACCTTCTCCAGACAGATTAGCATTTAGGATGGCACAGTGGCACAGCTGGTAAAGCTGCTGACTCTGAGCACCAGCGACCCGGGTTCGATCCCGACCTCCGGTGACGTCTGAGTGGAGTTTGCACGTTCTCCCCGTGACCATACCGGGCTTCCTCCGGGCGCTCCGGTTTGCAGCCACATTCCAAAGACGTGCAGGTTGGTGCGTTAATTGGTCCACTGTGACTTGCCGCTTGCTTATGGGTGAGTGGTGGAGTCTGGGGGGAGTTAGTCTGAATGTGGGGAGAGTAGAAAAAGGGAACGAGCTGCCAGAGGAAGTGGCTGAGGCAGGTACAATAACAACTCTTAAGGACCACTTGGAGAGGTACATGGATTGGAGAGGTTCAGAATGTTACAGGCCAGACTTTGGCATATGGGACTAGCTTGGATGGGGCGTCTTGGTCGGCATGGACCAGTTGGGCTGAAGGGCCTGTTTCTGTGCTGTATGACTCTATGATCAATGCAGGATTAGTGTAAGTGGATAGTTAATATTTGATGTGGGCTGAAGGGTCTGTTTCCATCCTCAATGACTCTGTAACGCTATGATGAACTAGCCTTCTCCTCTCTCGTTAGGCTGACACTAACCCACCAATCTCTGTCATCCATTTACTCTTGGTCTCCACCATACTGCAAGTATTCCTCTTGTTCCCTCCACCGCCTCCCTTTTTCGCAAAGACTAGTTCTGATGAAAGTTCACTGACCTGAAACAGTGGCTCTGTTTCTCTCTTTATGGATGCTGCTTGACCCGCTGAGTCTTCCCAGCATTGTTTTTATTTAAGACTTCCAGTGTCTGCAGTTTTTTTGGTTTTTGAGAAGAAAAACTTACCACCATTAGTAGAGCACCTCTACTTCCTCAGGAAGCTAAAGAAATTCGGCATGTCCCCATTGACCTTCACTAATTTTTATAGATGCACAATAGAATGCATCCTATCTGGCTTGGTGTGGCAACTGCTCTGCCCAAGACCACAAGAGACTGCAGAGAGTTGTGGACACAGCTCAGCACATCATGTAAACCAGCCTCCCCTCCAAGGACTCTGTCCACACTTCTTGCTGCCTCGGTAAAGCAGCCAACATAATCAATGTCCCCACCCACCCTGGACATTCTGACTTCTCCCCCCTCCCATTGGGCAGAAGATACGAAAGTCTGAAAGCACGTACCACCAGGCTCAAGGACACCTTCTATCCCGCTGTTATAAGACTATTGAACAGTCCCCTAGTACGACAAGATGGACTCTTGACCTCACAATCTACTTCGTTGTGGCCTTGCACCTTATTGTCTGCCCGCACTGCACTTCCTCTGTAACTGTAACACTTTATTCCATATTCTGTTATTGCTTTTCCCTTGTACTACCTCAATGCGCTGATGTGATGAAATGATCTGTATGGATGGCATGCAAAATAAAGATTTTCACTGTACCTCAGTACATGTGACAATTACAATAAACCAAACCAACCAAAACAAACCATCAATAACTGTTGGAACTTTCTTTGTACTTTACAGTCAATTAATTACCTCTGAAGTGTACTTACCATTTTAGTGCAGGAAACAAGGCCACCATTATTCCAGATCCTGTTGAAATTGTCTCAGGTGTTGACAAAGAGATGTTCTTGAGGAGAGTTGGAGTCGCAGCATTGAAGAATGGCACTTCCAATAGTGCAGCACGTCCTCTACATGTAGTAATGGAGTAATGGCAGGAAGTACCAGGAGATGGCAGCACATACCTTTAAATAAAGTTAAATCTAGCTGCTCTAATGCACACAATAATAAATTCAAAGCAAAAAAAACGAGCGGCTGGAGGAACTCAGCAGGTCAGGCAGCATCTGTGGAGGGAAATGAACAGTCGAGTCCCTTCATCATGACCCTTTCCTTCACTAGCTCGTTTGTTGCTCCAGATTCCGGCATCTGCAGTCTCTTGTGTCCCCAGTCATGAATTCAATTCCATGCGTTGGTATCAAGTACAGAATGACAGCAAAATACCGGGGATGATTAAACCAAGATACAGCACCAGAACTGGGAGAGTTACAGAACACTTAGGGCCACTTAGACTTCACCACTTAAATCACAGTTAGCGGACAAGAGCAGAAAGTAATTACGAGGGCAAATTACTTATTGGCCTCATTGCAAAGGAGGTTGGAGTTTAGAAATAGGGAATTTTTATTACAATTGGACAGGGTGTTGGTGAGGCCTCACCTGGAGTTCTGTGCACACTCTGCTGACCTAAGAAAGGAAATAGTAGCATTTGGAGGCAGTATAAAGGAGATTCACCAGGCAAACTCCTGGGATGAGAGGATTGTCCTACCAAGAGAGGGTTGACAGGTTTGGAGCTGTGAAGAATGAAGGGTGATCTCATTGAAACATATATGATCCTGAGGTGGCTGGACAGGAGAGATGTTGAGATGTTTTCACTCGTAGGAGAGTCTCAAACAAGGGCTGGTCATTTAAATCTGAACGATGTAGACATTTCTTCTCACAGAGAGTGGCGTATCTCTGGACTTCTCTGCCCCACAGAGGCTGGATCATTAGAAGTATTTAAAGAGGAGGTAGATAAGTTTTTGAAAGATCAGGGGATGGAGGGGATGGAGTGGATTGAGGATGATGGGGAACTGGCACAGAAGAGGAGGTGAGGTCGGGGGTAGATCAGCCATGGTCACATTGAACGTTGGGGCAGGCTTCAGGGGCTGGGTGCCCCAGTCCTGCTCTTACTTTCTTCAGTTAAGAACACAGAACAGTACAGCATAAGACAGGCTCTTCGGCCCATCATGTCTGTTCCGAGCATGGTGCCAATTTGAAGTAATCCCACCTACCTGCACGCCATCCATAACCCTCAATTCCCTGCCTGTTCATGTGTCTGTCTAAATGCCCCTTAAGTGTTGTTTTCAAATCTGCCTTCAGCACCACCCCTGGCAACCTGTTCCAGGCACCCACCACTCTCTGTGTAAAAAACCTGCCTCGCACATCTCCTTTAAACATCCCCCCTCTCAACTTAAACCTATGCCCTCTGGTATTTGACATTTCCACCCTGGAAAAAGATTCTGACTGTCTGAACTATCTATGCCTCTCATAATTTTATATCATTCTATCAGGTCTCCCCTCAGCCTCTGACGCTCCAGAGAAAACAATCCAAGTTTGTCCAACCTCTCCTTACATCGAATACACTCCAATCCAGGCAACATCCTGGTAAGTTGGGCACAGTAGTGTAGTGGTTAGTGTAACGCTTTGCAGCGCCAGCGACCTGGGTTCAATTCCGGCCACTGTCTGTAAGGAGTTTGTGTGTTCTCCCCGTGTCTGCGCGGGTTACCTCCGGGTGCTCCGGTTTCCTCCCACACTCCAAAGACGTCCGGGTTAGGAAGTTGTGGGCGTGCTGTGTTGGCGCCGGAAGCATGACGACACTTGCGGGCTGCCCCCAGAACACTCTACGCAAAAGATGCATTTCACTGTGTGTTTCGATGTACATGTGACTAATAAAGATATCTCCTTATCTCATTGTTATATGTACTGAGGTACAGTGAAAAACTTGTCTTGCATACAGATCATTTCACTACAACAGTGCATTGAGGTAGCACGTGGAGAAAATCAATAACAGAATGTAGAATAAAGTGTTACAGCTACAGAGAAAGTGCTGTGCAGGCATACAATAAGGTGCAGGTCATAACGAGGTAGATTGTTAGGTCAAGAGTCCATCTTATCATACGAGAGGACTGTTCAATAGCCTTATAACAGCGGGTTAGAAGCTGTCCTTGAGCCTGGTGAACCTCTTCTGCACCCTCTCCAAAGCCTCCACATCCTTCCTATAGTGTGGCGACCAGAACTGCACACAGTACTCCAAATGTGGCCTAACCGAAGTTTTATACATCTGCAACGTGACTTCTCAGCATTTATACTCAATACCCCGAATGGTGTAGGCAAGCTTGCTTTCTTTACCACCCTATCCACTCGTGTTTCCACTTTCAGGGAACTATGGTCTTGCACCCCAAGCAAAACCTTTACTGTTTTTGTGTTCTGACTCGTTCTTCCTTCTGAAATAAATCAGCTCAGGGAGGGTTTAAAAGAATTCTAGCTGGATTTGAACTGACAGGGTGACATGTTGATGAGGCTCATGTCTGCATGGAGCTAGCCATCATCAAAAGCATGTTGGTACTGAAGTTTTATTGATTACTCTCATTCTAGACGACTATCTGCCTATCACCCAATTTCTTATCTACCTGGGTTTCTTCTCCCTTAGCCTACCTTTGCTAACCTGGTTCCACTTATCACCTTCCAGTGTCTGTCTCAACCTTGGCCCTCCCCTCCCCTCCCGCCACCTCGCAATAGTTTTTCCTTATCTGTTTCCACCTGTCACCTACCAGCTTCTGCCTCAAAACCCCACCCTTCCCTAGCCCTTCCCCCATCCGGTTCCATCTGCTCATCATCCCTCACCTCACATGGTTCTACCCATCACATACCAGCTCCTGTCTCACCACCCCGCCTCACTTCTTTGTACTGGCTATCTCCCCTCTGCACTCTCAGTCCTGATGCAGACTGTCGACCTGCCAGAGTCTCGACCTGAAGCGTCAGCCATCTCTTTGCCCCCACAGATGCTGCTCGACCCCCTGTGTTTTTCCAGCAGTTTGCCATTTGCTCCAGGTTCCAGCAGCTGCAGTCTCTTGTGTATCCGTGGTATTTGTCACCGTCTGTGAAATCACGTAAAATAAAGATAACCAGAAGATGCATCGTTCAGTTGGCCACAGGAAGGATATTTGAGGATAACATAGGGAAAAAATAATAGTACTTGAAAAACGTAATAAAAGTGAGCCAGCATAGATTTGTTAAAGGCAAATTGTGAGTAATCCATTTGAAATTTTTATTGCGGTAACAAAGAAGGTTAATGCAGGGAATGCAGTGAGTGTTGTCTACACATTACTTACAGTTCAGAAAAAAGAAGGGTGACCTTATTCAAACATATAAGCTAAGATTTCTTTATTAGTCACATGTCCATCGAAACACACCATGAAATACATCTTTGCGTAGAGTGTTCTAGGGGCAGCCCACCAGTGTCGTCATGCTTCCAGCACCAACATAGCACGCCCACAACTTCCTAACCCGTATGCCTTTGGAATATGGGAGGAAACCGGAGGAAACCAACACAGACACGGGGAGAACGTACAAACTCCTTACAGACAGCGGCCAGAATTGAACCCGGGTCGCTGGCGCTGTAAAGCGTTACGCTAACTGCTACACTACCGTACCTGCACTATAAGGTCCTAAGAAGGCTTGACAGGGTACATGTTGGGATGTTTTCAATAGTGGGAGAGTAACGAACAAGGGGATATAGATACAAAATAAGAGGCCGGTCATTTAAAACTGAGGTGTGTAGAAATTTCTTCTCTCAGTGGGTAGTGAATCTCTGGAATTCTTTGTCCCCAAGGGTGGTGGAGGCCAGATCGTTAAATATATTTAAGGTGGAGATGGATAAGTATTTGAAAGATCAAGGAATTGAGGGTTATGGGGAACGGGCACAGAAGAGGAGCTGAGGCCAGTGTAGATCAGCTGTGACCATATTGAATGGCCTACTCCCTGCTCCTATTTTCTTGTGTTTTTGTGCATGGTATTCCAGAAACCTAACACAAAAGGTTGATTAATAAAACTGAAGCCCATGAAATTATTATATATATAGGAAATTGGCTTAAAGGCAGGAAGCAGAGGGTGGCGGTAAATGGTTGCTTTTAAGACTGGAAAATTATAGACAGTGGTGACGACAGTGGAACCAGATTTTTTCTATTAATAATAATCTAGTCATAGATATGCAGGGGAAAATTTCCATATCTGTAAATGACACAAAGCTTGGACATGTGTTAAACAATTCAAAAGATAACAATCAACTGCAAGACGAGACACTTGGACTTGCAGAAAGGACAGACAAGCAGCTGATGGAAGTTAATGCAGACATGTGTGAAATAAGGTAAGGTGAGGTATCTTTATTAGTCACATGTACATTGAAACACACAGTGAAATGCATCTGTTGCGTAGAGTGTGCTGGGGGCAGACCACAAGTGTCGTCTCTTTACTCTCAGTCCTGACGCAGGGTTTTGACCTGAGACATCGACAGTTCCTTCCCCTCCACAGATGCTGCTTGACCCGCTGAGTTCCTCCAACAGATTGCTTGTTGCAAAAGGTTCATTCTGTTAGGCTGGAGAGGGTGGGGCTGTTTTCTTTTGAGCAAAGAAGGTTAAGAGGAGTTTTTATAGGGGTTTACAATCATGCCTGGTTTATAAGATAAGATATCTTTATTAGTCACATGTCCATCGAAACACACAGTGAAATGCATCTTTTTGCGTAGAGTGTTCTGGGAGCAGCCCGCAAGTGTTGCCACGATTCCACCGCCAAAATAGCATGCCTGCAACTTCCTAACCCGTACGTCTTTGGAATGTGGGAGGAAACCGGAGCACCCGGGGAATCCCACGCAGACACGGGGAGAACGTACAAGCTCGTGACAGACAGCAGCCGGAATTGAACCCTGGTCGCTGGTGCTGTAATAGTGTGATGCTAACCGCTACACTACCGTGCCCACTTTAGGGGGAGAAAATGAGAGACAATATAGGCTAAAAGACACAATTTTAAATGGTGAGTGGGAGCAGAGCAACACAAGTGGCAGGACATGCTCAGTGAGTGGATATAAAATGAGATCGTGGCCCTCAAACAGAGGCCTAGAGTTCAGGAGGAGGCAGGTGAGGATGAAGCTGCAAACAATACCAGCTAGGCCCATTACTGGAGTGCTGCATCTAAATTCGGTCGCTTAATTTTGGGACAGATGTGAAAGTTCCAGGGAGGCAAGAGGAAAGATTCATTCTTTTCCGCTGTGTCCATCCTGAGCTCCCAGTTGCATGTCATTTCAATTCCCCTTCCCGTTCCCACACCGGCCCACCCATCCTCGGCCTTCTCCACTGCCAGGGTGAGGCCGAACGCAAACTAGAGGAACAACACCTTATATTCCGCCTGGGTAGTCTAAAACCCGATGGTGTGGACGTTGAATTTTCCAATGGCAGGTCACCCTCACCTCTGGTAACCCCCACAAGCGCCCCCCACCCCCCGATCTTCCTCGTCTGCTTATTTTTGTCCCCTTTCCCATGCCCCCCTCCAGCCCCCCCCCCCATCACTCATTTTTGCTCCCCTTCCCCGTTCTGGTTCCATCCACCCACTACCCACCCATTTCACCCACCGACTCTGTCCCCCCATCTGGCCCTGGTTCCATCTCCCATTCACCTCTCCCCTAATGGTTCCCATGACTGGAGTATTGCGTCTAATTTTGGTTTTACTTTCCTTACTTATCAGAGTCCAGCACTGGTAGCCTATGTGTTCTTGTTTATCACCCTCCAGCAGCTGTCTCCACCTTCACTCTCTCCTCCCCCCAATCCTGGTTCTATCTTCCATTTTATTTCTGTCTGCCTCCCTCAATCATCCAGCTGCCTCCAACTCCTAGCTCCGCCCCTCTCCCTCCCCTACCTGGCTCGATCTGCCCTGTCAACATTCACACCCCCCACCAATCCCAGTCCACCAATCACCTCTACTCCCTGCGTCACCCCTGCCCCTCTCCTCCTTACACTGGCCACCTCCCCTCTCCACTCCCAGTCCTGATGAAGGGTTTTGACCCGAGACGTCGACAGTTCCTTCCCCTCCACAGATGCTGCTCGACCCGCTAAGTTCCTTCAGCAGATTGTTTGTTCACTACGTTAGGCTGGAGACCCTGGGTCTGTTTTCTTTTGAGCAAGGAAGGTTAAGAGGAGTTTTTATAGGGGTTTACAAGATCATGCCTGGTTTATAAGATATCTTTATTAGTCACATGTCCATCGAAACACACAGTGAAATGTATCTTTTGCATAGAGTGTTCTGGGGGCAGCCCACAAGTGTCGCCAGGCTTCTGGTGCCAACATAGCATGCCCGCAACTTCCTAACCCGTACGTCTTTGGAATGTGGGAGGAAACTGGAGCACCCGGAGGAAACCCACGCAGACACGGGGAGAACATACAAACTCCTTACAGGCAGCGGCGGGAATTGAACCCCGGTCGCTGTAATAGGGTAATGGAGGGGAAAGGGGTTGTCGGTGTTTCAGGTCGCGAGCCTGCGAGTGGAGAGGGGAGATGGCCAGTGTAAAGCAGGGAGGGGTGAGACAGGGGCACGTAGGTGATAGGTGGACCGAGGAAGGGTGAGGGGTGAGGGGCAGGTGGAGCCGGGTGGGGAAGGAGGGAGGGAGGGAGGAGTTGGGAGACTGAGGTAGCTGGATGATAGGTGGAAGCAGACAAAGAAATACAAAAGGCAGATGGAGCCGGGGGAGGAAACAATTGATCAATTGTTGATTTAAAGCATCAATTCCCATTTCCAAACAGGAACTCCAAATCTCTAGCCTCTGTGTAGAAGTGTTTCCGAACTTAATTCCTGAAAAACCTAACCCTAATTGCTCAGATTCTCCAAATTAAAATAGTTTTTTGTCTTCAATTCCCCTATTAGCTATTTTGAAAACTTCAATGACATTGCATGTTAATCTTCTAGACCCCAAATATACCTTAGTCATAATATTTGCCAATATATAATACAGTACATTTACTTATTGCCACTCCCAATGATAGACTGATCATTTCACTTGCTTACAAAGTTCACATTATATCAGCAGTACATCAATTTTACATTTCTATATATTCTTTGGAATTTTTTTAATGCACCAATTGCAGTCCCTCTATGTGCACTGGGGGTAGGACTTTAAACTGTCCCTTGCTTACGCATCTGTGCCTACCTTCAGTGTGCCCCTCAGCAGGAGATCACATGCCTTGTCATGTGCTTGCTTGCAGCATTTATTCATGGACAGCTCCTTGCACAGCAAGACCAGCAGGGCTTCAGGCAGAGGGAAGGCGTCCCTCACCGAGTTGTTAACTCACAGCAGCAGTTGGTGTTTGTCTCAGTGCATGACCCTGGCAGCAGTTGGCGTAGCACAGAGTCCTGTGTAACTCAGGGGATGACCCTCGACAAAGACTGCATCCCTTCCCAGACCTCCTTGGCAAACGCACATAGCAGAAGGAGGTGAATGATTGTCTCACCCGTGCTGCAGCTGCCTCAAGACATGCCCTTAGTTTATAAGGCACGGCAGTGCAGCGGTTAGCGTAACGCCTTTCAGCGCCAGCGACCCGGGTGCAAATCCGGCCACCGTCTGTAAGGAGTTTGTACGTTCTCCCCGTGTCTGCGTGGGTTTCCTCCGGGTGCTCCGGTTTCCTCCCACATTCCAAAGACGTACGGGTTAGGAAGTTGCGGGCGTGCTATGTTGGCACCAGAAGCGTGGCCACACTTGCGGGCTGCCCCCCAGAACACTCTACGCAAAAGATGCATTTCACTGTGTGTTTCGATGTACGTGTGACTAATAAAGAAATCTTATCTTATCTTATCTTATCTTATAGCACAAACCTTGGAGTCACAGCTCTCCTTTGAAGCCCAACACAGTGAAGCTCCAATAATTAACTACCCCACCATTTGGAAATCCTGACGGTTTGATGTCTGGCTCACCAGATACTGTTCACTGCGCTCCCTTTCCAGCAGGACCCTGATCTCCGCACTCCCTTTCACCCACTGAAGTCCTGGTTCCCACACTCCCTCGCTTCCTGCACTCCCTTGCCATTCAGCCAGGCCCTGGTTCCATTGCTCTTTCTTCCAGTGTCTGGGACCCTGTTCCCGCATTCCCTTTCTGTTCACTGGGGCTCTGGTTCCTGCGCTCCCCGTCGACTCACAGGGGTCCAGAACCCTGCACTCCCACTTGGTTCACTGGAAAATGTATTATCATACGGTCTGACATCTGAAAGAAAGTGAAGCCAAAGAGTGTTGCACATACATCCAATAATCTGGAAGATCTGCCCGTCCGACACCTCCAAAGCTCCGAGTGTGGTGGATTATCAGAGTTAACCTTTCTAGCGTACCCTGCCCTGAATTGCTCCATTTACAACAAGTGTGAGACAAGCTTTGTACAGCTATAGCATCATTTCCACCCCGTCATTCCACACCCCTCAAGATACAGCATCCCACGAAGCACTTAGAATTTTCTCTGCCTGTGCACTTGACATTTTAATTATCTTTGGGCAGGAACCAATAACTTTCTAGGTCTCCAACGATCCTAACTTATTGTTTACAAAGGTCCAAAGTGAATGACCTTACACTGCCAATAGTGAAATTCAACTTAATCTACCTGTCAGGTGGTGATTATGGACAGATTGCACTTGAAATCTGTGTGTGCAGCTCATTATTGGAAATCCAGTGTTTAGTCTTCTATCCACAGATGCTGACTGACCTGCTGAGTGTTTCCAGCATTTTTGATTTTTATTTCAGATCGCCAGCATCTGCAGTTTTTTGATTTTCATTTTATCTACTGGTATGTCCTTGTTAACATTTAAAGATAAGATAAATATCTTTATTAGTCACATGTACATCGAAACACACAGTGAAATGCACCTTTTTTCTGCCTTTCTCTATACAACTCAAAATCCCACCCATCTCCTTGCTCTTGGATCTGCAGTTCTCTATCCCGTGATTTAAGATGTTAATAAATATTGTGACCGGCTGAGATCTCAGTACAGATCCATATGGGACACCACTGGATACATTCAACAGTGGCACAGTGGTGCGGTTAGCAGAGTCACTGCCTCGCAGTGCTAGAGACCCATGTTCAAGCCTGACCTTGGGTGCTGTCTGTGTGGGGTCTGCATGTTTCTCTTGTGACAGCGTGGGTTTCCTCTGGGTGGATCTGGTTTCCTTCTGTACCCCTAAAGATGTGTGGACTGTGGGTTAATTGGCCCCTGTAAATTGCCCCTAGTGTGTAGGTGAGTGGTAGAATCTGGGGGGAATTGATGGAAACATAGGGAGAATTGAATGGGATTAGGGCGGGATTAGCGTAAATGGGTGGATGATTGCTGGAATGAATTCGATGGGCGGAAGGGCCTGTTTTCATGCTGTATCTCTCTATGACTCTATGACAAAATACTCAGACCCTGCAGGCAGACATTCAATCAAGTGGGAAAAGGTGTTCTGAAATCCCAATTATGAATAACGCTCTCTCCGTGACTCCCTCGTTCACTCCTCCCTCCCCCCACCACCCATCCCACTCCCACCCCGGAAATTTCCACTCGCTCTCTCCGCGCCTCCCTCGTTCGCTCCTCCTCCCCCCCCCCCCCCCCCCCCCCCCCAACCCATCCCGCTCCCACCCTGGGAACTTTCCACCTCTGATCTGGTCTCCTCCCCCACACCCGCCTATCACTATCTCATACCTGCATCTACCTGTCACCACCCTGTGCCCACCCAGCCTCCCCTCTTTTGTCCACCTATCACTGCTCTGCTTTTCCCTCCTATGTATTGGGCTTCCCCCTTTTCCCATCTTCAGCCCTGAAGAAGGGTCCTGACCCGAAACATTGACTGCCTGCCTTTCTCCACGGATGCTGCCTGGCCTGCTGAGTTCCTCCAGCATCATCGTGTTTTTCATCTAGATTCCAGCATCTGTAGTCCTTTGTTTCTCGTGAGTAGCCCAAGCCAGCTTGGCTCAGTGAGGGTCTCAGCTGGGATCTGTGCACCACCTCATTTTAGGATCCATCATCCAGTCAACAATGCAGTACACGTTCAAAGAGTTTCACAACGGCCTATATGAGCTGCAGCCACTGACGCTGATAGAAGCCATAAGAACACAAGAACCCTCCCCCTACCCTTTTATTCTGGCCTCTGCCCTCTTTCTTTCCAGTTCCAGATGAAAGGTCTCGGCCCAAAACGTCAACTGTTCATTTCCCTCCATAGATGCTGCCTGACCCGCTGAGTTCCTCCAGCATTTTGTGTGCGTTGCACAGGAAAATAGGAGCAGGAGTAGGCCATTCAGCCCCTCAATCCTGCCCCACCATTCAATATGATCATGGCTGATCAGTCCCAGGCCTCATCTCATCTTCTGTGCCAGTTCCCCACAGCCCTCGATTCCCTGATCTTTCTTTTACAATATTTTTATTGATTCCACATAGAAAATAGAGAGTACATGAATCAGAAAAAATTAAAATGCTACTAAATACATTGTGTTAAATCAAACTGAAATCACAATACCCCATATTGGTAATCAAAAAAAATTAATTAATAGTGATTAAATTGGGATAATTTTATTATATAAAAAAATCTAAACCCACTACCAAGACCGAAGCTGTTTGCTAAAAAAAAGGACAAAGAAAAATTCTTAAGACGTAATGATATTAGCCAATATCTACTTTAACCACCAAATCAAAAGTTTTGAAAATAGTTCTAAAAAGGTCCCCACAATGTTTGAAAGTCTAAGTTAGATTCAGAAATTGAACAACGGATCTTCCCTGATCTTTGAAAAAACTATCTACTTCCCCCAGTGATCTGGCCTCCAAAACTCTCCAGGGTAGAGAATTGCCATGACTGAACCTCCTGATAAAGTCATGCAGTCATGACTGCTGAGAGAAAATATTTCATAGAATCATAGAGAGATACAGCACAGAAACAGGCCCTTCGGCCCATCGAGTCTGTGCCGACCATTGACCACCCATTTACGCCTATCTCACACTATTCCTATTTTTCACTCATCCCACACTCCAATGAACTCTGGCAGATTCCGCCACTCATTCACACACTGCAGGCAATTTACAGTGGCCAATTAACCCGCCAACCTGTATGTGGGAGGAAGCCGGAGAACTTGAAGGAAACCCCAAGTAGTCACGGGGAGAACATGCAAACTCCACACGGACAGCACCCAAGGTCAGGATTGAACTCGGGTCTTTGGCGCCGTGAGGCAGCAGCTCTACCAGCTGCGCCACTCTGCTTTTGGAATGAAACACTCCAAGGATGAGCCTTTAAGCTTGTGGCATAACATTCAACCTGTTCACTTCCATTCTGCTGTTAAACCCTCCAGAGCATCCCTGGGCTATAGTACTTACAGCACAATACATTTTAAATGTAACAAAGAGACCAGTATTTATATAGTGCTTTATAGCTATAATGCAAATGGTCTATTATTGAAGTGTAGTCACTGTTTTCAAGATGAAAGGATTTATTTCAGTGAATTTGGTGGAGGCATGTACTCTCAGAACACTTAAGAAGTATTTAGGTGAGCACTTGAAATGCCTTGGTGTAGAAGGCTACGGGGAAAGTCCTGGTCAGGTGAGAGGGAAAGATTTAAAGGGGACCTGAGGGGCAACTTTTTCACAGGGAGGGTGGTGGGTGTATGGAACGAGCTGCCAGAGGAAGCAGTAGAGGCGGGTAGAGTTACAAAGTTTAGAAGGCATTTTGACAGGTACATGGACAGGAAAGGTTTAGAGGGATATGGGCCAATCACAGGCAAATGGGATGAGCACAGGTAGGCAGCTTGCTCAGCTTGGACGAGTTGGGCGAAAGGGCCTGTTTCCCTGCTGGATAACTCTCTGACTCTATAATTTTGTATAGTGATTGTTATAGTACTTGATGGTTGCCACGGACACGGGCAAAGGGCTTGTGGATGACTATGTGACTTTCAATACTGGATGACTGAATGACTCTATGTTATTCAAATGAGCGTATACTGACTGGGCATCAACAGTCAGGGTGTGGTGATGGTACAAGGGTTAAACATTGGAGTAGAGCCCTAGACAAACAATCCATAAATCAGAGTTCAAATCCTACCATGGCAGCTGTGGAATTTAAATTGTTAATAAGCTGGATTTTTTTTAATAAGTCATGATGACCAAAAAAACTGATGGATTGTTGTAAAAGCTCATTAAGTTCACTGATGTCCTTAAGGGAAGGAAATGTGCCATCTTAACTTGGTCTGGTCTGTATGTGACTCCAGACCCACCAACAGGGTTGATTTTTGATTGTCCCATCAGTTCAGGTCAATTAGGGAGGGATAATAAATACTGGCATTGCCAACGCCACTGAATAAGTAAATAAAACGAGCATTGGTAGCTCTGCACCGCACTTTCCAATATCCTCTGAGTGATTATGACTTTCAATAGTGGATGACTGAATGACTCTATGACATTCAAATGAGCATATACTGGCTGGACATCAACAGTCAGGGTGTGGTGATGGTACAGGGGTTAAACATTGGAGTAGAGCCCTAGACGAACAATCCACAAATCAGAGTTTTGATGTCGCTCCCCCAACCTCTCCAGCTTGCTCTCCATGTTTCTACCTTCTCCATGTTCCAAACTTCCCACAAGGTGCCATTGCCATTCCACGGGATGGAGATTCATCCAGTGTTAGTGTAAATGCACGGCACAGTTTCCTTGAGAGTGTTGTGACTACTGATCTGAGCCTCATGGAAGCTGTAGCTGGGAGATATAGAAGATCTTTATTCAACAGACCTTCTGGAGAGAATCTAGTTCTCCTCTCCTGACACAACGTTCTTGAACACAAAGACAACAATAAAGGATTAGTTACAGTTTCAATGGCAATATTTACTTACCTAACTTTAACATTTTGAATGTAGACAGGTAAGTTTGCAGAATTACATATTTACAATGATTACACATCCCAATTAGCAGAGACACAAGGAATTCTGCAGATGCTGGAATCTAGAGCAATACACAAAGAGTGCTGGGGGAACTCAGCAGGTCAGGCAGCATCCATGGAGGGAAATAAACAGTCGACGTTTTGGGCCGAGACCCTTCATCAGGACTGGAAAGGAAGAGGGCAGAAGCCAGAATAAGAAGGCGGGGGGGAGGGGGAGGAGCACACGCAGGCAGGGGACAGGTGAGTCCAGGTGATAGGTGAGTCCAGGTGAGAGGGGGAAGGTAGGTGGGTGGGGGAGGGGGTAAAATGTAATAAGCTGAGAGGTGAGAGGTAGAAGAGGCAAAAGGCTGAAGAAGAAGGGATCCGGTAGGAGAGGGCAGTGGACCATGGAATAAAGGATGGGGGAGGGGAGGAGAGGAGATGGGCAGGTTATCAAGGTGGGGGAAGGGAGCCACAGGAACAAAGGAAGACAAAGGAGTTGGGGGGGGGGAGGAAGAAACAGAAGAGGAGGGGTTACCAGAAGTTAGAGAAATCGATGTTGAGGCTGTCAGGATGGAGACTCCCAAGGGGGAATATGAAGTGTTGCTCCTCCAACCTGCGCCTGGCCTCAACGTGGCAGTAGAGGAGGCCATGGATAGATATGTCAGTATGGGAGTGGGATGTGGAATTGAAGTGGGTGGCCACCGGGAGGTCCTGGCTGTTGCAGCGGACAGAGCGAAGGTGCTTGACGAAGCAGTCATCCAATCTGCTTTGGGTCTCAGAACCGCTTTGCATATTCTGAAAGCTTCTGAGCACAAGCTCCAGACACCCAAAATATACCTTTTTAGTTACCGTGATGAGGGATGGGTCCTTGAATATATAGATAGCCAGAATATTAAGTGACAAAACAGTCCTGTCCTGAACTGTGCATTAAGTGGCAGGATATTTCTTCAACAATGTGTTAATACAGGAGATGGCCAAGTAACGCCCTCCCTGAAGGTTTCAATAACCACCAATTAACATGAACATTCATCTATTGTCTGCCCCTGTGGAGGTTCAATGGAACAGAATCAGAATGTCCCACACCCAATGATTGGTTTTGACGGTCTTAAAGTATCTGTTGAAGTTGAATTGTGAACAGGTTTTATTTCCTGAAGACTGGTTCTCATTTTAATTAATATCTGCTATCCATAATTTCATAACTCCAAAATAATCCTAACAGGGAAGTTGAACTCCAATTCCAAAGTTTGTTTCCTCTAAAGTGGTAGAATAAATGTCACCTGTGTGAACACCTAGGCACTAAAGCGAAACAAATTCAGCGTAACTGCTGGAGGAACTCAGCAGGTCAGACAGTTGACGTTTCAGGTCAAAATGTCGACTGTTTATTACCCTCCATAGATGCTGCCTGACCTGCTGAGTTCCTCCAGCATTGTGTGTGTGTTGCTCCAGATTCCAGCATCTGCAGAATCCCTTGTGTCTTAAGCATAACTGATAGTATTAAAGTTGGAAACTCTCTATCTGGCACCCTTGGGACCTGACTGGTGCCAGACCACAGAAATTGTCACCGATCATCTTCCTCTGAGCAGGAGAACATTTGTTTTAAGTACAGTCACTTTTGACATTCCTTGGGATATGTAAGGGTTCCAAGAACTGTCCGTAACCCAAAGTTTGCGGATATTGGAAACGCTGTCGGCTGAGATCGCAGAAGTTGCGGTGGTAGGTTAATTAGCTCCAGATTAATACACATCTTAGGTAATTTTAGATCTTAGTTAGAATTAGTTAATTAGTAAAGATCTGTACTACAGTTTGAAAACAAGGAGCTGTTGGACCACAGAATGTCAGACTAGAGAGGTTAAACCTGTAATTCCTGAAATGAAGGCTTCAGTTAAGTGCTTGTTTGGGATGCTCAGCTTTCAACCCACCCATCACAGATGACTCTCTGGACATCACAAGATTTCTGGGCCTTAATTTTGTATACCTCTGTTAGGTTCCCCCTCTGCTTCCTCCGCTCCAAGGAAAACAAGCCCAGCCTGTCGTCTATCCTCATAATTGCAATTCTCCATCCCATGCATCCATCCTGATAAATCTCCTCTGCACCTTCTCCAGAGCAATCACATCCTTCTTATAGTGTGGCAACCACAGCTGTGCACAGAACTCCAGCTATGACCTAAGCAATGTTTTATAAATTGGGAAATTGGTAAATTGGTTTATTATTGTCACATGTACCGAGGTACAGTGAAAAACTTGTCTTGCATGCTGTTCATACAGATCAATTCGTTACAACAGTGCATTGAGGTAGTACAAGTTAAAGCAATAACAGAATGCAGAATATAGTGTTGCAGTTACAGAGAAAGTGCAGCGCAGGCAGACAATAAGGTGCAAGGTCACAATGAGGTAGATTGTGAGTTCATCTTATCGTACTAGGGAACCATTTAGTAGTCTTATAACATCGGGGTAGAAGCTGTCCTTGAGTCTGGTGGTACATGCTTTCAGGCTTTTGTATGTTCTGCCCGAAGGGAGGGAGGAGAAGAGAGAATGTCCGGGGTGGGTGGGGTCTTTGATTATGCCGGCTGCTTTACCAATGTAACGAGATGTGTAGATGGAGTTCATGGAAGGGAGGCTGGTTTCTGTGATGTGCTGAGCTGTGTCCACAACTCTCTGCAGTTTCTTGCGATCGTGGGCAGAGCAGTTGCCATGCCAAACTGTGATGCATCTGAATAAAGTTGTACCATAACCTCCCTGCTCTTATATGCTCTTATTTATGCAAGCTATGTTTATACCTTCTTCACCACCCGTGCTGCTGTTCTTGAATATAATCTGTTTTGAAGGACCATTAGCAACCCTTTTCAGCAAGCCACTCAGGTTTCTGATGACTTTGGAAATGTTTCATTGACCTTTATCTCTCATTTATTTAAGATTATTATAGACGCCTGGGAGAAAGGTGTAAACCCAACAGGAAACTCCACCAACCCAAGCAACTGGGATTTCAGCAGCTCATTTTTCTTTGCAGGAACTGTAGTGACTACAATAGGTAAGGATCTCCATTTTAAGGACGTGAATTTAAATTGATTTCTGGACTTTTCTAAACACTTTTCCTTTCAGAAGGGAGAATTTTCACCTCATTGAGGTCAAGCCAGGTTAAAATGCAATCTAGACATTTTAGATATCTCATGCACTTAATTTTTTGACTGTCCATTCAGATGGTTGAAAAATCCCATATTGTGACTTGCTTCTGGTGATTGAAGCTGTTTGTCAGTGATGCTGAAAATTGCCCTGTAAATTTCCTTGCAGCGTTGGGGCTGATCTCATCAGTCTTCACACGCTAATGGACGGAACCTGTATGCATCGATCCATCGAGGTGGAACTACCTCCACTTGCATATGGCATACTTGCCTTCATCGGTCGAGGTGTTGAGTATAAAAGTCGGGAAGTCAATGTTGCAGCTGTATAAAGCTTTGGTTAGGCTGCGCTTGGAGTACTGTATGCAGTTCTGGTCGCCCCGTTATAGGAAGGATGTGGAGGCTCTGGAGAGGGTGCAGAAGAGGTTCACCAGGATGTTGCTTGGATTAGAAAGTAATAGCTATAAGGAGAGGTTGGTCAAACTTAAATTATTTTCTCCGGAGTGTCAGAGGCTGATAGAAGTTTATAACATTATGAGGGGCAAAGATAGAATAGACAGTCAGTATCTTTCTCCCAGGGTAGAAATGGCAGATACTAAAGGGGATAGGTTTAAGGTAAGGGGGGAAAGTTTATAGGAGATGTGAGAGGCAAGTTTTTGCAGAGAATGGTGGGTGCCTGGGATGGGCTCTCGGGGAGGGGGTGGAAGCAGCTATCATACTGGCATTTAAGAGGCATTTAGACAGGCACATGAATAGGCAGGGAATGGAGGGATATAGACCATATGCAGGCAGATGGCATTAGTTTAATTTGGCATCACAGTTGGCACAGATATTGCAAGCTGAAGGGCCTGTTCCTGTGTTGTACTGTTCTATGTAAGGCCGACTAAAATCTTGGTTAAAGAGGTAGATCTTAGGAGTCGGTTACTTACTTGCTTGTTACAAGATAGCAGGAAGACATTCAGCCCATTGGGCCCTGACGGCTCAGTTTCAGCCGTCAAGGTTGTCAGTTCTAGTATTCCCACCCTAGATTCTTCACTTTTTAAATGGGATGTTGGTGTTGCTGGCAGGGCCAACGTTTATTGCCCAAGCGGAGGATGTGCTGAGGCTCTTCCGTGAATGCAGAGTCCTGGGTCACTTCCTGGTGGTGTGTGGGAGAGTTGGTGCAGCTGCCTCACGGCTCTGGTGACGCAGGCTCGAACCTGACCCAGTGCGCTGTCTGTGTGGACCTGGCACGTCCTGTCCGCGACCGTGGGGGTTTCCTCCCACGTCCCAAAGAAGCGCCTGTTTGTTAATTGGCTGCTGTGATTTACCCCCTTGGTGTGTGTAATTGCCAAAGGGGAGTTGATGGGTGTATGGGACGGTGTAACTTACAGGCATACATGGAAATACAGAGAAGGGGAATGGGACTGATGGACCCAGTGGACTGAATGGCCTTGTTCTGTTTTGTTACAAGTTAGTAAGACCAGAAACCAAAACCAGAAACTGAGCTGGAGTGGCCATGTACATAATGTGGCTACAAGAGCAGGTCAGAGGCTAGGAATCCTGCAGAGACTAACTCAGTTCCCGACTCCCCAAAGACTATCCGCCACCTACAAGACTCAAGTCAGGAATGTGATGGAACACTCTCCACTTGCCTGGATGAGTGCAGCTTCAACCACACTCAAGAAGCTCGGCATCATACAGGACATAGCAGCCTGCTCGGTAGGCAACCGTTCACTCACTCCCCCACCGATGCACAGTGGCAGCAGCCTGTACCATCTACAGGATGCACTGCAGCAACTCAGCAAGACTCCGTAGACAGCACCTTTCAAACCCACCGCCTCTACCAGCTACAAGGTCAAGGCAGCAAAAGCCTGGGGAACACCACCACCGGGAAGTTGCCCTCCAAGCCACACACTACCCTGACTTGGAAATATATCACTGTTCCTTCACTGTCGCTGGGTCAAAATCCTGGAACTCCCTCCCTACCAGCATTGGGAGTGCACCCACACCACAAGGATTGCAGAGGTTTAGGAAGGCAGCTCGCCACCATCTTCTCAAAGGCAACTAGGGATGGGTGACTAAATGCTGGCTCAGCCTGCGAAGCTCACACCCCTTGAAGGAATATTAATGAAAAAGGAACAATCTCCTTAAAGTCCCTTTCGGCCAAGATTTTAGTCACTTGCCCACATACCTCCTTTGGAAACTCATGTCAATTTTTCATTTGATAACATTCCTGTGAAGTATTTTGGAATGTTTTTGTGTCATGAAAGGCATTAACTAAATGGAAGTTACTTCTGTGATGTTAGAAGTAATTCTGATTAAGCAAAGACAATGTTGTCCTCTTGAACTTCTCCCCAGTGTTTGCTGATAGTGCAGTATACATGGAATAACTACAGAGAAACGGACTCAATTTTTCTCTTTATCTAGGCTTTGGAAATCTCTCTCCCAGCACTGTAGGAGGACAGGTATTCTGCGTGTTCTATGCATTATTTGGAGTCCCTTTGAATCTAACCTTCTTGAACCACCTTGGAAGGAGTATGAATGGCCACTTAAAGAAGCTGGAGAGAAACACTCAGAAATCCAGCAACCACAGGGTAAGCATCACATCCAATCAACAAATGGATGCCTCCTAGGGTGGAGGGCTCTTGCCAATAATCAGTTGTTCTCACTGAACTTGTACCAGATAGTCATACTTCCTCCAGCATAGAAATGTGCACAATCCATTAACATATGGAAGATGTAATCTAGATAATTAAAGAGATCAAAAAATAAAGTCACAGAGTTATACAGCACAGACACAGGCCCTTCAGCCCAACTCATCCATGCCGACCAAGTTGCCTACCTGAGCTAATCCCATTTGCCTGTGCTTGGCCCATATACCTCTAAACTTTTCCTATCCATGTACCTATCCAAGTGTTTTTTAAACATTGTAATTGTACCCGCCTCTACCACTTCCTCTGGCAGCTCGTTCCATACACCCACCACCCTCTGTGTGAAAAACCTACCCCTCAGGTCCCCTTTAAATCTTTCCCCTCTCACTTTAAATCTATGCCCTCAAGTTTTAGACTCTCCTACCCTGGGGAAAAAGAACTGTGACCATTCATTTTATCTATGCCCCTCATGATGTTATAAACCTCTATAAAGTCACCCCTCAGCCTCCTAGACTCCAGGGAAAAAAGTCCCAGCCTATCCAGCCTCTCCTTATAACGCAAGGCCTCCAGTCCTGGTAACATCCTCGCTGACATTTGTTAATTAAGTGTATCATGGGATTTGGAGCAAGGTCGGTAACTGGAGATCGAACAGATGTGAAGGGTGCAAAGACCTTTGCTTTAACAGTGGGACAAATATTTTAAAGAAAGCACCCCTTTAATTAAATGTCATTTTCTGTCCCTCTGCAGCAAGCGATGAAGATTTTCACACTGGTGTTCTTCTTGATTTTTGGCACGATTCTCTTCCTGGTGCTTCCACCGTTGGTCTTCAGTTACGTGGAAGGCTGGACCTATGGCGAGAGCTTTTACTTTGCCTTTATCACTCTCAGCACCATTGGATTTGGAGATTATGTTGTAGGTATGACCAGAAGCACAATAAACCAAGAGGCACTAAAGGAAACCACCTGCAAACAGTGCCAGACGTGGTGGTAATGACCACCTAAGTTGGTCAGTCATTAGAGAGACCGCAGATGCTGGAATCTGGAGCAACACACAATCAGCTGGAAGAACTCAGAGGGTCGAGCAGCATCTGTGGAGGGAAAGAAAATGTCGACGTATCAGGTCCTGATGCTGGGTTTTGACCTGATACGTCGACAGTTCCTTTCCACCCACAGATGCTGCTCGACCCGCTGAGTTCCTCCAGCAGATTGTTTGTTGGTCGATCATTATATCGGTCCATGGTAAGGTTACAATGCAACCTGTGGGGTGTTGGTGCTGAGGAATTTTGTCAAGCATTTCGGAATAGGTAAAACTCCGATAATCCACTATCTGACCATTCAGACATCCTGAAGGTTCAGCATCTGGCTCCCCAGGTAATGCTTGCCATGTTACCTTCCACCCACTGGGCCCCCAGTTACCATGCTCCTTCCCAATCACCGAGGCCCCGTTCCCTGGCTCCTTTCTAGAGTCATAGAGCAATACAGCACGGACACAGGCCCTTCGGCCCAACCAGTCCATGCCGACCACAGTGCCCACCCAGCCAGTCCCAATTTCCAGCGATCGGCCCATATCCCTCCAGGCTCTGCCCCTCCCTGTACCTATCCAAGTGCTTCTTAAATCATACCATTGCACCTGCCTCAACTTTCTCTGGCAGCTC
Organism: Pristis pectinata; assembly: GCF_009764475.1. Lineage (NCBI taxonomy): Eukaryota > Metazoa > Chordata > Chondrichthyes > Rhinopristiformes > Pristidae > Pristis > Pristis pectinata. The sequence continues at coordinate 93,389,605 of NC_067414.1, forward strand.
GTTCCATGTACCCACCACCCTCTGTGTGTAAAAGTTGCCCCTCAGGTCCCTTTTAAATCTTTCCCCTCTCACCCTAAACCTATACCCACTCGTTTTGGACTCCCCTGCCCTGGGGAAAAGATCATTACCTTATCTATGCCTCTCATAATTTTAAACACTTCTACAACGTCCCCCCCTCATTCTCCTACGTTCCAAGCAATAAAGACTTGGCCCAGCCAACCTTTTCCCCATTACCTGTTCCAGTCTATCTGCACCACTTCCTACGTTTAAGTTCCAGACCTGCACCGTCTACGGTTAATTTTTAGTTTGCAGCCCCCTCCGTCCTTCTTTCCGATAACTCCCAAGTCTTCCTGTTTCAGGCACGGATCCAGACAAGCACTACATCTCCATCTACCGGAGCCTGGCGGGGGTCTGGATCGTCGTTGGATTGGCCTGGCTGGCGCTACTCTTTAATCTGGGTGGCGGGCTGATGGAACGGGTGTTTGAGCGAAAGTGGCACAGAGAGAAGTCGAAGCAAGAAGACAAGAACAGTCCCAAGCAGGAGGATTGCTGCACCTAGTTCCACCGCGTTTCAGCTCTTAATTGACTACCTCGTTCTCTGTTTAGATTCCCCCTTTATCCCGCCCCATAACCTGACTCGGTGCTTATACCTAAACCTTTCTTCTTTTATTGCCAAGGGTGCTTCTGTTGCGAGGGGTGTTAGTACAGTGGGACGGAGCCCTCCCACATTTAAGTGGGTGACACAGTGGCACAGCTGGTAGAGCCCGCTGCCTCACAGTGCCGGAGACCCGGGTTCGATCCCAACCTAGGGCGCTGCCTGCGAGGAGTTTGCACGTTCTCCCTTTGACCACGTGGGTTTCCCCCTCCCCCCCCCGCCATCCCCCGTGGTGCTCCGGTTTCCTCCCACGTCCCAAAGACGTGCGGGGTCGGTGGTTCAATTGGTCGCTGCAAGCTGCCCATAGTGTAGAACGGCAAGTGGTAGAATCTGGAGGGAGTAGATGGGAAGGCGGAGAGAATAAAATAGGTTAGGGTAGGATTAACGCAAAAATCAGTACCTGACTGTTGGTGCAGGCTCTGTGGACCAAAGGATGACTTGACTTTCTCTATGACTTGACTTTCCATGGCTTCTAATTCATGTGGTTCAGGTACAAGATGAAGAGCCCTCTGTATTGCCTGCACTAACTACCCAGAAAGTGATCTGCACCCATATTTGGAGCTTATCTCAAATATGGCTGCATTTGGCACTGATGTCCGATGGGGTCCCTCTCACTGGCCAAACTGCAGTGTGTTAGGATGGTTTACACCTAGGAACAGTAGGGTAAAATAGGGTAGATAGTCAGAGTATCTTGTTCCCCAAAGTGGAAATCTCAAGTACTAGAGGACATGCATTCAAGGTGAGAGGGGGAAAGTTCAAAGGAGATGTGCGGGGCAAAGTTTTTCGCACAGAGAGTGGTGAGTGCCTGGGACGGGCTGTCAGGCAAGGTGGGGGAAGCAGATACAACAGTGGTGTGTAAGAGGCTGTTAGACACATACATGAACATGCAGGCAAGGGAGGGGAATGGATCATGTGCTGGCAGAAGGGATTTAGTTTAATTCGGCACGGCGTCTGGCATGGACATGGTGGGCTGAAGGGCCTGTTCCTGTGTTGTACTGTTCTATGTTAAACAAACCCACAAAACTTCACTCAGTTCCGTGCATGTCTTAGCACTGTGCTGTGCACCATTGAGAAAGGAATCAGGCCCAAGAGGCACAATCCCCAGTGAAAGGCACAAAGCAACAGAGACTGTGGCTGCCATGGATAAGACAGAGGCTGCAGGACAGAGAGAGCAAGATCCTACAACATGCGAGTCCCTGCTGACGAGGTAATGCCAGGAGACCTATTGGACCCACTTGGCAGGCAGTAACTACTGTAACCTTCTCCAAGGTGGACGATTCCCTCACAATGTGGCAACGCTTAAAGGAATTCATGCCATGACAAGATACGTCAGGGTGACCTGCACCATTGATTACACCAGCAAACTGCGTGCATTTCTGATTGCCCCATTACAAGAAGTGGAGTCTTTGGATAGGGTGCAGAAGAGGTTCACCAGGATGCTCATGGATTAGCGGGCATGTGCTATGAGGAGAGGTTGTACAAACTTGGGTTGTTTTCTCTGAAATGTCAGAGGTTGAGGGGAGATCTGATAGAAGTTTATAAAATTATGAGAGGCATAGATAGGGTAGAGAGAACCTTTTTCCCAGGACAGAAATGTCAAATACGAGAGGACGTGCATTTAGATATTTATTTACTAGATATTTACTAGATATTTATTTATTAGTCTCATGTACATTGAAACACACAGTGAAATGTTTCTTTTTGCGTTACTGAGAATGTGCTGGGGGGCAGCCCGCAAGTGTCACCACGCTTCCAGCACCAACATAGCATGCCCACAACTTCCTAACCCGTACGTCTTTGGAATGTGGGAGGTAACCGGAGCACCCAGAGGAAACCCACACAGACACAGGGAGAACGTACAAACTCCTTACAGACAGTGGCGGGAATTGAACCCGGGTCGCTGGCACTGTAATAGCGTTACGCTAACCACTACACTACCTTGCCACATTTAAAATTAGAGGGGGATGTGCGGGGCTAGTTTTTTTACACAGGAAGTGGTGGGTCCCTGGAATGGGTTGCCAGGATATGATAGTGGTGTTTTAGAGGCTTTTAGATAGACACATGAATATGCAGGGAATGGAGGGATATGGATTACGTGCAGCCAGAAGAGATTGAATTTAACAAACAATCTATTGGAGGAACTCAGTGGGTCGAGCAGCATCTGTGGGAGGAAAGGAATTGTCGACATTTCGGGTGGAAACCCTGCATCAGGACTGGATTCTGGCGTCTGCAGTCTCTTGTGTCTCCGGGGATTTCGTTTAATTCGGCATCGTGCTCGGCACAGACACGGTGGGCCAAAGGGCCTGTTCCTGTGCTGGACTGTTCCATGTTCCATGTTCAGAGTGGAGCCCATCACCGGAAATCTTCCTTCGGCAGAGGCCTGAGTTCTTTAAGAAGGTTTCATTCGTTATAAAATACAGAAATGTTGTAGCGGACCATTAAAGTAACCAGATCAGGGCTTCATTTATTCACGTATTGTGTTTAATCTATACACATTCTATACTACCAGTTTGCGGTGTACCATTTGGGCTCACATTGGCTGATTACTGGCGTACAACATTGGTGTTAACATTTTGTGATGCAGAGAGGGTAGTGTGGAGAATTTTATTTGACAACGGCTCTCGTTATCAGAGAGCCCCTGAGGGCTCTGCCTCATAGGTCCCAGGCTCCGGGTGCCCCTGCTGCCACTTTCTCTGGCCTGCAGGTTGCAAGACTGTGTGCACAGAGCGTGATGATCCTCTCCTCGTGTCTGTGCTTGCCAGCTGTGGTTGGAGAGGTCAGCGCCGTGCAGCCGCTATCTGCCGACACCAGGCAGCGCGAGCCAATCAGCTGAGGGTTTTCCGGAGGTTTTCTGGGACAAATCCAGGGACTCCGGCCTAGGTGAGGTTATCGAGGACCTGGAAGTGCTCAGCACTTTTCCAGAGCAGATCCAGGGACTCTGGTGTGCAACTGCTGAGTGGGGCAGCCGTGGTCAGAGTGAGCTCAGGGGACACCAGAGCGGCCTCACGCCCGGGCGCAGCCGTCTGGAGAGTTGGGGGTGGGGGTGGGGGCAGAATGGGGGGAATCTTGAGAGAAAGGAGGTGAGTGAGGATGTAGGGAGCTGAGAGGGTGAGAGGAACAGTCAGGGAAGAGGGACTGAATGATGGAGGAGTTGGGGGGGGGGGCGTGAGGGGGATGGGAAGAAGGAAAAGTGTGTGGTCAATGTCATGTCTCTACATTTGTGTGTGTTTGTGTTTCTGTGCGTTTGTGTGTGTTTCTGTGTGTGTGTGTTTCTGTGTGTGTGTGTTTCTGTGTGTATTTGTGTGCGTGTGTGTGTGTTTGTGTGTGTGTGCATTTCTGTGTGTGTGTGTGTGTGTGTGTTTCTCTATGTGTGCTTCTCTGTGTGTGTGCGTTTGTGTGCGTGTTTCTGTTTGACTGTGTGTTTCTCTGTGTGTATTTCTGTGTGTATGTTTCTGTGTGTGTTTCTGTGTGTGTGTGTTTGTGTGTATTTCTGTGTGTGTTTCTGTGTGTGTTTCTGTGTGTGTGTGTTTGTGTTTGTGTGTGTGCTTGTGTGTGTGTATGTATGTATGTGTATGTGTGTGTTTGTGAATGGGTGTTTGTGTGTGTGTTTGTGTTTGTGTGTGTGCTTGTGTGTGTGTATGTATGTATGTGTATGTGTGTGTTTGTGAATGGGTGTTTGTGTGTGTGTTTGTGTTTGTGTGTGTGCTTGTGTTTGTGTGTGTGTATGTGTATTGTGTTTCTGTGTGTGTTTCTGTGTGTGTGTTTCTGTGTGTGTTTCTGTGTGTGTGTTTCTGTGTGTGTGTTTCTTGTGTATGTGTTTCTGTTTGTGTATGTGTTTCTGTGTATGTGTTTGTGTGTGCTTCTGTGTGTGTTTCTCTGTGTGTATTTCTGTGTGTGTGTGTGTGTGTGTTTCTGTGTGTGTGTGCGTGTTTCTGTTTGTGTATGTGTGTTTCTGTTTGTGTGTGTGGTCAGTGTGTATGTGTGTGTGTTTCTGTGTGTGTCTGTGTGTGTGTCAGAGTGTGAGTGTGTGTGTGTGTGTGTGTGTGTGTGTGTGTGTGTGTCTCAGAATGTGTGTTGTGTGTGTGTATATGTGTCAGGGTGTGTGTGTGTGTGTGTTTGTCGGTGTGTGAGTGCGTGCCTATGGTCAACCTGTTTTCCATTCATCTTGGACCTGTTGCCATTGGACACAGGGCTCGCTGTCGAGATCTCACTGCTGCTTGTGTGTGACATCTGCCCCTTGCTGAAAGAAGACACACATTGGAAACCTCCACAGCCCAGAAATGGAGTGGAAGCAAGTCGGTCTTGATCCTTGAGGGACTGCCAGATAGAGAAAGAGGTGGGGGGGGGGGGAGGGAGAGAAAGGGCGGCAGAGAGAATGTGATGTGAGAGAAAGAGAGAGAGAGAGAGAGAGAGAGAGAGAGATTAGCAGCCATGGCTCTTGATGAAAAACAGATTTCCAGCTATCTGAACGCCAAGGTCCAACAAAAAAACAAACAATGGAAGAAAATTACAGGAAATCAAAAGCCATGACAGAGGTGGATTCCTGGGCACTGTTGTGACCACCTGTGGCCCAAGCACTCAAGGTCCCATCCCACTGAGAACCAAGATAGGAGAGACCATCCAGGACCGAGAGGTGGTCAGTCCACCCTCCCCTCCTCCATCTGCCTATTACCCCTCCTCACCTGGATCCACCTATCACCTGCCAGCTTTTGCTCCACCCCTTCCCCTCAGCCTTTTACACCAGCCATCTCCCCTCTACTCTTCCAGTCCTGATGAAGGGTCTCAGCCTGAAACATCGACTGTCTATTTCCCTCCACAGATGCTGCCTGGCCTGTTGAGTTCTTCCAGCATCTAGATTTCAGTGTCTTGTGTCTCCGTCTCTACTCTTGTATTTAAATCCTTTAGTAATAAAGACCAAGGTACCATTTTAAATTTAAATTTAAATTTAAATTTTATTTACAGCGTGGTAACAGGCCCTTTCGGCCCAACGAGTCCGCGTCGCCCATTTTAAACCCAAATTAACCTACCCGTACGTCTTTGCAATGTGGGAGGAAACCGGAGCACCCGGAGGAAACCCACGCAGACACGGGAGAACGTACAAACTCCTTACAAACAGCGACGGGAATCGAACCCCGATCGCTGGCACTGTAATAGCGTCGCGCTAACCGCTACGCTACCGTGCCGCCCTCCTAATTTCTCTCCTAATAGATCTTCACCATGCAACAAATTCCAGGAAAAATGTAAAGGGCAGCATCAATACTGCACATGCCCAATTGCGATCTCTCGGACACTTACAGCTCCATCAACCAAGAAGGAGTATGACGAATCCTTCTCAAGCTGGACTGTCTTCAGAAATATTATCATACCCATTTGCTCTCTTCTCCACATGATGAGCAGCGCAGGTCCAACACCAACCCATTCCCAGTGGGATTCAGATTCAGATTAATTTGTTGTCAAAAACAGCAGGGTGCAATGAAGTTCCTTGCTTGCGTGAAGTTCACAGTGTAAACAGTGCACATAGTAATAATAAATCCAATAAATGCAGCGATGAGAGCAAAGACAACAGAATGTCCCTAAAATATTCTGCAGACTCATTAATAAAAATCAAAGATGGAGTTGGAATAAGACCATTAAAGGACTGAAGGACTGTGTCAGTTATGAATAGGGAGATTTCAAAAAATATTAAGTAATTATTTTGCTTTAATATTTATCGGGGAGGCAGAACAGGTGGACATAGCACCTCACTACTCATCATGCACTGTACATTTAAAATAACAAACAAAAATGACACATTAAGTAAACCAAACAAAGTTTACAAGAAAAAAAACCTCAGGTGTGGATGAATTGCAACTATGCATTTTCAAAGAATATATAATTTATTTATATGTAATTTAAATATAATTTCAAAAGATGAGATAGCGGGCAATGCTACCTACATTTATTCATTCATTAGAAAAAGATGTGGTGGCAGAGGACTAGTGGAGAGGTAATTTAATATCTGACTTTAAGAATAGACTGAGTCCAGGGAGCCAAATAACATTGGTTGCAACAGAATACCCAATTAAAGGAGAGAATCAAAAAAAATCTAGGAATGAGAAGTATAATCATGCATAGTCAGCATGGATATCATAGAAAATAGAACAGTACAGCACAGGAACAGGCCCTTCAGCCCACAGTTTTGCTGAACCAATGAATCTAATGACGCCCAATCACACTAATCCCTTCTGCCTGCGCCTGGTCCATATCCCTCCACTCTCTGCACACTCATGTGCCTCTTTAAGAGCCTCTTAAACGCCTCTATTATATCCTCCACCACCACCCTTGGCAGCGCATTCCAGCCACCCGCCGCTCTCTGTGTAAAAAACTTACCCCGCACACCACTATTGAACTTTATCCCCGTCACCTTAAGTGCATGCCCTCTAGTATTAGACATTTCGACCCTGGGAGAAAGATACCGACTATCTATGCCTCTCATATAAATTTCGATCAGGTCTTCCCTCAGCCTCCACCGCTCTAGAGAAAACAATCCTAGTTGTCCAACCTCTCCTTATATTTCAGGCAAAGTCTGGCTTGACCCACCTAGCAGAGAGAGTAGAGGAATATAATGCAGTCGATGTAGTTCATCTACAATTTCGGCTTTCGATAAACTTTCACCTAATAGACTAAAGAATAAGGAATGCTGATCATGGAATCAGGGGACATGCAGCAAAGTTAGTTGTTAGCTGTCTTCAGAGTTGGTTTAAAGGGTAGTCAGTAGCAGTGGAAGAAGATGAGAGGTGCCATTCCACACAGATCAGTGTAAGAGCCACATTTACACCATGAATTCACATGGATAATTTAGATCTTGGAATCAAGGACACAATTTTCAAATTTGTGGATATTAGTAAAATGGGGAAGTGGTTAATACTGAGGAGGACTCAACAATTTACAGGAAGTCTTTAGTAAACTTACAGATGGGCAGATAACCATCAAACATAGATCAACAACAGATAAATAGAAAATAAAAACAGTAAATGAGCAGGTTAGGCCGACTTGTGGAAAGGAAAACAGTTAATATTTCAGGTCGAAGTCTCTTCATCAGAACCAGGAAAGTCAATAAAAAAAGTTAGTTTTACATTGTAGAGAGGGTGGGGATGGACGGATAGCACAAAGAGAGTAGCTCTGATAGTGTAAGGACACGGTTGCCGTGATAATATGTTGCTTGCGAAGCTGTCTGCTTGAGAGATTAATGAGGGCAGTTAGAGGAAGAGTAAACAAGGGAGCATGTAGGTCAGAGAAGTTCAGTTCTGAGTGGTTGCCAAGAAGTGAAATCAAATGGAAAACATGATGAACTCCCAGCAGGTCCAGCCATGTCTATGGACACAAAAATCAGAGTTAATATTACAGGTGGATAACTGTACCGCAGAACTAACCAGTTCTGATGCAAGCTGAGAAAATGAGCTACCTGAAACTTTATATCGAGTGTGGAAGGCTACAATGTACCCGGATGGAAAATGAGGTGCTATTCCTCAAGCTTACATAGGGCCACAATGGAACAGTGCAGAAGGCCACAGACAGACACATCAGGATTGAGACACACAAAACGCTGGAGGAACTCAGCAGGTCAGGCAGCATCTATGGAAGGAAATGGACAAGTCGACGTTTTTGGCCGAGACCCTTCGTCAGAACTGTCTCAGCCCGAAACGTCAATTGTTTGTTTCTCTCCATAGATGCTGCCTGACCTGCTGAGTTCCTCCAGTGTTTTATGTACATTGCTCCAGATCTCCAGCATCTGTAGTCTCTCTTGTGTCTACGTCAGAATTGGTAGTGGTAATTGGCTTATTATTGTCACGAGTACCAAGATACAGTGAAGAGCTTTTGTTTGCATGCCATCGAGACACATCATTCCATACATATGTCCATCGAGGTAGTAAAAAGGAAAACAGAATGCAGAACGTCGTGTTTACAGCTACAGAGAAAGTGCAGCGTGGGTAGACAAATAAAGTGCAAGGGCCACGACAGGGTAGATTGGGAGATCAAAAGCTGGGAATGGGATGGAGAATTAAAATGCTTCTCTTTTTATTTCATATTTCCAGCAACTATATTTTTCATATATTCAGTAGATTATGTGAGAAGGTACATTTTGGACAGAACGATAAGGAAGTCACTTATTTTTTAGAAGACGTGAATCTAAATGAGGTAGGGGAGCAAGGGGAACTCAGAGCATAAACACATCAACCACTAAAAATTATGTCGTAGACTAGCAATGCCGTAAAGAAAGCAAACCAAGCCAGATGGTTTATATCTGAAGGCTTAGGATGGAAAAGTAAAGATGTTGAGCTTAACATGCATCAACCCTTGGTGAGACCACATATTGAGTATTGCATATAGTTATGGTCACCATATTGTAAAAAGAATGTAAAGTCACTGGAGATCATGCAGAGAAGATTTGTAGGGGTGATACCAGAAATGTTGAGGGTATACATATCAGAGAAGGTTGAACAGATAGGATCCCCTTTAGGAACTGAAGGTTGAGGGATCTAATCGAGTTCTTTAAAATTGTGGAAGGTTATAATGGAGTGGATACAGGGAGAATGTTGCCACTTGTGAGGAAGAACATAACGAGGGACCATGACTTGAAGACAGTTACTCAGAAATCCATTAGGAAATAGAGTGATGGTGTTCTACAGCACGGAAACTGGCCCTTCAGCCCAACTCGTCCATGCCGACCGAGGTGCCTACCTGAGCTGATGTCATTTGCCTGCATTTGGCCCAATCCCTCCGAACATTTCCTATCCATGTATCTGTCCAAACGTCTTTTAAATGTTACGATTTTACACGCCTCTACCACTTCTGCTGGCAGTTTGTTCCACATACCCACCAACTTCTGTATGAAAACGTTGCCCTTCAAGTCCCCTTTAAATTTATTCTCTCTCACCTTAAACCTGTGCCCTCTAGTTTTAGACTCCCCTACCCTGGGAAAAAGATTGTGACCACTCACATATTCTATGCCCCTCATGATTTTATAAACCTCGATAAGGTCACCCATCAACCTCTTCGCTCCAGGGGAAAGAACCGCAGCCTATTCAGTCTCTCCTTATAACTCATGCCCTCCAGACTCTGATAACATCCTTGTGAATGTTTTCTGAACCCTTTCCAGCTTAATAACATCCTTCCTATAGCTGGGCGACCAGAACTGCGCACAATACTCCAAGTGTGGTCTCACCAACGTCTTGTACAGGTGTAACATGATGTCCCAACTCCTGTACTCAATGCACCGACTGATGAAGGCAAGCGTGCCAAATGCCTTCTTCACCACTCTGTGTCACTACTTTCAGGGAACTATGTACTTGTACCCCTAGGTCTCTCTGTTCTACAACACTCTGCAGGGCTCTGCCATTTACTGTGCAACACCTTGCACTTGTTCAAGTTAATATGGAAGGCATTTCTTTACCAAAAGATAGGTGGAATTGTGGAGCTTTCTCCCATGGGAATTGATGAGAATAATACAGACGGATTTTGAGGAGGCTGGACATGCATCCGGAGGAGAAGATGATGGACAGATTGGGTAAAGTGGAACAACAGCATGGACTGGATGGGCCGAATGACTCGTGCCGTATCTCCAAACAGTTCCTTGACGACTTCACTGAAGCATACAAGACAATGGGCCTTACGCTCAACGTCTGGAAGGTAAAGGGCATCGACCAACCCGCCCCCACTGCACCAACACCTCCCCATGACGTTTAAAATCCAGGACAAAACCTTGGGTCCTGGATCACTAAGTTACGATACTGTAGTGGTTAAGATTTTCAGGCCTTTAGAATGGTGAACAGTACAGCACAGGAACAGGCCCTTCGGCCCTCAATATCTGTGTTCACCACGATGCCAATTTAAACTGCACATCTGCCTGCACATGGACTATATTCTCCATTCCCTGCCCCTTCATGCATCTATCTGGATGATTCTTAAATGTTGCTACTGCATCTGTTTTCCCCTTCCTCCTAATTTGTGTGTTTGTAAGAGCAGATCAGAATTCCTTATTCTGTGGTGAAATACTTTTACATGAGGTTGGGAGATTACAGTAATCTTAATGCAGCAGCTGACATGAGACACCCTCCTCTCCCTCTCTCTCTGTCCCTCCAAGGCCTGTGCATACTCACAACCAACTTGGACGTCACTGAGGCACAACGTCTGTTACCTGACCAGGCCATCCTTCTTGACTGCAGTACCTCCTTGGTTGAGAGTTCTTTCTTTTAAGTTGAAACCCCATTATATTACAAATATAATTGTAGCTGCCCCTTTGATCTTAGTTTTACACTCCACCCCCTCCCACCTCCCTCCCCACCTGGCCTGAGCAAACAGGCATCACCTCTCGCCCCCTCTCATCTGATATCTGTGTCAGCTGTTGACACAATTCTTAAAATGTCGCAAAGTCATAATTCTGAGTTATATTCCTGGCAGTCACGCACAATCTTTCATCATTGCAACTGGGTTATTTCAATCGGGTTACAATGTCAACATTCTAACACAATTACAGTGAGGTTGCAGGACTGGTGGGGAAAGTAAAATCTTCCCACACCTTCTCTCTGTTCAAGCTAAGTCAACTGTGTGTTGACAAGGAACGCCATGTGTAAACAAACAGGTCCTCAGTGCTCTGAAGGCTTTTGTCCAACTCAGTTTTTGATCATTAGCATTTGAAGAGGCATTATAACAGAACTCCAGATATAGATTTTTTTTTCTCATATTCTCACATAGAAGGAGGTCATTCCACCCATCGAGTTCATATTGGCTCTCGGGGCAATCCCATCAACCCACATGATTTCCTTGTACCCCACTCTTTCTCACATGCCCATCATCTCCTCCCTCACCTGCTCCCACCCCACCTATCCTCCACTCTGATTTCCCCATCTCCTCACCGACAGGAGTGATTTACATTGGCCAATCCACCGACCAACCCAAATGTTTTTGGGATGTGGGAGGAAACTGGAGTGCCCACCATCTTATGACAGGACTGGATCGATCAGCAAGCTCAGAACCCAGACCTACTACCCAGTGACAGCAAACAATCTGCGAGTCGAGCAACATCTGTGGGGGGAAAGGGATTGTCGACATTTTGGGTCGAAACCCTGCATCAGGACACTCCTTCTGGGCCTAAAGACAAACTTCCCCTGGCTTCCTCACTACCCAATGACAATGTGTAGGGTGAGAATTCTGCTGTCAGAAACCCCATCTCTCCATTCAATAAGATCACGTTTAATCTCACCTTGGTCTCAGATCCACCTTCTTGCCCTATCTTCAGCTGGTTAGTACATTTAGTATTGGTATTGGTTTATTATTGTCACATGTACCGAGGTACAGTGAAAAACTTGTCTTGCATACGGTTCGTACAGATCAATTCATTACACGGTGCATTGAGGTAGTACAGGGTGCACTGAGATAGTACAGGGTAAAAACAATAACAGAATACAGAGTAAAGTGTCTCAGCTACAGGGAAGTGCATTGCAGGTAGACAATAAGGTGCAAGGTCAAACAAGGTAGATTGTGAGGTCAAGTCTTCACCTCATCGTATAAGGGAACCGTTCAATTGTCTTATCACAGTGGGGTAGAAGCTGTCCTTGAGCCTGGTGGTACGTGCCCTCAGGCTCCTGTATCTTCTGCCTGATGGGAGAGAAGAGAGAATGACCCAGGTGGGTGGGGTCTTTGACTATGCTGGCTGCTTCACCAAGGCAGCGAGAGGTATAGACAGAGTCCATGGAGGGGAGGCAAGAATTTGAACATTTTTGTCACAAAATAAAGTTGTGCTATTGTCAACAGGTCAAAATGCTTGACCACACTTGGGGAGTATTGTGTGCAGTTCTGGTCGCCATGCTGAAGGAAGGATGTGGTTGCATTGGAGAGAGTGCAGAGGAGATTCACCAGGACGTTGCCTGGGATGGAGAACTTTAGTTATGGGGGGAGATTGGACAGGCTGGGCTTGTTTTTCCTGGAGTGTAGGAGGCTGAGGGGGAACCTGATAGAGGTAAGTAAAATAATAAGAGGCATAAATAGGAAAGACAGAATCTTTTTCCCATGGGAGGGGTATCTAAGACAAGAGAGCACAGGTTTTAAGTTGGGGGGAAAGAGTTGCAAAGGGGATCTGAGGAAAGACAGCACCAGAGGTCAGGATCGAACTCGGGTTACTGGAGCTGTGAGGCAGCAGCTCTACCTACTGCGCCACTGGGTCATTCAGTCTCAGTCAGTCTGCACTCGAACCTAAAAGGTTTCTTTCTCACTTTCCACAGTTCTGATGAGGGGTCATCCACTTGAAATATTAACTCTGATGCTCTCTTCCCTGATGTATATCGGTGGAGTGTTGCAGAACAGAGGGACCTAAGAGTACAAGTACATAGTTCCCTGAAAGTGGTGACACAGGCGGGCAGGATGGTGAAGAAGGTGTTTGGCACATTGGCCTTCTTCAGTCAGGGCACTGAGTACAGGAGTTGGGTCATGATGTACAAGATATTGGTGAGGCCACACTTGGTGTACAGTTTTGGTCACCCTGTTATAGGAAAGACATCATTCAGCTGGAAAGAGTGTAAAGAAGATTTCTGAGGATGTTGCCAGGACTTGAGGGCCTGAGTTATAGGGACTGTTTGGGCAGGCTAGGACTTTATTCCTTGGAGCGTAGGAGACTGAGGGGTGAACTTATAGAGGGGTATGAAATCATGAGGGGCACAGATAGGATGAATGCACAGTCTTTTTCCCAGGGAAAGGGAATCAGCAACCAGAGGGCATAGGTTTAAGGTGAGAGGGGAAAGATTTAATAGGAACCTGAGGGGTAACTATGTCATACAGAGGGCGGTACGTACATGGAACGAGCTACCAGAGGAAGTGGTTGAGGCAGGTACATTAACAACATTTAAAAGACATGGATGGGTACATGGATAGGAAAGCTTTAGAGGGATAAGGGCCAAATGCAGGTAAATGGGACTAGTTTAGATGGCTATTTTGGTCAGCATGGACGATTTAGGCTGAAGGGTCTGTTGCCATGCAGTATTACTCCATGACTCTATAAGTAGTTGATACTTAGAACGTGCGGCCAGAGTAGCTGGTGGAATCAGATACAATTAACTATGTTTAAGAAGCATCTAGACAGACACTTGAATAACCAAGGCCTAGAAGGACACAGACCTTATGTGGACAGATGGTATTAGTGTAGGTAGGTACAATGATCGGCATGTATATGGGGGCTGAAGGGTCTGTTTCTGTGCTGTATAACTGTGACTCTATGTTGTAATTTAGGAACAAGCCCGTAACAAAATGCGCCCACGCCTTTGTGATGGTTTTTGACACATTTCTGTCCCACACGCCTGTCACAATTACGTTTGACCACGTTTGTCCACCCGCATCACACTTCCACCTGATTGGCTCGGATTTCATATTCGGAGAAGAGCGGCGAATCACACTTGAACAGGTGTGGAGCCCAGCAGTCATGGACAGTGAAGGAACACCTGCTGGAAATTGGATCACGTGCCACCCTTTTGTTTTGTTTGTCGCCTGCCTCAAACCAAATGAAAAGTAAAATGTAAAGAACATTTCGGGGATTTACAGTGATTTGCGCCAGGTTGGTGATATTTTTTTCAGGCCTTCTGTGTGCCTGAAGCTTTCATGCTCAGAGGAGACCAGTCCTGTGCAGTGGCATCAAACAGTTCAATAATGATGGACAACACTTTCAGGACTTCTCAATGGAGGCTTCCACATGCTTCTGGGATCTCCCTCACCATCACTGAGTAGGACCAGGTCTCAGCTCCGGTACTGGGAACCCACATTCAGCAAGTAACTTCTGAGTAACACATTTGGACCAGTTCACCAGCCCTACTTGTGGCCTTCACACATGCTCGTCTCATGACCCTCACCTGACCCCTACTCTCTCCCACCCTGACGACCAATTTGCCATCTCAATTAAAAGTCAACCTCAACCAATTCTTGCCCCACACATCATCTCCCTCACTGATATCCATTAACTAATGTCAATTGCTACAGTTACCATCTGTAACTCTGACTGCTGAACAACACCCCCCCCCCCCAACCCCCAGCCCTACCTCCCACTCTTCCTCACCCCATTAGAATTAGGCCATTCGGCCCATTGAGTCTGCTCTGCCATTCAATCAAGGCTGATTTCTTTTCAACCCCATTCTCCCATCTTCTCTCCATAACCCTTAACCCTTTTACCAATCAAGAACATATTAATCTCTGCCTTAAATACACCCAATGACTTGGCCTCCACAGCTGCCTGTGGCAATGAATTCCACAGATTCAGCATCCTCTGGCTGAAGAAATTCCTCCTCATCTCAGTTCTAAAGGGATGTCCCTTTATTCTGAGGCTGTGCCCTCAGATCCTAAACTCTCCTACTGATGGAAACATCCTCTCCACATCCACTCTATCCAGGCCTTTCAGTATCCAGTAGGTTTCAATGAGATCCCCCCACCATCCTTCTGAAGTAATTACTAATCTGCGACTCTTCCCTCCATGCCACATCTTTAGCCTATCTCCTCCACAAATGAGCCTACACCCAGACAACATTCTCTTAACCAAGTCTTTGGACTTAGTTGATTCTGCAGTGCCAGATGCTGAGAAGGGAGAGTTCTTCTCTGAATAAGACCCTATTCAAAGTAGCAGGGCACACTCTTGAAACCTGGTTCATTGCACAGTTAGCACAATGGGTGGAAAAATGCCACAGCTGGTAGAGCCGCTGCCTCACAGCTCCAGTGACCTGGGTTCGATCCCGACCTCCGGTGCTGACTGTGTGGAGTTTGCACGCTCTCCCTGTGAACACGTAGGTTTCCTCCAGATGCTTTCATCTTCTCCTACATCCCAAAGACATGCGAGTTGGTAGATTAATTGGCTAAGTTGTCTCTGGTGTGTACTTGAGTGGTAGAATATGGGGGGAGTTGATGGGAATGTGGGGAGAAAAGGATTGGTATAAGATTAACGTAAATGAGCCCTTGATGGTCAGTATAGACTCGAAGGGGCGAAGTACCTGTTTCTGTGATGTTGACTCTATGACACTGAAAGCTCAATTCATCTACATGGGTGCCCCTCAATTCTGGCAACGAATTTGCCCTTGAACTGTTAAAGAAAGGTGAAGAGGAATTCACGAAGATGCTGAAGGAACTCAGCAGGCCAGGCAGCATCCGTGGAGAAAAGCAGGCGGTCAACGTTTCGGGTCAGGACGAAATGTTGATGGCCTACTTTTCTCCAAGGATGTTGCCTGGCCTGCTGAGCTCCTCCAGCATCATCGTGTTTTTCATCTAGATTCCAGCATCTGCAGTCCTTTGTTTCTCTAGTGAAGAGGAAATGCTTGATTTACGAAACTATACAGTCCTTGAAAGCATTCCATTATATGAAATAAGTTTATTATGAAATAGTGTTTTCCAGAGGTAGAGAATGGCGTACTACTTATCATAGCGAGCAGGGGATTCGTAAATGGAGGGTATGTATTCTAAAGAGCCAGTGGCACTACAATGAAAATACATAAATCTAACGTTCCTAAAGTATCTGTGTCCATTTAGAGGATGTTGCTGATGTAGCCATATGATTTTCAAAGGAATATTTTCAAATAAACCAGTCCAAGACCAACACTCAAAGAAGGCGAAAAGAGAAATGGCTTCTCGGAACTTGCACAAGTGGGCCAAAGGAATCTTGGCCAAAAGACTTAGACCATCTCTTATAAATAATGCATGCACTGCATTTCTTTTTGTGGACACAATAGGAAAGACAGAAGACGGAACAATCACAAGACCTTCTTGTGAAATATGGTGGAATTATCTTGGGAAATATTAAGAAGCTGCTCTTTGAGCTTTGGTAGATACGTGCCAAGTGTTGGAGCTGGAGGAGGCTGTAGCCAAATGGAGTGAAGGCAATGTTTTTCTGCTCTGAGGAGAATAATTCCATTTTCTCTGCTCTCATTCCTGGTACCATTCCAATAAATCTCCTCTCCACCCTCTCCAATGCTAGACCCCACCCCCCTTCCCGAAATGAGGTGCCCAGAACTGGACTCATTGATCTCTCAGGAGTGATCAGCTTCACCATCAGACTCACCCCCAACTCCACAATAACTCAGAAAGCCCAACTCCACGTGATGAGCAATTGCTGTTTAACGAGCTGCTGCTCAAGTTTCTGAATATTATAAATGCAGCCCCAAGCAGCTCCGATGTGCAGACAGACATGCAGAATTTGTACCGGGGGATGTTAAGTAAATACCTCTGTTACAATGAGGCCAAGTCAAATACAGTTGTCTAGTTAAACTTCATGATTGCAACTCAACAACAAAAAATCATGTTACTGTGAAAACATTCGCCCAAGGGACTAAGGTAAATTTCAATGCTACTTATGTCACTGAGCTGGACTTCTGGTGATCTTTGTCCAACTGACTTGAGGAGTGCACTCCCGGTTTCTCTCTCCAAAAGGTTGTGATGGACAGAGAATGTTTCCACTTTTGGCACAGTGACACGCCTTGTAGAACTGTTGCCTCACAGCTCCAGTTCTACAAGCTGTGGATGGGGCGGAGAGAAACCGAGAGTGCACTCCTCAAGCTGCCTGTGTGGAGTTTGCACGTTCACCCTGTGACCGTGTGGGATTCCCCCTTGGCCCTCCGGTTTCCTCCCACATCCCAAAGACGTGCAGGTCGGTAGGTCAATTGGCCGCTGTAAATTGCCCCTCATGCGTGGGTGAGTGGAAGATTCTGGGGGGAATTGGAACTGCAATTGGTTTATTATTGTCACTTGTACTGAGGTACAGTGAAAAACTTGTCTTGCATACCGTTCATACAGATCTATTCATTACACAGCACATTGAGGTAGTACAGGGTAAAACAATAACAGAATGTAGAATAAAGTGTTACAGTTACAGAGAAAGTGCAGCGCAGGCAGACAATAAGGTGCAAGGCCATGACAAGGTAGATTGTGAGGTCAAAGGTCCACTTTATCATCTTAGGGAACCGTTCAGTAGGCTTATAACAGCGGGATAGAAGCTGTCCTTGAGCCTGGTGGTACGTGCTTTCAGGCCTTTGTATCTTCTGCCCAATGGGAGGGGGGAAAAGAAAGGTTGTCCGGGGTGGGTGGGGTCTTTGACTATGTTGGCTGGAGTTGATGGGATTGTGGAAGGAATAAGATAGGGTTAGTGTAAATGGATGCTTGATGGCCAGTGCAGATCTGATGGGCCGAATGGCCTGTTTCTGTGCAGCACAGCTCTGTGACTGACTTATGACGAGACCATGGATGTAAGACAGTCACCAAGAAATCCAAGAGGGAATTTGGAAGAAAGTTATTCATCCAAAGGGTGCTGGGAATGTGGAGGTCGATCCCACAGGGAGTGGTTGGGGCAATAGTATGAATGGATTTCAAGGGAGGCTGGACAACAACAGAGGAAATGAGTCATACAGCACGGAAACAGGCCCTTTGGCCCAATCTCCATGCCGACCAAGATGTCTACACAAGCCAGTCCCATTGGCCTCAGTTTGGCCCATATCCCTCCAAACCTTTCCTATCCATGTACCTGTCCAGATGTCTTTTAAATGTTCTAATTGTACCCGCCTCTACAGCTTCCTCTGGTGGGGATGGGAGGAGAGTGTTATGCTGACAGATTTGGATGATGAATGATTGGAGGAGGCTTGAGTGGGACATAAACGTTAGCACGGACAGGTTGGACCAAATGTTAGAGAGTTATAGAGTCACAGAGCACAGAAACAGGCTCTATGGGTCCATTGAGTTCACATTGACCATCAACCACCCATTTACATTAATCCGACACTAATCCCATTTGGTTCTCCTCACACTCCCATCAATATTCCTCAGATTCAACCCCTCACCTGCACTCAATGGGCGACCTACAGCGGCCAATTAACCTACCAACCTACACGTCTTTAGGATGTGGGAAAAAACCTGGAGCACCCAGAGCAAACTCATGCGGCTACGGGGAGAACATGCAAATTCCACACGGACAGTACCGGAGGTGAGGATCAAATGGCCTGCTTCAGTTCGGCATGCCCCGGCATGCTAATGAAGCACCAGCTGTTGTACCTGTCGATTCTGTGATTGGCACTTACAGATGCCAATCACGGCAGTAGAACAAGTAGGTCAGCCCTTTGACGTCAACTGAAGATAAAGGAGATTGCAGGTGCTGGAATCTGGAACAAAACACAGAACGCCGGAAAAATTCGACAGGTTGAGGGGCATCTGTGGAGGCAAAAGGGTCAAGACCCTGCATCAGGACTGAGGAGGAAGAGGAAAGTTTGCCAGTATGTAGTGGCATGAGACAGTGGTGGGACAAAGGCTGAGAATTCAGACTCAAAATCAGATTTATTATCACTATCTTATGACATGAAATTTGTTGTTTTGTGGCAGCAGTACAGTGCAAAGACATAAAATTACTATAAATTACACAACAAGTAAATGGCGCAAAAGGAAAGGAATAATGAGGTAGTGTTTATGGATTCATGGACCGTTCAGAAATCTGATGGTGGAGGGAAAGAAGCTGTTTCTGAGTCACTGAGTGTGGGTCTTCAGGCTCCTGCACCTCCTCCCCGATGGTAGTAATGAGAAGAGGACATGTCCCGGATGGTGAGGGTCCTTCGTGATGGATGCCACCTTCTTGAGGCACCATCTCTTGAAGACGTCCTCGATGGTGGGGTTGGTTGTGCCCGTGATGGAGCTGGCTGAGTCTACAACCCTCTGCAGCCTCTACGATCCTGTGCATTGGAGCCTCCATACCAGGCAGTGATGCAACCAGTCAGAATGCTCTCCACCGTACATCTGTAGAAATTTGTAAGAGTCTTTGGTGACGTACCAAATCTCCTCAAACTCTGAACGAAGTAGAGCCTTCTTCGTGATTGCATCAACGTGTTGGGCCCAGGATAGATCCTCCGAGATGTTGATGCGCAGGAACTTGAAGCCGCTCACCCTTTCCACCGCTGACCCCTCAATGAGGACTGGTGTGTGTTCTCCCGACTTCCCCTTCCTGAAGTCCGCAACCAGATGGGGAGGGGATGACGGTCAGATGGAACCAGTGGGGGAAGGGGAAGGGAAAGGGATGGGAAAGGCAAACAAAGGGATCGGTGGACGAGGTGGGCAGGTGAGTGTGTGTGGGAGGAGAAAACTGGAGGCGTGTGTTACCTGAAAGTGGAAAATTCAATGCTCATATCCAATCCACCCTGGTCCCCCTCTTCGCTCTCCTCCTGATCTACCCGTCCACCTCCCACCCCCAGCTTCCTATCACCCTGTTTCTTTCCCCTCCTTCACCCAGTCCATCTGCCCACATCACCCACACACTCCTCCCACTGAGCTCCCCCCCAACCCCCACCCCCCCCCCCCCACCCCCCGGCTCCCATCTGCCCAACTCATCTCCCTTATTTGGTTCCACGCTCCACCTTCCTCTCCTGTCAGATCCCATCACCTGCAGCCCTTTGTGGCCTCCAGCCATCCCCTCCCAGCCTCTGTCGCTACTTCCACTGTTCCCTCCTCCATCTGCCTGTCACCTCTGCTCACCTGGATCTACCTATCACCTGCCAGCTCTTGCTCCACTCCTTCCCCTCATATCCTTTTACTGGCCATCTCCCCTCTACTCTTTCAGTCCATATGAAGGGTCTCGACCCGAAACGTTGACTGTCCGTTTCCCTCCATAGATGCTGCCTGACCCGCTGAGTCCCTCCAGTGGTTTGTTTTTTTGCTCAATGTTTATACCATTGGCTTCAAGCGTACAAGAGGTCTGTTCAATAGTCTTATAACAGCGGGATAGAAGCTGCCCTTGAGCCTGGTAGGAGATGCCTTCAGGCTTTCGTATCTTCTCTCTTCTCCCCCCTCCCATTGGGCAGAAGATACAAAAGCCTGAAAGCTCCTACCACCAGGCTCAAGGACAGCTTCTGTCTCGCTGTTATAAGACTATTGAACGGACCTCTTGCATGACAAGACAGATTCTTGACCTCACAATCTACCACGTCATGGCCTTGCACCTTATTGTCTGCCTGCACTGCACTTTCTCTGTAACTGTAACACTATATTCTGCATTCTGTTGTGCTACCTTGTGCTACCTCAATGTACTGATGTAGTGAAATGATCTGTATGGGAGGCATGCAAAACGACATTTTTCACTGTACCTCGGTACCTGTGACAATAATAAACCAATTTACCAATTTAAGGTACTCAAGCAGAACGGTCAGGCGGCACGGTAGCGTAGCGGTTAGTGCGACGCTATTACAGCGCCAGCGATTGGGGTTCGATTCCCGTCGCTGTCTGTAAGGAGTTTGTACGTTCTCCCGTGTACTCGTGGGTTTCCTCCGGGTGCTCCGGTTTCCTCCCACATTGCAAAGGTGTACGGGTAGGTTAATTTGGGTTTAAAATGGGCAGTGCGGACTCGTTGGGCCGGAAGGGCCTGTTACCACGCTGTAAAAATAAAAAAAACATGAGATGTTGCAGTAACAAACAAACTGCTGGAGGAACTCAGCAGGTCAAGCACCATCTGTGAGAGGAAAGGAATTGCTGACATTTCAGATTGAAACCCTGCATCAGGACTAGAGATGCTGCTCGACCTGCTGAGTTCCTCCAGCAGATTGTTTGTTTCTCTGGATTCCAGCATCTGCCGCCTCTTATGTCTCCATGAGAAGTTGCAGGTCCACATAGATCCACTGGATGGCAGTGCACAACAAGCTTGAAATTTAAAAGCAAACCCCAACATTGGTCATGAGGATCTTGCAAACCTCCAAGTCCCTGCCTCATCTCCGTCCAAAATTCAACAACAAACCTTGCAGCCTTCTGTCCTGGTATCCTGATTCTAGATACTCCGGTCCCATATCCATACCAGTCGAAGTTGCAGTTTCAATATCCCATAACAACATTAAAATGAGCATGTTTTAAGTTGAAAATTAGCCCAGGAATCTGCAGGCAAAGACTGACTGAATCCTACGGTTCAACTTAAGGGACCAAGGCAAGACTCCCTGGTGCTCAGGCACTGTATGAGAGGAAGCCCAGCTGTTGACAATTTTAAGGCTGGAATTTTGTTGAGTAAGTACTAGTCATAGAGTCATAGAGAAATACAGCTTGGATACAGGCCCTTCAGCCCATACCGACCATGGTGCCCATTCATCTAGTCCCAATTTCCTGCGTTCAGAACATATCCCTCTAAGTCCCTGCATGTACCTATCCAAGTGCTTCTTAAATGATACTATTGTACCTGCCTGACTCTGTCTATCCAAAATGCTGGTGGAAAAGGTAGTTAAGGAAGAAGAACAGAGATGAGATATATTCACACACCTAGGAGTATCCTTAGCGAGCTAATCACAAGTGTTCGGAAGGCACAGCTAGAAGAGTCACTGCCTCGCAGTGCCCGAGACCTGGGTTCAATCCTGACCTCAGGTTCTATCTGTGTGGAGTTTGCACGCTCTCCCTGTGATCACATGGGTTTCCTCCGGGTGCTCCAGTTTCCCTCCCACATCTCAAAGACGTGTGGGTTGGTAGGTTAATTGGCTGTTGTAAATTGTATGTAGGTGAGTGGTAGAATCTGGGGGAGTTAATGAGAATGTGGGGAGAATAAAATGGGATTAATGTGGGATTAGTGTAAATGGTGATTGATGATCAGCATGGACTCAGAGAGCCTGTTTCTGTGCTGGATTGGGGGGCACGGTAGTGTAGCGGTTAGCATAACGCTATTACAGGGCCAGTGACCCGGGTTCGATTCTGGCCGCTGCCTGTAAGGAGTTTGTACGTTCTCCCTGTGTGTCTGTGTGGGTTTCCTCCGGGTGCTCCGGTTTCCTCCCACCTTCCAAAGACTTACGGGTTAGGAAGTTGTGGGCACGCTATGTTGGCGCCGGAAGCTTGGCGACACTCGCGGGCTGCCCCCAGGACACTCTATGCAAAAGACGCTTTTTACTGTGTGTTCAGATGTACATGTGACTAAAGATATTTTATAAGATAAATTATTTCTATGACCCTTATGGAGTGGGCCACAGGCTCCAATTAGCACATAAGTCCTCTCAGGTGAGCAAATGCTAACTGCACAGAGCCTGGTCATCCCACCCAAGTCTAACAGGACCCTCCTGTCTGTGTCTGATTTGCATTGGATCAGACATATTATGAAGCTACATTTGGATTTGGAGATGATTTACCTACTGTTAATATATGTGTCCTCTGTTACATACCAATGTATAAATTAATAGCGGGAATATGACACCATTTAATAAGATCATCGCTGATTCGAATATAACCTCAGCTCCATATTCCTGCTTACCCACAGTAACCTTTCACCCGCTTGCTCATCAAGAATGTATCTTGCCTTAAAAATACTCAAGGACTCTGGTTCCACTGACCTCTGAGGGAGAGAGTTCCAAAGATTCACCACCTGAGAGAGAGAGAAAAAAAATGCTTCATGCCTGGCCTAAATAGGCAATGGTTTATTTTTAAGAAACGACCTCTTGGTTGAAATTCTCCCACAAGAAGAACGATCCTCACCGCATTCACCCTGTCAAGACCCCTCAGAATCAAGCCCCTATCACTCATCTACACTTCAGCCAATACAAACCTTTCCTCATAAAGCAACCTGCCCATTCCAGAAATAAGTCCAGTAAACCTTTTCCAAACTGCTCCCAATGTACAACAACCTTCCTTAAATCCTTCCTTGATCGATAAATAGTGTTGAATTCTCAAACTGGTCAGTGGCACATGTGAGATTGTTATGCTTATGTTAATAGATGGTTTGGGAAAGAAACATTTTTAAGTACTTGAACCTGGGTCAGGTTTTGATCTTATGCCTGAGCAAATCTCTAAGTCTGTGGCCTAAAGGCTCAGTCAGGTAAGAGCAAGGAAAAGATGCTCCGGGAGGGGGTTTCTTAGCCTTCTGATTTTTCTCCAAGATCCCTAAAAGTGACAACACAAGTGGATTGTGTGTTATTATGTAGTTATAATAAAGAACTACAGTTCCCAGTAGGCAATGCAATGGGTCACATGGGGGAACGGGAAGTGGCTGTCAAAAGAGAGGGAAAGCAAGCTGTCTGCTATTGGTTAATAAAATGTTCAGATGTTAAACCCGTGCGAAGTTTGTCTCTTGATGAAGAACAAACATAACAGGTAGGGTGGTAAAGAAAGCATACGGCATGCTTGTCTTCATCGGTCAGGGCATTGAGTATAAAAGTCGGGAAGTAATGCTGCAGCTATATGAAGCTTTAATTAGACCACATTTGGAGTAGTATGTGCAGGTCTGGTTGCCATAGGAAGGATGTGGAGGCTTTGGAGAGGGTGCAGAAGAGGTTTCCCAGGATGTTGAGAGGATTGGTGTGTATTACCTATAAGGAGAGGCTGGACAAATTGGATTGTTTTCTCTGGAGCATTGGAGGCTGAGGTGGAGGCCTGATAGCAGTATATAAAATTATGAGAGGCATAGATAGGGTAGATAGTCACAGTTTAGAGGGATATGGGCCAAACACAGACAAATGGAATGAGCTGAGGAAGGCACTTGGTCAGCACAGATGAGTTGAGCCGAAGGGCCTGTTTCCATGCTATATAACTCTATGACAGCTTCTGCCCCCAAGGAATGGATCAGCCTGAGACCCCAGCACACAAACCTGGCGGAAGGCCATTGGAAACCGCGGCACTGTGAGTAAAGGTGCTTAAGCAGAGCTCAGGGAAGTCCCTACAGCAAGAGAAAGCTGGAAGTGCTCTGTCCCCATTGCCTTTCGCTTCCTTTCACCGAAGCAGCAACCCTCCCTACGCTCTCCAGCCCACGCCTCTAGCGCTGAACAAACCACTCCAGATCAGGAGTCTGAACTGAGCCTTAACAAACAAATTGAAGTCAGGTTGTGTGTCAACGAAAATAGACTGAGCAGCTTGAAGCCATCATGTGGTGTTTGCCCTGTTGGGTAATGACTCCCTCTTGAAATACCAGGCTTGCATTGACACGACGACCTGATGGACTGCGGTATGTTTGCCTTTCTACTAGTACTGTGGCACCAGCGGTGGTGCTGAGATCCCGTCTAATCCTGAGCCAGCAAGGTGGTGGGTGGGGCAGGAAGGATGCTAATGGGAAGCTAGCTGCCAGCCAAATGCTTACCTTGACATGCAAGTTTTGCCCCATGGCCTGACACTGACGCATCAATGGGCCACCATATGGCTTCTGATCCAAACCCGACTGCAGGGCTGTGTCAGGTCTTCTGTAGTTTTCTGTTTGGATTGGATTTTTTTTTGTGTTTATTTAACCTTGGGGCATTGGAAACACCTGCTTCATCATGCTTTTGAATTTAATTCCCTCTGGTTGCAGAGATTTTAAAAAATCTTGCTGTTAGTTTGGTAAAAGTCTTTCCGGAGTCTTGGAGAGAACCCTGCCTTTCTTGACCCCGGGATGGCTTGAGGAGCTGTAGAGCCAATTATGTGTTGTCACGGTTACTATATAGTAAGTGAAGCAACTTGTGCACATCAAGCTTCCAAAGCTAGTAAGACATAGGAGCAGAATTTGGCCATTCGGCCCTTTGAGTCTGTTCCGCCATTTGGTCATGGCTGATTTATTCTTTCCTCTCAACCCCATTCTCCTGCCTTCTCCCCGTAACCTTTGGCACCCGTACTAATCAAGAAACTATCAACTTCCGCTTTAAATATACCTAGTGAAGTGGCCTTCATAGCCCTCTGTGGCAATGAATTCCACAGATTCACCACCCTCTGGCTAAAGAAATTCCTCCTCATCTCTGTTCTAAAGGGAGGTCCTTTTATTCTGATGCTGTGCCCTCTGGTCCTAGACTCTCACTACTGGAAACATCCTCTCCACATCCACTCTATCCAGGCCTTTCAATATTTGGTAGGTTTCAATGAGATCACCTCTCATACATCTAAAGGCTACTGAGTACAGGCCCAGAGCCATCAAATGCCCCTCATTCGTTAACCCTTTCATTCCCGGGATCATTCTTGTAAACCTCCTCTGGACCCTCTCCAACGCCAGCACATCATTCCTTCGATATGGGTCTAAAAACTGCTCACAATACTCCAAATGTGGTCTGACCAACGCCTTATAAAGCCTCAGCATTACGTCCTTGCTTGTACGTATATTCTAGTCCTCTCGAAATGAATGCTAACATTGCATTTGCCTTCCTTACCGCCGACTCAACCTGCAAGTTAACCTTTAGGGAATCCTGCACTAGGACTACCAAGCCCTCCGATTTCTGAATTCACTCCCCGTTTAGAAAATAGACTACACCTTTATTCCTTCTACCAAAGTACATGACTGTACACTTCCCAACGCTGTATTTCATCTGTACTTACTTGCCCATTCTCCCAACCCGTCCAAGTCCTTCTGCAGACTCCCTGCTTCCTCAACACTACCTGCCCCTCCACCTGTCTAATGTGTTAATTCCAGTGTTATAGCACAGCATTTGCAGTCAATTCCAAAGAGTGGCTCAGTGGCGCAGCTAGCAGAACCGCTGCCTCACAGCTCCAGTGACCCAGGTTCGATCCTGACCTCCACTGCTGTCTGTGTGGAGTTTGCACATTCTTCCTATGTGCATGGGTTTCCTCTGGACTCTCCAGCTTCCGGCTGCATCCCGAAGGTGTGCTGGTTGATAGGTTAATCGGCCATTGTAAATAGTCCTCAGTGTGTGTGTGCATGGAAATACATGGGGAGGGTTGATGGGAATTTGGGGGAGAATAAAATGGGATTGGTGTAGGATTTACGGAAATGGGTGGTTGATGGTCGGCATGGGCTCAATGGGCCGAAGGGCCTGTTTCCATGATGCGTGACTCTGTGACAGAAAGGCGTAAACAGCAGGAAAGGCCCCTTCTCGTTACTACCATCGGGGAGGAGGTACAGGAGCCTGAATACCCACACTCAGCGATCCGGAAACAGCTTCCTCCCCTCCGCCATCAGATTTCTGAACTGTCCATGAACCCACGAACACTACCTCGTTATTCCTTTTTTTTGCACTATTTATTTATTGTTGTAATTTATAGTAATTTTATGGCTTTGCACTGTACTGCTGCCGCAAAACAACAAATCTTATGTCATATAAGTCAGTGACAATAAATCTGATTCTGATTGTACTGGGCTGCTGCTGCAAAAAGCTAATTTTCATGTCATTTATACCCTGCGGATGTACGCCTGAGACAATAAGCAAACTTGAACTTGAACTTGGCCTCCACCTCCTTTCCTCATTCTAAATTGCAGATAATTGACTTACCTAATACTTTTAATATAGCAAGCTGTATAATGAAACACACTTTAACATTGAGATATTAGGGCAGTTGATCAGAAGCTGGGTCAAAGAATTTGTTTATAAAGCTGGCTGGGTTAAGTGTCATTGGATCAATGTAAACTGAAGGCATGACCATCGATGTTGTAACAATTCAGTTTGGGGGATGAATAATGTGATCAACCATACTGCAGAAAGGAGAAGGAGTGACAGATCACATAAGATCATGTATAGGAGAGGCTTAGAGGCAAACGCAGGTAATTGGGACCAGCTCAAGTGGGCACCTTGGCTGGGATGGACGAGATGGGCTGAAAGGCCTGTGTAACTCTATGACTCTATTTGTAATTTATAGTAATTTTATGTCTTTGCATTGCACTGCTGCCGCAAAACAACAAATTTCACGTTATGTGAGTCAGTGATAGTAAATCTGATTCTGTTTCTCATTAGTGGCTCTGATTAGTTTTCAGTTTAAAGCAACCAAAGCTTCTTTGAAGAAGCAGACGTGAAGGAGGTTTGGCAGATCTGGTGTCTGTAGGTCGACGTGTGCCGCTGCTCGGAAAAGAGAATAAAAAAGGGGTGGAGCCATAAGCAAAACAAGTGGATAGGGTAGTGAAGAAGGCATTTAGCTTGTTTGCCTTCATTGGCAGGGTTATGAGTAGAAGGGTTGGGACATCATGTCGCAGCTGTACAAGACATTGGTCAGGCCACACTTGGAATATTGTGTGCATTTCTGGTCAGCACACTTGAAGAGAGCTGTGGCAGCACTAGAGAGAGTGCAGAAGAGGCTCACCAGGATGTTGCCTGGAATGGAGGGCTTCTGTTACAAGGAGAGATTGGATAGGCTGGGATTGTTCAAACTGGAGCGCAGGAGACTGAGGGGTGACCTTATCAAGGTTTGTAAAATTATGAGGAGCATAGATAGGGTAGATAGTCAAAGACGTACGGGTTAGGAAGTTGTGGGCATGCTATGTTGGTGCCGGAAGCGTGGCGACACTTACGGGCTGCCCCCAGAACACTCTACGCAAAAAGATGCATTTCACCATGTGTTTCGATGTACATGTGACTAATAAAGAGATCTTATCTTTTTCGTGGAGTAGAGGAGTCTAAAACCAGAGGGCATAGGTTTAAGGTGAGAGAGGAGAAACTTAAGGGAGATCTGAGGGACGTTTTTTTCACACAGAAGGTAGTGGAACGAGCTGCCAGAGGGTGTGCTGGAGGCAGGTACAGTTATAATGTTTAAAGAGCACTTGGACAGGTACGTGGAGAGTAAAGGAATAGAGGGATGTAGGCCAAATGGAAGAAAATGGGATTAGAGTAGGTAGGTATCTTGGTCAGCATGGATGAGTTCGGCTGAAGGGCCTGTTTCTGTGCCTTAAAATGTGAAACCCTATTGACCACAAGGTATACAAAATCATGAGGAGGATGGATTAGATAGATTGGTATTGGTATTGGTTTATTATTGTCACTTGTACCAAGGTACAGTGAAAAACTTGTCCTGCATACTGATTGTACAGGTCAATTCATTACACAGTGAAGTTACATTGGGTCAGTACAGAGTGCATTGAGGTAGTACAGGTAAAAACAATAACAGTACAGAGTAAAATGTCACAGCTACAGAGAAAGTGCAGTGCAATAAGGTGCAAAGTTACAACAAGGTAGATTGTGAGGTCAGAGTCCATCTCATCGTATAAGGGTGGGCGTATCTAAGACAAGAGGGCACAGGTTTAAGATGAGAGGTAGGAAGTTTCGAGGAGCTCTGGGGAGATGCGAGGGGTTGCGAGGGAGTTTGTTTTCACCCAGAGGATGGTTAAAGCCTGGAACACACTGTCTGAGGGGGTGGTAGAGGCAGATATTCTCATGATATTGAAGAAGCATCCAGACAGGTACTTGACTTGCCACGTTCCTAACACCGGTAAATGGGATTAGTACAGATGGGTGCAGTGGCTGGCATGGATGTGATGGGTTGAAGGGCCTGTTTCTGTGCTGTGTGACTCCATGACTCCAAAATACACTATATCGTTCTTCTTTAAAAGAAAGATAATAAATACATACAATCAATACACTTACACATAAGCATTTATATACAATTATTTACATTAACATACAATTATGAATTCACTTAATCTCTTAGTCCCTTCACTCACTTAACTCTTTACTGCAAGCCGCACTTGACACCTCCAATGTATCCATTCTAAGCACAGGTAATTCTAATAGGTCACTTCTCCAGATAAAGTTCCACACACACTCCCCCTCACTTCCCGTTCTGAAGTTGTAGCCTCAACATAATTGCCCTCATGACTTTGAATACATTACCTTCCATGCTCTGGATGGCCACAGTCTTGGTGTCACTCGGAAACACTAAATTACCCACATAAAGCTCAGCACAGAGGCTAATAACATTGGTGATTAACAGCTTATTGGTAATTAACAGTTAATTGATAAACGGCTGCAGTTAAAAACAGCAGCAAACAATCTGTGGGGGGGGGGGGGGGGGAGAATTACCAACATTTTGAGTTGAAACCCTGCATCAGTTATTGACGGTATCCAGTGATGTACCAAACACAATGAACTCAGTTGCAGTGGCCTCTGCTTTGGCTGCTTCCTAAATTTCTCCATCTTTATGCCTGAACTTTCACCACCTTGGATGCTGCTCCCCATTGTAACTCGCTGTAGACACCAGGTCTTTGCTGTTACTCTTCAAGTCACAACGTTACCTCCTATCGCCTTCTCCTTCTGGACTATTGCTAAGGCTTTCAGACAGTTTTTGGTTTGTCGTGTTGCACTCTAGCTGTGCTGTATTGGGATGACATTAATAAGTCCATGTCTGCAGTGGTGGACTCTGCCCAATACATCACCAGCACATCCCTCCCCACCACCGGTAGTATCTACAAGAGACGCTGCCTCAAGAAAGCAACATCCATCATCAAAGATCCCCACCATCCGGGCCATGCCATATTCTCGAGGCTACCATCGGGCAGGAGGTACAGAAGCCTGAAGTCCCACACCACCAGGTTCAAGAACAGCGACTTCCCTTTAACCATTCGGTTCTTGAACCAACCGGCACAGCCCTGATCAGTATAGCAACACTATGACCACTGACTACTTTCCACTACAATGGACTTGGTTTTTTTTGTTTGAATTGTGTTCTTTCCTGTAAAAATTGTGTATAATTTTTGCTTAATTTATGTTTTTCTTGTGAATGCTGCTTATCTGATGCTATGTGCCTGTGATGCTGCTGCAAGTAAGTTTTTCATTGCAATTGTGCATATGACAATAAACTTTATTTCGACTTCAGTAATATCTTTCAAAGGATTCACAGAGATTTTGAACTGCCTCCACATTCAATACAGTCCTGTCTTAAGGCATGCAATCTGTTTTCAGGAGCTCTATAAACAGAATGAGCCTGTTGACACTGAGCTCTTCATCACCATTTGTGCAGTCTCATCTTCTGCTTTGTATTGATTTTGCCAGACTGAGTCAATATTACTTCAATGTAGCACTTCACACTGAACACACTGCTTCTTGTTTGTGGGCTCTTCTAGGATCATAAGACATAGAACCTGAAGAAGACTATTCAACCCATTGTGCCTTCACAAGATGATGGCTGAACTTTTACCTCAGCTCCACTCTCCTAACACTAGAGACATAGAATCATGTAGCACAGAAAGAGGCCCTTCAGCTCACCATGTCCATGCTGACCATCAAGTATCTATCTATACTAATCCCATTTACCTGCACTTGGTCCATAGCCTTCTATGCCTTGGTGATTCGAGTGCTCTCCTAGATACTGGGTAATTGTTAATTGGTCTATTATTGTCACATGTACCGAGATACAGTGAAAAGCTTTTGCTTGCACACCATCCAGACAGATATTCCAAACATAAGTACATTGTGGTAGTACAAAAGGAAAAAAAATGCAGAATATAGTGTTACAGTTACAGGGAAAGTGCAGTGCAGGCAGACGATAAGGTGCATGGGCCATGACAAGGTAGACTGAGAGATCAAGAGTTCATCTTTATTGTACAAGAGGTCAGTTCAAGAGTTTCATAGAGGTGGGACAGAAGCTGTCCATGAGCCTGGTGGTATATGTTTTCAAGCTTTTGTACCTTCTGCCCAGTGGGAGGGGGGAGAATAGAAAATGACAGGGGGTGGGTGGGGCCCTTGATTATGTTGGCTGCTTTCCTGAGGCAGCGGGAAGTGTAGTCAGAGTCAATGGAGGGGACGCTGGTTTTCTTAAGTTAGATATCTTTATTAGTCACACGTACATTGAAACACACAGTGAAATACACCTTTTGCGTAGGGTGTTCTGGGGACAGCCCACAAGTGTTGCCACGCTTCCGGCGCCAACATGGCATGCCCATAATTTCCTAACCCCTGCATCTTTGGAATGTGGGAGGAAACTGGAGCACCCAGAGGAAACCCACGCAGACACGGGGAGAACGTACAAACTCCTTATAGACAGTGGACAGAATTGAACCCAGGTTGCTGGCACTGTAACAGCATCATGCTAACTGCTACACTACCGTGCCTCTGCCTCCACTACCCCCTCAGGCAGTGTGTTCCAGATTCCAATCCCCCTCTGGGTGAAAAAATTCTTCCTCAGGCACAATCTAAAACTCTTCCCCATCACATTAAACCCATATTCCCTTAATATGTAAAAATCTATCACTCCCTCATGAATATACTCAGTGACGGAGCCTCCATAGTTTCCTTAGGTAGATAATTCCAAAGATTAGCTCCCCTCTGAGTGAAGAAATTTCTTCCTGTCTCAGTCCTAAATGGCTAACCTTTGTTTTGAGATTGTGACCCCTGGTTCTAGACACCCCAACCGGGGAAGCATCAACGCCTCAACTGTAATGCTACCAAGCTGCAATTACTCGCCAATAACTGACTTACTGATGCCAACTTTGGGTTTTGCCTGGACCACTCCAGAGCTCATTACAGCCTTGGTCTAAACATCAACCCAAGTGCTGAATTCCAGGGAATTAGATAGAATCATGGAGTCATACAGCATGGAAACAAACCCTTTGGCCCAATTGGTCCATACCGACCAAGATTCCCATCTAAACTAGATTGGTTATTCTAATATAAATTATATCTAAACTAAGATTAGATCAGTTTATTTGTCATAGACACCAAGGTGCAATGAAATTCCTTCTCACGTGAAGCTCACAATGTACATGGTAATAATAATTACAACAAAAAATACAATGAGCACAAAACAGCAGAATGATGCAAGGATTGTTGTGAAATGTGAAGTGGTGCAAGAGACCAATGCTAAAGTGACAATAATGGAATAACCAAGAGAGGTAGAGGTAAGAGTTCAAGAACATGGCAGAACCACTGGGAAAGGGGTGTGAAAGAGGGGATTGGTTCAGAAGTGGTTCTCTGGAGCGGTGGAGGCTGAGGGGTGATCTGTTGGAAGTGTATAAAATTATGAGGGGCATAGACACAGTGGACAAGCAATATCTTTTTCCCCATTATTGAGCGATCCAATATCAGAGGGCATGCATTTAAGGTGAGAGGGGGTAGGTTCAGAAGAGACGTGAGAGGCAAGTTTTTTTTCTCAGAGAGTAGTGGATGCCTGGAGTGCATTGGCTGATAGGGTGGTGGAGGAAAATTCATCAGGGGCTTTTAAGAGGGGCTTGGATGGGCACATGAATGAGAGGAAAATGGAGGGATACGGGCATTCTGTAGGGAGGAGGGATTAGCTATGTCGGCACAACATTGTGGGCCAAAGGGCCTGTTCTGTGCTGTACTGTTCTATGTTCTATGTTCTCTGTTCTAAGTCTGATAGCAGTGGGACTGCCCTTGACATTGAGGCAGCATTGAGCAGGTTCGATAAGGAAAGAAAGGACACAAATGGCGAGTGGTATCGAGGGAGCTTCTTGAGAAATATAGAGTGGCTAGGATATTCGGAGCGCAAAAAGGGGCCATTAAATACCATTGGCAAGTAAGATTAAGGAGAATCCTGACATTCTGTAAGTATGTCAAGAGCAAGAGGGAAGGAGTGGATCCCCTTAGGGAGCACAGGGGTAATCTACGTGTGGGACCAGGGAATGCGGGTGAGGTGATTGTAGCTGTACCTCACTCTAGGGGTTCTTCTCGTTTTGTTTGTGAATGTTGTGTCTCTAATGCCATGTGCCTGCGATGCTGCTGCAGAAAAATTTTTCATTACACCCATGAGTACATGTACTTGTGCAGATGGCAATGAACTTGACTTTGACTTTGACTTCTTCATTGGCGTGTCTGAGATCCAGCGACCTGTAGCTGCTTCATCAATGAGTTTCATTCCATCATAGGGTTAGAGGTGGGGACGTTCACTGATAATTGCAATGTTCAAGTTCATTTGCAGCCCCTCAGGAAATACAGCGAGACCGAGGTAACATACAGGCACGGGCTGACAAATGGAAAGGAACATTTGTACCACAAAAGTTCCGGCAATGACCGTCTCCAACAAGGGGGAGTCTAACCACATGCAGTTGACATTGAACAACACTGTCAACTGGGCTGAGTCCCCTGCCATCAATATAAGGGGCCACCAATGACCAGAAACTTAGTTGGACCATCTATATACATACCATGACTAGAAAAGATAAGATACATCGAAACACACAGTGAAATGCACCTTTTGCGTAGAGTGTTCTGGGGGCAGCCCGCAAGTGTTGCCACACTTCTGGCGCCAACGTAGCATGCCCACAACTTCCTAACCTGTACATCTTTGGAATGTGGGAGGAAACCGGAGCACCCGGAGTAAACCCACGCAGACACGGGAAGAACTTACAAACTCCTTACAGACAGTGGCGGGAATTGAACCCAGGTCGCTGGCATTGTAATAGCGTTATGCTAACTGCTACACTACCGGCCATGACTACAAGAGCAGGTCAGAGGCTGGATATCCTGCAGTAAGTGACTCACCCCCCCCCCCAACACTCAGAATCTGAATCATATTGATTATCACTGACTTTGGTGAGTTTTGGTCACCTACCTACAGGAAAGATATCAATAAGCTTGAAAGAGTGCAGAGAAAATTTACACGGATGTTGCTGGGACTTGAGGACCTGAGTTATAGGGAAATGTTGAATAGGTTAAGACTTTATTCCCTGGAGCGCAGGAGAATGAGGGGAGATCTTATGGAGGTATACAAAATTATGAAGGGTATAGATAGGGTGAATGCTTGCAGGCTTTTCCCCCTAAGGCTGGGTTGACTAGGAGACATAGGGTTAGGACGAAAGGTGAAATATATAAAGGGAGTCTGAGGAGGAAACTTCTTCACTCAGAGGGTGGTGTGAGTGTGGAATGATGTGGGTTCAACTGTAACATTTAAGTGAAATTTGGATAGGTACATGGTTGGGAGGGGTTTGGAAGGATATGGTCCGGGTGCAGGTAGATGGGACTAGGCAGAAAATCAGGTCGGCATGGACTAGGTGGGCTGAAGGGCCTGTTTCTCTGCTGTCGTACTCTATGGCTATGACTTATATGGCATGAAATTTGCTGTTTGCCGGCAGCAGTACAGTGCAAAGACATAAAATTACAATAAATTACAGAAATAGATAAATAGTGCAACAAAAAAGGAATAACGAGGTTTAGAATCAAAGGTGAAATATGAAAGGGGAATCTGGGGGGAAACTTTAGTGTTACAGTTACAGAGGACGTGCAGTGCAGGCAGACAATAAGGTGCAAGGTCACAACGAGGTAGATTGTGAGGTCAAGATTCCAATTTATCATCCTAGGGGACCGTTCATGGGTTCACAGACCCTTCAGAAGTCTCCAAGTTCTTTCCACCATCTACAAGGCACAAGTCAGGAACATTAATTCTCCACTTGTCTGGATGATCCGAGCGCTCAGGCAGGCCACTTAACACCCCGTCCACCACCCTGAACATTCATTCTCTCCACCACAGCTGCTGCACTGTCTACCATCCACAAAATGCACTGCTGTTACTCACCCAGGCTACTCTGACAGCACTCCCCAAACCCCTGACCTCCACCATCGAGAAAGGCAAGGACAGCAGGTGTAGGGGAACACCACCACTCCGGGCTCCCCTCCGAGTCGCACGCCATCCTACCTTGGAAGTACATCGCTGGTCTTTTGTTGCAGGGTCAAAATCCTGCAACTCCCTCCCCCGACATCCTCACCAGAAGGACTGCAGTGGTTCAACAAGGCAGGTCACCACCAGCTTCTCAAGGGCAGTTAGGGATGGGCAATAAAGGCTGGTTTATCTGCTGATGTCCACTTCCCAAACTGAATGCAAAGACTGGTTTATTATTGGTTTATTATTGTCACTTGTACCGAGGTACAGTGAAAAACTTGTCTTGCATACCGATCGTACAGGTCAATTCATTACACAGTGCAGTTACATTGAGTTAGTACAGACTTCATTGAGGTAGTAGAGGTAAAAACGATAACAGAGTAAAGTGTCACAGCTACAGAGAAAGGGCCTGTATTGTGCTGTACTGTTCTATGTTCTATATCGCCTTCCACTATCACTGCATTTCTCCATCTTTCCCCAGCACCTCAACAATATCATCTGCCCTCAGGAATATTTTGATTTTGTTCTAATAAATAAAGTGAATTGTTGAGTCCACTCGTACCTCTTAAACTACTTAAACATTATAGAGACATAGACTCGTACAGCATAGAAGCAGGCTCTTCAGCCCGTTGAATCGATGCTGACCATCAAACATTTGTGTGCAGTTCTGGTCGCCATTGCTGTAAGAAGGAGGTCAATGAGCTGGAAAGGGTGCCGAAAAAATTCACGAGGATATTGCCGTGTCTGGAGGGCTTGAGTTATAAGGAGAGGCTGGATAAGCTGGGACTGCTTTCCCTAGAGCAAAGGAGGCTGAGAGGTGACCTTATAGGGAGGTATATAAAGTCATGAGGGGCATAGATAAGGTGGATGGTCACAGTGTTTTCCCCAGGGTAGCAAAATCTAAAACTAGGTTTAAGGTGAATGAGGAAAGATTTAAAGGGGACCCGAGGGGAGACTTTTTCACACAGAGGTTGGTGGTTATGTGGAACAAGCTGCCAGAGGAAGCTGTAGAGGCGGGTACAATTACAATGTTTAGAAGACATTTAGACAGGTCCATGGATAATAAAGGGTGCCAGGTGCTCCGGTTTCCTCCCACATCTCAAAGATGTGCAGGTTGGTAGGTTAATTACCCACTGAAAATTGTCTCTAGTGTGTAGGCGAGAGATGGAATCTGGGAGGAGTTGATGGGAATGTGGGGAGAATGAAAAAATGGGATTCAGGTAGGATTGGGATAAGTGGCTTGGCGCAGACTCGGTGGGCCGAATGGTCTGTTCCCTTGCTGTGTTACTCTATGACTCTGTGACACTCCATCTTAGGCAACATTCTGGTGAATCTCTTCTGCATCCTCCCTAAAGCAATCACGTCCTTTCGATACTGCAGCGACCAAACAGATCCGTCAACACCATCCCACGAGCCAGCTACATGTAACCCGCCACTACCACTGCTCCCCACGTTACCCTCACCCATAGCCTCCCACTCACCAAGGGCCCCCCAGCACTGCTTACCCACATCTAGCTTGTCCTAGCGGAACCTTCCGCCAATTCCCTGAAAGAAGAGCTGAAGAGGTCACTGGGTGAGAAGCATTTTAACAACCGTGATATGGGGTCATTAGGGCTATTGGGAAAGATGCAGTGTGAAAGCACGGCAACAATTTACATCACAGATACCAAAAGGAAGTCTTCGTGTCCTTGCCAGAGAGCTGTGTCTGCTGTCTTTGGCTTGGATCCTGCTCATCCTTGCCAGAAGAGAACTGTTTTTCTATATCTCTGCATGATTTTAACATCAGCCTTGAGAAGAAAGCTGTGAGGTGGACAGCTGCCATTGTTTCCATATCTCCTTACAGAAGGAGGCCATTCGGCCCGTTGAGTGTATGCTATCTCTCAGAACACACTCATTCCCTCACTGATGTAACCCATGCTCCAAATGTTCCCGTCAAATCTTTGCCCTGCAGATTCTACCGTAAGACCATAAGATATAGGAGCAGAATTAGGTCATTCCGCCCCTCAAGTCTGCTCCGCCATTCAATCAATACTGATTTGTTTTAACCCCATTGTCCTGCCACCTCCCAGTAACATTTAACCCCCTTACCAATCATGAACCTATCAATCTCTATCTTAAATACGCCTGATGACTTGGCCTCCACAGCCCTCTGTGGCAATGCATTCACCACTCTCTGGCTGAAGAAATTCCTTCTTATCTCAGTTTTAAAGGGACATCCCTTTATTCTGAGGCTGTGCCCTCAGATCCTAGACTCTTCTACTGATGGAAAGATCCTCTCCACATCCACTCTATCCAGGCATTTCAGTATGTGGTAGGTTTCAATGAGATCCCCACATCCTTCTGAACTCCACTGAGTACAGGCCCAGAGACATCAAACGCTCCTCATATGTTAAACCTTTCATTCCTGGAATTATTCTTGTGAACTCTCTCTCTCTCTCTCTCTCTCTCTCTCTCTCTCTCTCTCTCTCTCTCTCTCACACACACACACACACACACACACACACACACACACACACACGTCAATGTAAAGTGGTACATTAACCTATCAACCATCAAATCTTTCAAACGTGAGAGGAAACTGGAGCACCCAGAAGAAACCCACATGGTCGTAGGGAGAAAATGCACGCAAGGTCAGGATTGAACCTGGGACGTTTGATTTGTGAGGCAATGGCTCTACTAGCTGCACCACTGTGCTGCCTGTCTGCAACCTGCAGGAATGTTTAAATCTTATTCCATGGCTCGAAGAGAAATCAGAAGGCTGCAATGCTTTCACAAAGCCTTTTCACTATTTTTTAATCTCCTTGATCAGAAGCCCAGGACTGGTTTTATTTTGTACCTTATCTTACATAACTGACACAAACTTTGTTGTCTGCCTTGTTGCTCGGGAATGGTCTGCAGACATTAAGAGCAAAGTTAACTGTGCCATCAAAAAGTGACTGGTACTTAGCATGATCCCAGATAATATTTATCTCTGGAACCACTAAAAAAAACACAAGTAAGTTATCTGTTCATTATCTAAGTGCAGTTTGAAAGAAGACAAATTATAAAACATTTATGAAGCATAATCGATGATGAGAAACATAGTCATACAGCATTCCCTACGATCTCACCCTTTTCCATATAATGGAGACATCTAAAGCCAGACGGCACAGCCTTAAGGTGAGGCTTGGAGTGGATCTTAGGAGAGCAAAATGGCATTCGTGTAGAATTAGTGTAAATAGGTGCTTGGTTGATGCAGATTCAGTGTGTCAAATTGGTAAATTGGTTTATTATTGTCACATGTACCAAGGTACAGTGGAAAAACTTTGTTTTGCATGCCATCCATGCAGATCATTTCATCACATCAGTGCATTGAGGTAGCACAAGGGAAAACAATAACAGAATGTAGAATATGTTGTTACAGTTACAGAGAAAGTGCAGTGCAGGCAGACAATAAGGTGCAAGGCCATAATGAGGTAGATTGTGAGGTCGAGAGTCCATCTTATCGTACTACGGGACC
This sequence comes from Pristis pectinata, assembly GCF_009764475.1. Taxonomy (NCBI): domain Eukaryota; kingdom Metazoa; phylum Chordata; class Chondrichthyes; order Rhinopristiformes; family Pristidae; genus Pristis; species Pristis pectinata. Next base: position 93,427,965 of record NC_067414.1, read on the forward strand.
GTTCAATAGTCTTATAACAAGCCAAAGGAACGTTTCTGTGCTGTAGGACTTCCAGCCCTGGCCTTGCACTTGCAGTTTTTAGGATCCGCTGTGTGTTAAGCAATTGCATCATAGTAACTGATTTTTATTCTTTTGAAATACAAAGTTGTGCAACAGTTTCTGATGTCCTGTCGTTGAGAGGGTGCCTTTTAGATGTGTTCTTTCTCCTAACTAGCTCAACACTGCACTGCATTGTGGTTTCAGCCACCACCTGCCCTTCCTCCCCACATCCTCCAGCATCACACTCAGAAAAATAAAAGACGTTGTGAACCTTAGAAAGGATGGAAACTCCTGAAAATACTCAGCACATCAAGCAGCACCTGCGAGGCAGCAACAGAGTTAAGAATTCAGGACGCAAGATTGCAGAGGTCACAAGGAGCGGTGAAGTGAGAACATGTGTCCTTGCTTCACTTCTTCCTTCACTGGGACCACTGGACCTGCTGTGTGTTTCCAGAACTTTCTGATCCCAACTCTGCCCAGGCTGGGGCCAGAGTTAATATTTACCACTGGTCTGGCTCCAGCCTTTTCAGCAGTGAGGCCAGACCTGCATCAAGGACATCTTTAGCTCAAAAGTCAACCTATGTTAAAGTGATCTAGTGGCTGAACAAAAGTGGTTATCTGATTATTGCACATGAAAGGGTTTGTGTCATGAGGAACCAGCTTTCAAAATGTGCTAAACTAAAAGCAGAAGTTATTCATACAGTGAAAAACCCATGTGCATATGCACACACATGCACAAACACACTCACAAGCGTGCATACAGACACACACTCACACACTATTCACACACATACTCACACATATACACATACACATGCATACACACTCTCAGATTCTCACACACACACACACACACACACACACACACACACACACACACACACACACACACACACACACACACACACACACACACACACACACTCTTCTCCCCCCTTCCCATCGGGCAGAAGGTACAAAACCCTGAAAGCATGTACCACCAGGCTCAAGGACAGCTTCTATCCCACTGTTGTAAGACTAGTGAACCGACCTCCCCTACGATAAGTTGGACTCTTGACCTCACAGTCTACCTCATTGTGGCCTTGCACCTTATTGTCAGCCTGCACTGCACTTTCTCTGTAACTGTAACACTTTATTCTGCATTCCGTTATTGCTTTTCCCTTGTACTACCTCGATGCACTGATGTGATGAAATGATCTGTATGGATGGCATGCAAAACAAAGTTTTTCACTGCACCTTGGTATATGTGACAATAATAAACCAATTTTACCAATTTACCAATTTACACATGCACACACATATGTACACACATGCACAGGAACACACCACTGACTTTACACTAACCCAACGAACTAAATCAAGTAATTGGATCACACAATGACATCTGCCTGTTGGAGCTTAACTGCTGCTTTCTTCTCAGAATCCCTACCACAAGCCGTAACAACCACAGTTACACCAAGTCTGAATCAGTCCCCAGCTGCCTTTGAAAGTATTGACATCGGAGTAACTCCTGAAGTAAAACATATTCACCAACCTCTTGGAATTGTAATATGCTCAGAGCTTTTCCTCCATTATCAGCATACTTAAGGCTGAAATACCAAGATCTGTGAACCATTTAGGAATCAAGGGTTATTGGCAGCCAGCATAATCAAAGACCCCACCCACCCGGGTCATTCTCTCTTCTCTTCCATCAAGTAGAAGATACAGGAGCCTGAGGGCACATACCACCAGGCTTAAAGACAGCTTCTACCCCACTGTTGATTATTGAATGCTTCCCTTATACGATGAGATGGACTCTGACCTCACTATCTCACTTGTTGTGACCTTGCACCTTATTGCACTGCACTTTCTCTGTAGCTGTGACACTTTACTCTGTACTGTTATTGTTTTACCTGTACTACCTCAATGGACTCTGTACTAACTCAATCTAATTGCACTGTGTAATGAATTGACCTGTACAATTGGTTTGCAAGACAAGTTTTTCACTGTACCTTGGTACAAGTGACAATAATAAACCAATACCAATACCAATGACCTAGACACCTTTTTGATGATGATGATTGAACATCAAACAGAATGACAGCTCCTTGATGACAATGGACTGGTTTACTAAGTCAACCAGCTCCTGGATTTACAACCAGACAGGTTTGTACGATGACAGATGGGTAGGGGTTGCATTAATCAAATTGTCACAGGTGTGATTTTTATACTGTTAAAGTTGGAGCCTTCAGGGACAAACCTTAGCAACTTGCAGAAGAACTGCAGTCAGGGGTGAGATGTGTAAGAATTATTTACATTTGAAGAGGGATCTGCATGGTGGTAGTGTCTAAAGTCAAAGTTAAGTGGTAGATTTGTATTCACATAGCTTTTGTAAAGTACCATAAATTACTTAAAGCTTATGGAGTTATACTGGTTTATAAACCTTGGCTAGTTTTACCCCACCTAGACGAGTTTGAGTTGAATTCTGGAATTACAGAGTCGTACAACATGGACACGGCCATTCAGCCTACCAGGTCAACCTGTAGGCACCTATCTGCATTAATCCCATCTTCAGTGATTGGCCCGTGGACTTTAATGTCTAAGTGATTGAAGTGCTCATCTTGGATGCTGTCAGTGACTCTGCTTCCACCCCGCTCTCTGGCAGTGCATTCCAGGTACTCACCCACTCTCTGGGTGAAAAAAGGTCTCCCTCAGATCCCCTCTAAATCTTTTCCCCCTTATGTTAAAAGTCTCCATTTTTATCCACCTCTGGTATGGGGAAAAGTTTCCTGCAGTCTACGCTACCTACACCCCTCATAACTTTACACACTTCAGTTATGCACCCCCTTAACCTCCTCTGCTCCGGGGAGAACAGACCCAGCCTGTCCAGTCTCTCCCCATAACTGAAATGCTTCATCCTCGACAACATCCTGGTGAATCTCCTCTGCACCCTCTCCAGTACCATCACATCTTTCCAATAGTGTGGTGTGGTACCAGAAGGGAGGTGAGGGAAACCATCCCTACACCAACACAGGGCCAGCCCTAAGTCAGAATTTCCCCAATTAAGAAAGTTAAGAGTTGGCCTTCAGTGCAAAAGGGGACAGAGTTCGCGATTATGGAAGTTTTTCTACAACTGTACTATGCATGGGGAGTTGTGTACAGTTTCGGTCTCCTTATTTGAGGAAGGACATACTTGCCTTGGAGGAAGTACAAAGGAGGGTCATGAGATTAATTCCCAGAATAAACTTCCTTCTGAGGAAGCATTCAGCTGATTAGGCCCAGTTTCTCTGAAATTTAGAAGATCAACACTGAACCTATTAGACTCTAAGGGAGCCTGAGCCACCACGAACAAGATGCCTACTTGCCTGCATTTGGTCCATTTCCCTGCAAACCTCGAGCAAAAAAACAATCTGCAGGAGGAACTCAGAGGATTGAGCAGCATTTGTGAGCAGAAAGGAATTGTCGATGTTTCAGGTCAAAACCCTGCATCAGGACCTTTCCTCCCATAGATGCTGCTCGACCCTCTGAGTTTCTCCTGCAGATTGTCTGCTGCTCCAGATTCCAGCATTTGCAGTCTCTTGTGTTTCCATCTGAAACTTTCCGATCCAAGTACCTGTCTTTTAAACGTTGTTATTGTACCTGCCTCTACCACTTGGCAGCTGGTTCTGAAGGAATCAGGTGCTCCAGTACTTCAAGATCACAGCAGCAATACCACTGAAGATGTGGCAGCATTTACTCCCCAGGGTATAGAGGGGATGGTCCCATGTTTAGCTAAGTGGCTTGAGAAAGTCAAAGTCAAGTTTATTGCCATATGCACAAGTACATGTGTGCACAGGTGCAATGAAAAACTTACTTGCAGCAGCATCACAGGCACAGAGCATCAGATAAGCAGCATTCACAGGAAAAACATAAATTAAACATAAATTATACACAATTTTTACAAGAAAGAATACAATTCAAACCAAAAAAAAGTCCATTTTAGTGCAAAGTGATCAAAGTGGTGATAAGTGGTGCTTAAACTGTAGTGATTAGGGTTGTGCTGGTTGGTTCAAGAACTGAATGATTAAGGGAAGTAGCTGTTCTTGAACCTGGTGGTGTGGGACTTCAGGCTTCTGTACCTCCTGGATGGTGGGGATCGTTTATGATGGATGTTGCCTTCTTGAGGCAGCACCTCCTGTAGATACTTCTGATGGTGGGGAGAGATGTCCCCGTGATGTATTGGGCTGAGTCCGCTACTCTCTGCAGCTTCTTACATTCCTGTGCATTCGAATTGTCATACCAGACCATGATGCAATCAGTCAGGATACTTTCGACGGTACATCTGTAGAAGTTTGTTAAAGTGTTTGGTGACAAGCCAAACCTCCTTAACCTCCTACGAAAGTAAAGATGCTGGCGCTCTTTCCTTGTGATGTATCTATGTGCTGGGCCCAGGACAGGTCATCTGATATGTTAACGCCCAGGAATTGAAAGCTGCTGACTTTCTTCACTGTTGATCCCCCAGTGTAGACTGGCGCATGTTTGCCCTCCTTCCCCTTCCTGAAGTCAACAATCAGCTCTTTAGTTTTTATTTACATTGAGCGAGAGGTTGTTGTTGCATCACCACTTAGCCAAGTGTCCTATCTCGCTCAGGTAAGCTGACTTATTGCCACCTGTGATTCATCCAACAACAGTGGTCTCATCAGCAAATTTGTATATGGCATTGGAGCTGTGCTTAGCCACACAGTTATGTGTGTATAGAGCAGGGGGATAAGTATGGAGCCTTGATGTGCACCTGCTTGGATGGTCAGCGAGGAAGAGAGTTGTTACCAATCCTCACTGATTGATGTCTGTCGATGAGGAAGTTGAGAATCTTGTTGCGAAGGGAGACATTATGTGCTCAGATTCATTGTCTTTCATGATTTGTTAGTGGATGTGCTGAGGATGGTTCTGCTGGAGGGGGAAATCCAGAACTGGGGAGCATCTCAGCAGAAACGGACTGAGATGAGGGGGCATCTCTTCTCTCATAGGGTTGTAAATCTTTGGAATGCTAATCCAGAGAGCTGTAGATGACAAATCATTATTTATTTTCAAGGCTGAAATATCCAAGGACCATTTGAGAACCAAGGATTATGAAAATCAGAGAGCATTGAGCTCAATGATCAAATCAGCCATGACCTTATCAAATGGCAGTGCACATTCAGAGGGTTATATGCCTGATTCGTTCTCTCATTACCTGTTTCTTAAGTCCAGAACTCAGACACTCCAACATTACGGAGGGGCTGCTGCATTGTTAAAGATGCCATTAATAATACCATTTGGGCAGTCAGTAAGCCTGTAATGGGCAAACAGAGGATTGCAACTCTGAAATGATTGAAATTGATTTTATGAACTTTGATCCCTTGTCTGTGCTGAAGTATCTGGTTTCAGTCACAGTGCTGGGGGTGGGGAGGGGAAGGTGTTGCAACACTGTTGGAGAGGGTACAGAAGTTAGTTGCATATTACTTTAAACACAGTGATAAATTCTACAACTATTTTGGAGTATGTTTTGTGCCCCACTAGTCAACAAGAATAATATTTTAAAGCCACAAATTTGTGAGTGAAGAAGGTCTCCCAAATGTCTTCTTAACTTTATGCCACTTCTCTGAGGCTTAACTCGCTGTTATCGTCATTGCGGCAAACAAGTGGTAAAACCTTCCACGGTTTCAACCCCAGTCACATTAAGCGCTTCCACTCACCCTGCCTCCATTTGCTCAAGCAAAGACTTGCCCATCTCCATTTCAGTCAGCAACCAGAAACCATTCAGATGCAGGAATTTGCTTACTTCCTTTTCAAAACCACTTGCAATTTCCTGTTGAACCATCTGCACAGCAATTCAGTCATGAATTTTGATAATGTTTGTCGGAGCTGGAGAGGGAGGGAGAGAAAGAAAGAAAGAGAGAGATGGAGACACAAGAGTCTGTAGATGCTGAAACAGTTGACGTCTTGGGTTGAGGCCCTTCATCACCAGTGGTGGTTATCTGCCCTTTGCTCTTTCAGTCCAGATGAGGGGTATCGACCCGAAATATCAACTGTCTATTTCCCTCCACAGATGCTGCCTGACCCACTGAGTTCCTCCAGCAGCTCATTTTTTTGCTGCAGATGAGAGAAGAGATCTGGTCAGAGGGTAGAGTGCGCAGGAACCATCAGCCTTCAACCTATTTGATCATGATATTAATATTGATATTAAAGTGTCCCGAATCTTCTATTGACATAACAAGCAACAATCTGCAGGACACACACCTATGCCAACAAAGCCTGCTATCGACCAGGATGGCAGCTGTGTGATGTTTACACAGCAGCCACTTCACATAATGGGTTTTCGAAACTAACCACAATATTTTTGCACAGCTCGATTGGTCATGGTGAAGTTGGCTACCAGTGGATAAAATCCAATCTTCCAATGTGCTTATGTACACAGGTAAACTAGGACTTCACTTAGCGCTCAGGAATGAGAGTGTGAGAGTGACAGAGTTGTAGAAAAATACTACATAGAAACAGGCTCACCGAATCTGTGCTGACCATCAACCAGCCATTTTAGACTGAGCCTACTCCCCCTCGGATTCTACCACTCGCCTACACACAAGGGACAGGAGACTGCAGACGCTGGAATCTGGAGCAACAAACAATCTGCTGGAGGACCTCAGCAGGTCGAGAAGCACCTGTGGGAGGAAAAGAATTTCAAAGTTCCTCCAACTAATTTGGTTCGGCTCATCAATCCCTTAGATTTTTCAGTGCAGGCTTTTCAACTTGCAGGGTGTTATCCACTTTATCCAACCCACACTGGCATTACATAGTCACCTGCGTCAGGAAATCCAAGACTGATTCATTTGTATGTGCCCTCAGCATATTGTTGCTCAATGATTCTTAAGGTGCTTCCATCAACCTCCTTGGCAAAGATAAATAAAGATTAAAAAACTATCTGCTGGAGGAACTCAGTGGGTCATGCAGCATCTGTGGGGGGAAAGAAATTGTCAATGTTTTGGACTGAAAACATTGCAGGGTTTCAGCTCAAAATGTTGACAATTCCTTTCCCCCCACAGATGCTGCTTGACCTGCTGAGTTCCTCCAGTACATAGGTTTTTGTTCTAGATTCCAGCATCTGCAGACTCTTGTGTCTCCGTAAAAAAAGGTTAAACCAGTTAAAATCGTTATCAAATGATTCAATCTGTAATAACCTCTGAATGTAGATGGGTTCTTGATGGTCAGCATGGAGATGATAGGCCGAAGGGCCTGTTTCTGTGCTGTATGACTCTTAAAGGCAGACATATTTGCATTAAGCTGAACTGACTAAATTCTTCAAGTGGCAGATTATTTATGAAGCAGTAACATTAATTGTACAACTAATTGTATAATTTATAATGTGTAATTAATTGTATAATGTTGTGTCACAACAACAACCCCACATTCAACGTCAACAAGACCAAGGAACTGATTGTGGACTTCAGGAAAGGGAAGTCGGCAGAACACACACCAGTCCTCATTGAGGAGTCAGTGGCGGAAAGGGTGAGCAGCTTCAAGTTCCTAGGTGTCAACATCTCAGAGGATCTATCCTGGGCTCAACATGTTGATGCAATCATGAAGAAGGCATGGCAGTGACTCTACTTCATTTGGAGTTTGAGGAGATTTGGTATGTCAGCAATGACTCTTGAACATTTCTACAGGTGTACAGTGGAGAGCATTCTGGCTGGTTGCATCACAGCCTGGTATGGAGGCTTTAATGCACAGGATCGCAAGAGGCTGCAGAGGGCTGTAGGCTCAGCCAGCTCCATCACGGGCTCAACACTCCCCACTGTCGAGGACGTCTTCAAGAGGCGGCGGCTCAAGGAGGCGGCGGCTCAAGGAGGCGGCATCCATCTCTAAGGACCCTCACCATCCGGGACATGCCCTCTTCACGTTACCACCATCGGGGAGGAGCTACAGGAGCCTGAAGACCCACACTCAATGATTCAGGAACAGCTTCTTCCCCTCCACCATCAGATTTCTGAACGGTCCATGAACCCATGAACACCACCCCGTTATTCTTCTTTTGTACTATGTCTATATTTTTGTAATTTATAGTAATTTTTATGTCTTGCACTGTACTGCTGCTGCAAAGAACAAATTTCACATCATATGTCAGTGATAATAAACCTGATTCTGATAACTTTGACGACGTTTCATAAAATACTATGGTGGCCCATTCCGCAGGGAAGGGAGTTTGATTTGTTCTGCATGTTGTGTGCAACAATATCACAAACATTCTTTTCAAACAATGATTTGTCACAGATAGTGCCAAGAGGAAAGCTTCCCCCAGTGCTCAGCAGGCACAGCTGTCAAGCAGACAAGCTCAGAATTCTCAAAATCCCAGCTCTGATGACTCTCACAAATTGGAACAACATTTGTTATTTTCCACTCATCACTAAGTCAGGGGAATTTCAGAAAGAATCGCACATGTCTCTCATATACTATTTGCTAACTCTTGTTCATATTGAACCCACTCCTATGGCTTTACAGAGTGAGCTGCCATTAGCATTTTATTAAGTACAGCTAAGACTGTACAATTATATTATTACTTAAACAATCAACATGCCAGCTTGAAATCCTTAATTCACCACTTTAATGTAAAACATTAATCTAGATTGTTTAAATACTTTAACATCCCCATTACTAATACGTAGGTTTAAACTTGGTTAACCACTTAACAAAGATTTTAAGAGGTTTCATCTTCTCAAATTTAAAAATAACAGAGACAGCAGGCTCAGAGGAACATTTTTAGAACTTTGAACTAAAGCAATTCTGGCCAACATTTATTTTGCACAGAAATAAATGCAGGAACTAACTGTGTCAGAGAATGTGTTTTATTCATTCCCAGGGTGGGGATGCCATCTGCAGGGCTGCTACTTATTTATTTCAAGAAGGCAGACCATTCTTGGGTGAAGGTGATGATGCAGTCACTGAAATATACAGCACAAAAGGCCATTCTGCCCATCATATTCAAACTGGGGAGTTATTGAGACTAATCCCACTTTCCAGCTCTTGGGCAGTAGCTGTGGAGGTTACGGCATTGCAAGTTGTCTTAATGTTCTGAGGCTTTGTGTTTCCACCCAGATTTCAGGCCAGCAATATCCAGACTCCCATTGCGTTCCATGTTAATTCATAGAGTCATAAGAGTTATACAACATGGAACTAGGCCCCTTGACTTAACTGATCCATGTCGACCAAAATGCCGATCTAAGCTAATCCCGTTTGCCCACATTTGACCGATATCCCTCTCAACCTTTCCCATCCATGTACCTGTCCGAGTGTCTTTCAAATGCTGTGACTGTACCCGCCTCTACCACTCCTTCTGGCAGCTCGTTCCATATACCCAGCACCCTCTGTGTGAAAAAGTTGCCCCTCAGATCCCCTTTAAATCTTTCCCTTCTCGCCTCGAACCGATGCCCTCTAGTTTTGGATTCCCCAATCCTGGGGAAAAGACTGTGTGCATTCACCTTATCAGTGCCCATCATAATTTTATAAACCTCTATAAGGTCACCCCTCAGTCTCCTTCGCTCCAGGGAAAACAGTCCCAGCCTATCCAATCTCTCCTTATAACTCAAGTGCCTCCAGTCCAGGCAATATCCTTATGTGTCTTTTCTTCACCCTCTCTGGCTTAATCACATCCTTCCTGTAGTGTGGTGACCAGAACTGCACACAGTACTCCAAATGCAATCTAACCAACATTTTGTCCAACTGTAACATGACGTCCCAACTCTTGTACTCAGTACCACAGCCAATGAGGGTGAGCATGCCATATGCCTTCTTCACCATCCTGTCCACCTGTGTTGAAAAGTTTCCCACAATGAAGTTCCAGGCTTTAGAGCTGGTGCTTATGCTGGGATGTGCGTGAGAGTGGAGAATTTAGAGATGAAAGTCTTCCGGTGCATTTTCTACCTCTGTGGCACTTATATGGCAGTTAAGTCTTTGGTCCATGGTAACACCCAGGAAATCAAAAGTAGTGATCCAGTATCATTAATGCCCTTGAATATCGAGACAAGGTGACCAGATTCTCTCTTGTTGGATTTGGTCATTAACTTAAGTGGTGTGAGCAAGGATTGTCACTTAACGCCTTATGCCCTAATGTTAGAACATAGAACATAGAATAATTACAGCACAATTCAGGCCCTTCGGCCCACAAAGCTGTGCCGAACATGTCCCTACCCTAGAAATTACTAGGCTTACGCATAGCCCTCTACTTTACTCAGCTCCATATACCGATCTAACAGTCTCTTGAAAGACCCTAACGTATCAGCCTCCACCACAATTTCCAGCAGCCCATTCCACACACTCACCACTCTCTGAGTAAAAAACTTACCCCTGACATCTCCTCTATATCTACTCCCCAGCACCTTAAACCTATGTCCTCTTGTGGCCATCAATTCAGCCCTGGGGAGAAGCCTCAGACTATCTACCCTATCAATACCTCTCATCATCTTATACACCTCTGTCAGGTCCCCCCTCATCCTCCGTCGCTCCGAGGAGAAAAGGCAGAGTTCCCTCAACCTGTTTTCATAAGGCATGCTCCGCATCCCAGGCAGCATCCTTGTAAATCTCCTCTGCACCCTCTCTATGGCTTTCACATCTTTCCTGTAGTGAGGCGACCAGAACTGAGCACAGTACTCCAAGTGGGGTCTGACCAGGGACCTATATAGTTGTCTCTAATTCTGCCTCGAACTATATTTCCCTCAACTTGCGTTAATGTCATTGTGTTATTTTTGTTTACTGTGTAAGCTATGTGTAACCAGAATCAGGTGTATTATCACTGACTCATATGTCGTTTATGTAATTGATGTTTGCCATGTGTGTAATGTACAGTGCTGCTGCTACAGATCACTAATTTTCACGGCATTTATACCTGGGTATGCATGCCCATGACAATAAACTTGAACTTGAACTCGCCCAGGCCTTGTTGCAAGCGAGCATGAACAAGTTCAAGCTAAGGATCTATGAATGGAACTGAATATTGTGCAATCAATGAACCTCTGCCCCTAACCTGGAGGGAAGCTGTTGAAGATGACTGGGGCCCAGGGCGTTGCCCTGGAGAACTGCACATTGATGTCCCAAGGCTGAGATGATTCCCCTCCAGCAACAATGTTACTGGAGCTCCTTGATGCAACACGCATGTTACCCTAAATCACACTAAATGCAGTCACTTGTTCTTTCGTGCTTGGACAAGGGCTGTTATGGGGTTTGGAACAAAGTGGTCCGGCTGAAATCATAGGCAGGTTATTGGCAAGTTGCTGCAATGCATCATGTAGACAGGATATATTACAACCCCACCCAGTTCTTCAGTAATGTGTCACTCATTCTGCAATGAAGTTGCAGCCACACTCATCCTTGCAAGTTTTAATTTCATTCACATTTCTCACGTGCAATAAAGGTGGTGGGCACCTGCTCTTCATCAATACTGAGATTAATATAGCATTGGGCCATTTAAATGATTAGACCACTCCCCACCCGCCCAGTTCAGTCAATTGTGACACTCCAAGAAGTTTGATGGGAACATAGTGGTGATAATTCCAGTGATTGTGCCTTAAATTGGTAAATTGATCATTTGGTTTATATTGTCACATGTACCGAGGTGCAGTGAAAAACTTTGTTTTGCATGTCATCCATACAGATCATTTCATCACAACAGTACATTGAGATAGTACAAGGGAAAACAATAACAGAATGCAGAATAAAGTGCTACAGTTACAGAGAAAGTTCAGTGCAGGCAGACAATAAGGTGCAAGGTTGTAACAAGGTAGATTGTAAGGTTAAGAGTCCATCTTATGGTACAAGGGGACCGTTCAATAGTCTTATAACAACGGGATAGATGCTATCCTTGAGCCTGGTGGTACGTGCTTTCAGACTTATGTATCCTCTGCCCGATGGGAGGGGGGAGAAGAGAGAATGTGCAGGGTAGGTGGAGTCTTTGATTATGTTGGCTGCTTTACTGAGGCAGCGAGAAGTGCAGACAGAGTCCATGGAGGGGAGGCTGGTTTCTGTGATGTGCTGAGCTCTGTCCACTACGCTCTGTAGATTATTGTGGTCTCAGGCAGAGCAGTTGCCATACCAAGCCGTGATACATCCAGATAAGATGCTTTCTATGATGCATCAATAAAAATTGGCAAGAGTCAAAGGGGGCGTGACAAATTTCTTTAGTCTCCTGAGGAAGTAGAGGAGCTGGTGAGCTTTCTTGGCCATGGTGCCTATGCTCTACACATTCACTTCAATGACAACTACATCTGATTTAGTATAAGTGATATTAAATGGTCATTTCCTGATACTTGTTCATCTCACCTCCGGAATATGGCTCACATCCATGTTTGGGATTTACCTGTCATCTGGTCTCTATCCATGGCCCTGCATCCAGCCTGGTCTTCTACACTTACATGTTCATCTCCAACATTATTGAGTTGGTGGATGTCCATGAAGTGTCCTCCTCCATTTCCTTGAGCTTTTAATCCATGTTATTTAGTGCAATGGTCCTCATGTGCAATAGAATGTGGGATGTTGCTCACTTCTTTAATAATTTAAAAGCACAGAGGGTTTTCATGGAAAAATTGGATGGAATTGTGAAATCTGACTCCTCTGCACTGAAAAGAACTAAAAATGGAGTTTCATATGGTCCTAAAAGACAATGTATCATACATCACAAGAGAGTGGTAAGTCACAAAATTTTAGTTGCAGAGTATGGGTGATAATCCCAACAAAGTGAACAGACTTTCTCGCTAAGCCCATGATCATGTGACCCATGTACTCACATGCACACTCTCTTTTCAAAGCAATGGGATGAGAAGTCACACACATTTTATTGTGAAAGCCATATAGAAAAACAAATGTATTTTTATCCTTTGATAATTCAGTATCACAGTTCCTTGAGCTGTGTGCTGTAAAGGGAGAACTTCTTGTTCCTGCTCACAAGGTCAGGGTGCCATGTACTGTCACGGGGCTCTTGATGAGTGTGATTTATCTGGTTACCTTCAACTGGGTAAAACGCTTCTTCATTTGAGTTTGCATTCGACGATACCAAATATTGATTGTATTATGTTAATACACTTCACTAAATTACTAACGCAAATGCTCTCCATATCCTAATGGCTACCAATTCATGTATCCATCCACCAAGTCCTCTGAGTTCCTCAAACTCTTATACCTTGTACATCTCTGGAACATCCTCCGTAAGCCTCTACCACTCCAAATCCCTCCACGTCCTCTAAAGCATCCTTTCAAAGAGTTCTTCAAACAGGTTTACCTGATCATTAATCTCACTTTTTGTTTCTGGGACTATGCAATGTGCAAATTGGCCAGAATGCTTCCCACATTGCGACATGGATAATCTTTCAAAAGTACTTCATTAACCCGTAAAGTGGTTTGGGACATTTTGGGATTGTGAAATGCTCTAAGTAAACGGAGGTGTTTCCATTCTTAGACATCATCACCTTTGTTGATGATATTCTTATAAATGATCTTATGACAGATTACATAGTGGATCATCTGGCCTATCCCATATAATGACAACATCTCCTGCATTACGACAGAGACCTTCCCAACTAAAACCTTAGCGGTGGTGAAAGAACAGAATTTTCCTGAAATTGGGTGAAAAATCTTTCTATGACATCCACAGTTCCAGGAGATTGTTACACAATCCTGCCTGGCCTGCTGTGTATATCTTTTTCTGCTTTGTTTCAGGTGTCCAGCAGCTGCAGTCTATTGACGTTCGGTGATTGTTCAATTCCCGGCCACTCCTCTTCCAGGAATATCCACCTCAAAGATGTTCTGCTCCCGTCACTGAAGGATTTCCATTTGTCTCTTTTAATTTCTTCATTTTTATTTGTTCCTTGCCAGGTTTGTTATTCAATCCATCCTGCTCTTCACCCTATCACCGACCTCTTTCCAAATCACAGTCCCTCCTCGCATTCTCTGAATATTTGCTTTATCTCTAACTCTTCCTTTTTTTGTTGACAAAACATCATCAGTCTGAAACATTAAATCTGTTCCACTCAAAACATATGTTGCCTGCTATGCTGACTATGCATACTATATTACGCAACGTCCAACACAAAATGCCAATATGCTTTGATTAACCAAACCACTGATGTAAATGTTATCCACATCTTAATGTGTGCCTGTAAACTCACCCAGCTTTTCTGCACAAATGTCACCTGACCTGCTGAGTATTTCCAACATTGTCATTTGTAATGTGCAGAAAAGCAAAAAAGATTCACAAGGATGTTACCGGGATTAATGGGCTTGAGCTATAATATAAGATTTCTTTATTAGTCACATGTACATCGAAACACACAGTGAAATGCATCTTTTGCGTAGAGTGTTCTGGGGGTAGCCCGGAAATGTCGCCACGCTTCCAGCGCCAACATAGCACGCCCACAACTTCCTAACCCGTACGTCTTTGCAACGTGGGAGGAAACCGGAGCACCCGGAGGAAACCCACGCAGACACTGGGAGAACGTACAAACTCCTTACAGACAGCGGCCAGAATTGAACCTGGGTCACTGGTGCTGTAATAGCGTTACACTAACCGCTACACTACCGTGCCTATGACAATAAACTCGGCTTTGACTTTGACCTTTGATTAATAGGAATCACATCAATAGTCCGGAAAATCCACCAATCCAGCACCACCAAAGAACCAAGGCTGCCAGATTATTGGAGCTTTACTGAAGAATACTCTTAGAGATGTATACTCTGGGATCACGATTCTAGCTGTTTCATGTTCCTTATCCCACATGTTTATTAGTTATCCTTTCAGTACATATAATAATACACGTTTACAAATTTAACATCATTCATAAGTTGTGGATCCAATCCCTTGGCTCTGCTAAATCTGCCGATGTTGTTTAAGCAAAGGCTATAGTCTCGGTGCATCTTCTAGTATAAGAGCAGGGACATGTTACAGCTTTATTGAACATTGGTGAGGCCACACCTGGAGGATCATGTGCAGTTCTGGTCGTTACACTATAGGAAAGATGTGATTGTGTTGGAGACGGTGCAGAGGATGTTGCCTCAGATGGAGTGTTACAGTGCGGAAAGATTGGAATTGGATAGGCTGAGTTTGTTTTCCCTGGAGCAGAGGAGGCTGAGGCGGGAGCTGGACTGATCAGGATCAGGCTACCAGTCCCGATGCAGGGTTTCGACCCGAAACGTTGACAGTCCCTTTCTGCTCCACAGATGCTGCTCGACCTGCTGAGTTCCTCCAGCAGATTGTTCCTTGCACATCGGTGGGATGTGGGAGGAAACCTCAATGCCCGTGGAAACCCACACGGTCACAGGGAGAGCATGCAAGCTCCACACAGACAGCACCCGAGGTCAGGATAGAACCCAGGTTACCACAGCGTGAGGCACCAGCTCTACTGGTTGTGCCACTACCAGAAAGGTAGTGAATTCTCTACTCAAGAGGTTCGGCCACTAAGTATATTCCATAGTGAGATCTATTGAATTTTCAGAGACACAAGTGGATGCTGGAATCCGGAGCAACACACAATCTGCTGGAGGAATTGTCGACATTTCAGATTGTGGCAGAGAGTGTCCTGATGCAGAGTTACGACACAAATCGTCAACAATTTCTTTCTTCTCACAGATGCTGCTCAACCTGCTGAGTTCCTCCAGCGGATTGTGTGTTGCTCTATAGATGTTTAGATATTCAGGGAAATCATAAAATATGAGATTAATGCAGGCAAGTCAAAGGTAAAGGGTCAGATGGGATGGCACTGACTGGTAGAGCAGGAACGAAGTGCTGAGACACTAGAGGCTACAGATGCTGAAATCTGGAGCCAAAAAAACAACTGCTGGAGTAACTCAGTGAGTCAGGTAGCATCTGTGGAGGCAGAGGGATGGCCGATGTGTCGTCGAGACCCTGAATCGGGACTGAGAGTGTAGAGGGGAGATAGACAGTATAAAGAGGTGAGAGGGAGGGGTTGAATCGGGGGCTGGTGAGCAGAACCAGGTGGGGAGAGGTTGATGGGCAGATGTATCCAGGTGGGGAGAGGGGGAGAGGAGGGGGGGGGAGGTAGGGCCAGAGATTGGAATGTGGAACCAGATGGAGGGATGATGGGCAGATGGGACCAGATGGGGGAAGGGGAAGGGAGGGTAGGCCAAGGGAGAAGTGACCCAGGTGGATAGATGTGTGAGTGATGGGCCGGTGGAACTAGGTGGGGAAGTGATGAATCTAGGTAATGAGGGGGTTAAAGGGGGAAATAGAAAACGTGAACAAAGGGAGAGAGGCCTGGTAGGGGTGTGAAAGGAACACAACGGGGTTACCTGAAACTGGAAAATTCAGTGTTCATACCATTGGGTTGTAGACCACCCAGGCGGAATATGAGGTGTTGTTCCTCTAGTTTGCGTTGGAATCACCGTGGCAGCGGAGAAGGCCAAGGACGGATAGGACGGTGTAGGAATGGAAATGAGGATGGGGAGGGGAGTTGAAATGACACCGAACTGAAAGCTCAAGATGGCCATTGGGCGCAGAGCGCAGGTGCTCGGCAAAGCGGTCACGTCGTCTACACTTGGTCCCGCCGATGTAGAGCAGGCCACATCGAGAGCACTGAATTTAAAAAGCGAGGTCGGAGGAGACGTGTGCGAATCTCCACCTCACCTGCAAAGTCGGTTTAGGTCCCTGGATTATGGTGAGGGAGACGGCGTAGGGGCAGGTGTCACGCCTCCTACAGTTGCAAGGGGAAGTGTGGGCGGCGAGGGATGAGCGGACCAAGGATTCAGGGAGAAAATGGCCCCCGCAGAAAGCTAAAATGGTGGGAGGGACAAAGATGTGACTGGTGGTGGGTTCCTGTTGGAGCTGACGGAGTTGGCGAGGGATGATATGCTGGATGTGGAGACCTGTGGGGTGAAAGGTGAGGACCAGGGGAACCCTATCCCTGTTTTGTCTGGGGAGAGGGCGTTTGGGAGCGGACATGGGGAAATGGAGGAAATGCAAATGGGGGCTCCTCACATTTCACTCCACCGGTCCCCACATCCAGCATATCATCTCTCGCCAACTCCGCCAGCTCCAACGGGAACTGTAGAGGGGAAGACAAGCCTCCTGGACAAGGAGGACATTTCCGAAGCCCTGGAACGGAAAGCCTCATCTTGAGAACGGATGCAGCAGAGACGGTAAAACTGAGAGAAAAAGATGGCATTCTTACAGGAGATGAGGTGGGAGAAGGTGCAGTCAAACTGTAGAGGGGTCACGTGGCCTTCTCCTCCTTACGTTGATACTCCTTAAAGGCTAGTTCTTTGATCTAGTTTTCTGTCATCTCATTGTACTACTCAGTCAAAGTTTGTTTCGTCATGTTCCCGTGAAACATCTTGGGGCATTTTGCTTTGCAAACAGCACTTCAGCAATCGCAGGCTTTTGTAATTGATGTTTGTACAAAGTGGCTAAAACCACAAAAAGTACAATGCCCATTTGGAAAACACAGAACAAAAGTACTAAATATAGACGACAGATACAGGTTCCCTAGGTGTTTGTGATCCACAGATTTCACATAAAGCCTTAGCGGTCAGCGTAACGCTATTACAGCGCCAGCGACCCAGGTTCAATTCCGGCTGCTGTCTGTAAGGAGTTTGTACGTCCTCCCCCCATGTCTGCGTGGGTTTCCTCCGGGTGCTCCAGTTTCCTCCCGCATTCCAAAGACGTACGGGTTAGGAAGTTGCGGGCGTGCTATGCTGGCGCTGGAAGCGCGGTGACACTTACGGGCTGCCTGCAGAACACTCTGCGCAGAAGATGCATCTCACTGTGTGTTTCGATGTACATGTGACTAATAAAGAGAAAATAAATGTATCTTATCTTTTATAAATTCAGAGAACTTTTCTCTTCTTTCCTGCTCCTGCATATTCCTCCAAACCATTTTATTGCTTCAATCTCATTGTCCGTAATTGCACTTATTTACTTAGTTGGCAACTTACCTCAATTTGCCCAAACTCCCAATTCTTGTTCCAATTTTAAGTAACTCACTGAACAGCACTTTCAGCAGCATTCTTTCTTTCTGGCACTGCACCGTGACACCAGTCTCTTCCACCTATCACCGCATGCTCTAATAAATATCTTATGGCCATTTCTTATAGTTCTGTGCCTTGTGTTAATTGAGTTACAAGCTTCTGTAAAGTCAATGTCATCACATATCCCCACAGTAATTAGTGCTTCTTGTAACATGACAATTCCTGATGATAAGTGCCTGGTGCAGACTTAAAACTCTGGTCAGACCAGAATAGATCGGTCATGGAACAACCTGTCTACTACAGTACTTGAAGTTGTGCTGAGTCATATTAAACAATGGCAACACATCAATATGGTTGAGTCTACCGAATTAAAACAGGCTAAATCCAATGCAACCACGAAGAAGGTGCACAAGGGCCTCTACCTTTCTTAGAAGCTTAGAAGCTTGGTAAAGCAGCCAGCATAATCAAAGACCCCATCCACCCCAGACATTCTCTCTTCTTACCCCCTCCCATCAGGCAGAAGATACAAAAGCCTGAAAGCATGTACCACCAGGCTCAAGGACAGCTTCTATCCCGCTGTTATAAGACTACTGAATGGTCCCCTAGTATGACAAGATGGACTCTTGACCTCACAGTCTACCTCGTCATGGCTCTTGCACCTTATTGTCTGCCTGCACTGCACTTTCTCTTGCTGTGACACTTTATTCTGCATTCTGTTATTATTTTCCCTTGTACTTCCTCAATGCACTGATGTGATGAAATGATCTGTATGGATGGCATGCAAAACAAAGTCTTTCACTGTACTTTGGTACATGTGACAATAATATATCAATTTACCAATTTAAGGAGATTTGGCATGTCACCAAATACTCCAACAACTTCTACAGATACATTGTTGAAAGTATCCTGATTGGCTGCATCTCAGCCTGGTACGGCAATTCCAACGCACAGGAACCTAAGAGGCTGCAGAGAGTAGTGGACACAGCCCGGTCCACCACAGGCACAGCCCTCCCCACTATTGAAATCAACTATAGGAGGTGCTGCTTGAAGAAAGCGGCAGCTATCATCAAGGATCCCCACCATTCAAACTATGTCCTCTTCTCACTGCTACTGTCAGGCAGGAGGTACAGAAGCCTGAAATCCCACACCACCAGGTTCAGGAGCAGCTACTTTCCCATAACCGACTTGCACAACCCTAAACCTACCTCAGTAACGGACCACCTCTTACACTACCATGGACTTGTCTCTGGTTGTGTATTTTTTGTGCACTAAGGTCTCGTTTTTGCATAGTCTTTTGTCCTCTCTCTTCACTGTTTTGTATAATTTATCTATAATTTATGCTCCGTGTGTTGTCTGTACCTACGTGCCTGTGATGCTGCTGCAAGCAAGTTTTTCGTTGTACCTGTACCTCACCGTACTTGTGCACGTGACAATAAACTCCACTTGACTTGACAACTGGTCACCTTGCTCAGTTTCCCCTCAAATGAAAGATTGGAATGAGTCATCAGCAAGTATCATAAGCAACACTTACTGACCTATAACCCACTCCCCCAAAACCCAGTTCAGATTCCGTCAAAAACAAGACCGAAAGCATCATCACAACCTGGTTCCAGACATGGCTATTTGCAATTAACACAAGAGGGATGAGAGGAACATTGTTTAACAGCATCTCCTAAAACCATGGCCTCTACCATCTGGAAGGACAATGATTGCAGATGTAGGGGAATACCAACCACTTGAAGGTTCACCTCCAAGTCACTCACCTCACTGACTCGTCACTGGGTATAAATCCTGGAACTCCCCCTACGCAACAGCACTGTGGGAGTACCTATGCCAAAAGAATTGCAGCTGTTCAAGAAAGTGGCTCACCACCACCTTCTCAAGGGTACAAAGGGGTGGTCAATAAACATTAGCCTTGCCAACGACTTCCAATAAAAGCCAAACAGCCTTAAGGCAGCTTTCAACCAATCGGGCAACAAAGAATCATGTCAAACTAAGGTTAAATGAGGGTTAAAAGGAAAGCCAGTTTCAAGTGGGTGAAGTGCATAGCCTACCAATGCCTTCTCATATGGCATGAGCTTCTTCCTCATGTAACTTTTAGTTCGTTATTTTGTTGTATATTCCTTAAATAATGCAGGAACAAGGAGTTTGCAGAAAACAGGAAGCAAAGTTTGCTTGGGTCCACATTCTGCCTCTTTTCACCTCTGATCGCGGGACGATTAGGGTGAAGACTTGTTACATTTCAGTTGTAAATTTGTCCCTCTGAAACAACTGCTTGTGTGGGCTCACAAATACCCAGACCCTTCAGTACAAATTGATCCAATCCTGACCATGAAACCAAATGCTGCGGGGTGTTGGGGGGGGCGGCGGTGGTGGGGGGAATTAATAGTTGACACTATTTTTGCCACACTTCATTTCAGAACACAAGAAGTAGCGGGCTGCAGCAAACGGTGAGTGACCTGATGCAGAAAACATAAGAACACAAGAAAATAGCAGCAAGGGTAGGCCACTTGGCTCCTCAAGCCTGCATCGCCATTTAGTATGAGACCCCAGGCCTCATCTCCTCTTCTGTTCCAGTTCCACATGGTCCTCAACCATTCAAAAAGTCGTCTACTTCCTCTTTAAATACCTCTAACAATCCAGTCTCCACAACTTTTTGGTTGACATGGACCAGTTGGGCCCAACAGCCTGTTTCTGTGCTGTAATACTCTATGACTCCATAACTCTCTGAGGCAGAGAATTCCAGAGACTCACCACTCTCTGCAAGGAGACATTTCAACAGACCTTGGTTTTAAGTGACAAACCCTTACCCAAGACTCACCCACTGGTGAAAGCATCTCAACATCTGCCCTGTCATGACCCCTCCCCCCTCCCCAGGATCTTGTGTGTTTCAATGACATCACTCTTCACTTTCCTCAACTTTAAACAATATTGGTATTGGTATTGGTTTATTATTGTCACTTGTACCGAGGTACAGTGAACTGGACGATCCCCTCACCCCAGAGGTTCACCGCCCTCTGCAGAAAGTAATATTATCTTAGATCCAGTCCTTCTTTCGTAAGGTGCACACCCATGGTACTTAACAATAAAATCAATTATCAAAGAATGACTTGGCTTTTTTAAGAGCAACAAGAAATATAGAGTTAAGTTCCTGTACTGTTGTGACATTGCAGAAAGCCTTTGGAAATTTATCTTGGGCTGGGACTGTTTTCTCCGGAGCATAGAAGGCTGAGGTGACCTTACAGAGGTATATAATATTGGCATACAGGGAATGGGGGAATATGGATCATGTGTAGGCAGATAGGTTTAGTTTAATTTGGCATCGTGGTCAGCACAGACATCTTGGGCTGAAGGGCCTGTTCCCGTGCCATGTTTTGTTCCCTGTTCTATGAGGGGAACAGATAAGGTGAATGGTCACAGTCCTTTCCCCGGGGGAGGGGAATCTAAAACTAGAGGAAATAGCTTTGAGGTGAGAGGGGAAAGACTTAAAGGGGACCTGAGGGGCAAGTTTTTGGTGGGTATATGCAACGAGCTGCCAAGGGAAGTGGTAGAAGCGGATACAATTGCAAGGTTTGAAAGACAGCTACGTGGTTCAGAGGGATAAGGGCTAAACACAGGAAAATGGGATTAGCTCAGGTAGGCAAGTTGATCAGCAAGGATGAGTTGGGCCAAAGGGCCTGTTTCTGTGCTTTATAACTATATGACTCTAAGTTAGAGGAAATGGAAGCTGGATGGGAAAGATTAAGAGGAGGCAAAGTGCAGTGGAGCCGCCGCCTCATGGCATCAGAGACCCAGGTTCGATACTGACCTCAGGTGCTGTCTTTGTGGTGTTTCCCTGTGACTGTGTAGCTTCCCTCCAGATACTCTGGTTTCCTTTCACATCCCAATGACGTACAGGTTGGGAGGTTAACAGGCTACAGTAAATTTCCCCTTCTGTGTAGGTATAGTGGTAGAATCTGGGGAAGGATGATAAGGGTTGAGGGTAATGTGTGGAGAATGGAGAATGGGATTTATGTAGGATTTGTTTAAATGGTGCTTAGTGACCAGTGCAGATAGGGTGGGCCGAATGGCCTATTTCTGTGCCGTATTACTCCGTGACTCTAAGAATCTGGTTTCTCCGCCTGACATTTGTGGCTGAATATGCCAACTTTTCTCCCAAAATTTAAAAAAATGAAGCAAATCTAGAAATCTGAAATAAGAAAATTCTGGAAACGCAGAGTAGATCAGGCAGCATTTGTAGAGACGAAAACAGAGGTAATGTTTCTGGTCAAATGCCTATCACTAAAACTCGAAAAAGTTAGAAATCAAAGGTGTTTTAAGTTGCAGAGAAGGGGAGGGGCAATAAGGATGAAGGAATCCTGTGACTGGATGGAAACCAAGAGAAACCAAATGATGCAGATGGTGGTGCTGATGGTCGAGAGAGGTGGTGAAAGCTCGGCAATCACAGCTATTCTGTCTGTGGGAGGTGTAAATAGAAGGAGATGATCCTGGTTTGGCAGATCATGATGTAGAACTAGAATCCTAAGAAATTGCTAAGAGAAAGCACAAAACACTTGGTTGGAACATTTTTTAAAAAAATTACACGCTGGTAATCTGAAACACAAACAGAAACTGCTGGAAACACTTAGCAGGTCAGGCAGCATCTGTGGAAGGAGAAACAGAGTCAATGTTTCAGGTGGAAGACCCTTCATCAGAATTGAAACCTTAACTTTGTTTCTTTCTCCACAGGTGTTACCAGACCTGCTTAGTGTTTCCAGCATTTTCTGTCATTATTAAATATTAGTAGGAGTTATTTATAGAACATAGAATATAGGACACTACAGCACAGTACAGGCCCTTCGGCCCACGATGTTGTGCCGACATTTTATCCTGTTCTAATATCCATCCACCCCTTCCCTCCCACATAGTCCTCCATTTTTCTATCGTTCATGTGCCTAAGAGTCTCTTAAATGTCCCTAATGTATCTGTCCCCACAACCTTTACCGGCAGTGCATTCCATGCACCCACCATCACTGCATAGAAAACTTACCCCTGACATCCCCCTTATACCTTCCTCCAATCACCTTAAAATTACGTCCACTCATGTTAGCCATTGTCGCCCTGGGAAAAAGTCTCTGACTGTCCACTCGATCTATGCCTCTTATCATCTTGTACACCTCTATCAAGTCACCTCTCATCCTCCTTCTCTCCAAAGAGAAAAGCCCTAGCTTGCTCAGCCTATTGCAGTGTAATATCAGGCACAATATTAGCATGGAAATTAGAGGTGGATGTAACAGGGGTAACAGATATAACAAGCAACTTTATGCTACATGTGGACTGGATGAGTCAAATTCATTGAATATTTCCAAGTGGTTTTCTAGGTCAGTATGTTGAAGAACCAACTTGGAAAAAGCTACATTGCAAAGCATTTTGTACAAGCAAGAAACTGATGATCTTGTTCCTGGGAAGAATGACCATAACCTGATGAAATTTTACATCAACTTTGAAAAAGATGTAATTCAATAAGATACCAGGGTCTTAGATCTTCACAAACTATGAAGGTACAAGAGGAGATGTGTCCCTGGGAGAATAAAGTGAAAGGCATGATAGTAGAAAAGCAATAGATAGGATTAAAAGAATGAGTCCATGTTATCCAAAAATTCCTATAAATCACCAAAATCCGAAAGGAGAAGTAATTCATCTGTGCATGACAAGGGAAATTAGATCAAAGGGAGGCAATATAAATTTGCCAGAGATAGCAGTAGGCTTGAGGATTGCAATATTTTAAAACTTGGCAAAAGAGGACCAAGAAATTGATTAAAAAAAAGTAGAGATAGAAGGTGGGAGTAGACTGGTGAGAAGCAGGGAAACGACTGAAAGAGCTTCTATAGTACGAGAAAAGGACTGGAGAGGGAAAATGTGTGTCCCTTATTGACGGAGGTGGGAGAATTTATAATGTGAGTGTGGAGAAGGATGTAAAAAGATTTCACAGGGGCCATGGGCAAACTGTGTGTGTGGGGGAGAATATGGCAGATGGAATATAATGTGGAATGTTGCAAAATCATCCACCTTTATAGAAAATATAGAAAGGCAGAGCATTTTTAAATGGTGAGAGATTGGGAGGCATTGATGTCCAAAGAGACCTGGGTGCACTGCAACAGTAATGGATTAACATCTCAACCATGCATTCAACAAGAGGTCGGTATCATCTGAACTAATAAGTGGGTGTGCTTGTACACAAGTCACATGCAGGTCGACAAGTGGGCATATGGTATGTTCGCCTTTTGACTTGCAATGTAACCTTCTGAAATCTCTGTCCCAATTCTGAATTCTTGGACATCCCTAATTTTCACTTCTCCATCATTATTCCAAACATCTGGAATTAGATCCACCTATTCTTCCTCCTTTCATTAAGACGTTCCTTAAAACTGTATCTATTTAACCACTTGTTCTAAAGGCCCCTTGTTATGGCTTGATTAAAATTTTGTTTGCAAACACTCTAGTGAAGTGTTTGGGATATTTTACTGTATTAAGGCTGCTATAGAAATGCAAGTTGTTATTGTTGTAAACACGGAAATTTGATCTCTTTCTTTCTGAAACAGATTAATTCTAAATTGAAATGCTCTATGCTTCTGATGACCTCAGAAGACAATAGTTAGGCTGCATAGCAACAGTAATGGATTAACATCTTGACAATTCGTTCAACAAGAGGTCGGTATCGTCTGAGCAAACAAATAGCTGAATGGGTTCTGCAGTTGACCGCATCCTGTGCCCTCCCACCATGTGCCAAGTGTGTGGGTGGTGAAGATAAACTAAGCACTCAGAAAGGCACGCTTCAGCTACAGAAGAGTAGCAAGCAAGTCCTGATATTCTGATCATTCACTGTGTTATGTACCATCATACTTTGCAGCAGTGACCTTTCTCCACCACTGATCTGAGAAATGTTATCTTCATGGTTGACTTCTGTCCCAATTCACTTGTGTCGGTGACAGATTTGATATCAGAACTAACTGTTCAATCCAATAGGAAAACATGACTCACTGAAACCCTATTGTGTTGAGCCAAAGCACAAAAACAAGGATGGTCATGTCCCTTGCAAGGGTAGAAGATCTCCTGTAATCGGGTAAGAGTGGGGATCCGAGATGGAGCTCAAGTGATGCACAAGTCTCTAGAGAACGAGGGTGAAAGCATCCAAAATGTTGCCTTCATCCTGATGACCACCTTTGCTTGCGGCTGCCTCAAGATGTAGAACTGAAGCACGCAAACACCAAGTGGCAATGCGTGCTGCGATTCGACCTGCACCTAGTGTTGCAAAGGACCTCGCTGCCATGCAATGTGCCAGTCAGTTGGATTTGCCACACCACCCGTCCTTCATAGGAAAGTTCCTTCAGAAAAATATACCTTTGACCACAAGTCTGTCGGGTGGTGGTCAGCACGGAATGTGCTGCAGGCTGAAGCAGAACATTAGTAATTGGTAATTACTTTATTACTGTCACATGTACCGAGATACAGTGAAAAACTTTGTTTTGCATGCCATCCACACAGATCATTTAAACGTAAGTACATTGAAGTAGAATAAAAGGAAAAGCAATAATAAAATGCAGAATATATTGTTACAGTTATAGAGAAAGTGCAGTGCAGGTAGAAAAATAAGGTGCAAGGCCTTGACGAGGTAGATAGTGAGGCCAAGAGTTCATCTTTATTGTAGAAGAGGTCTGTTCAAGAGTCTTATAACAGCGGGATAGAAGCTGTCCTTGAGCCTGGTGATACGTTCTCAAGCTTTTGTAATATCAAAGCTACTTGGTGGAATGCATCATTACCAGAACTCACCTACAAGCACCAAGACCTCACTTGGCTGGCAGTGAGAGGGATGCTCCCCATCAGATCTTTCCTGAACACTTGGTGTCTCACCCGCAGCGCACGCTGCCCTCAAAATGCTCTGATGATGATGAGACAATTGCCCTCTTCTTTGTGGACTGTGCACTTGCAAAGAAAGTCCAGAATTGCTCTGCCCGAAACTTGTTGTTTTTCCAGTGTAAGACGTCCGCAAGTGAATACTGCGGCCTGGCACATTCCAGGGTGCAGGAGTACGTGCTGAGGGACACACCGAAGCTTGGTGCAGCCAACTCAAACACTTTGTGGGGAAAGGCTGCAACCTAAGGCCCTGCTGACACTAGACATTGAGGGACAGGGTCCTGTGTAACAGCCCCACAAACACCTGAAGGGTGTATTGTCTGAAGAGGGCACATGACTGAATTTAGTGCTTTGGGCATTGAATGTATTAACTTGATAACAATGCAAAAGTACAGACCCTGATGGCATTATGAATGTAAAGACTGGGTGACAGTGTGAATGTAAAGAAAGCCATGTAGTGTTTTGTATTTCTTATATACAGTGTATCTTTTCTGCAAAGGCTTTGTGAGGAAGGGCCACAATCTAGGATCCTTCTACCACTTGACACTGAGAGGTTGGATCGTATGTAACAGCCTGTCTAAAGCTTTCCTGCTAGAGTGTTTAAGGATAAAACATGAATGATGTGGACACATTGTAAGAGAATGTATTGAATTACTTGGTATGATGAATGTAGACAATGATATGCCCTGATTGTATTTATTGTACATATTACTAATAAAGTAGATATTTGGAAAAGAAAGATTCTACTTCAAGGACTTTATATCCTCACCAAAGCACTACTAAAGTCAAAATTTCAGGGTGTCTCAAAGATGGGGGCTTCACCACCTGGACATTACAGTAGTCCTTGTACATCCTCGCAAATGTGAATCCGTCAGTGTCCTTTACTGCATCCGGTGCTCCCGGTGCGGCCTCCTCTACATTGGTGAGACCCGACGCAGATTGGTATTGGTATTGGTTTATTATTGTCACTTGTACCAAGGTACAGTGAAAAACTTGTCTTACAAACCGATCGTACAGGTCAATTCGTTACACAGTGCAGTTACATTGAGTCAGTACAGAGTCCATTGATGCAGTACAGGTAAAAACAATAACAGTACAGAGTAAAGTGTCACAGCTACAGAGAAAGTTCAGTGCAATAAGGCGTGAGGTCACAACAAGGTAGATCATGAGGTCACGAGCTACCTTTGCTCCATTCACTGGAACGGCCAGGATCTCCCAGTGGCCAGCCACTTCAATTCCACTTCCCATTCCCACACTGACGTGTCTTTCCACGGCCTCCTCTACTGCCAGGTTGAGGCTAAATGCAGATTAGAGGAACAACACCTCATATTACGCTTTGGTAGTCGCCAACCTGACGGCATCAACATCGATTTCTCTAACTTCCGGTAACCACTGCCTCTGTTTCCCCACCCCCACCTTTGCTTTTCCCTTATCTCCCTTCCCTCCTCTTCCATCGGTAGAAGATACAGGAGCCTGAGGGCACGTACCACCAGACTTAAGGACAGCTTCTACCCCACTGTGATAAGATTATTGAACGGTTCCCTTATACAATGAGATGGACTATGACCTCACGATCTACCTTGTTGTGACCTTGATATTGGTGTATTATTGTCACTTGTACCGAGGTACAGTGAAAAACTTGTCTTGCATACCATTCATGTAGATCAATTCATTACACAGTCCATTGGTATTGGTTTATTATTGTCACTTGTCCCAAGATACAGTGAAAAACTTGTCTTGCATACCATTTGTACAGATCAATTCATTACACAGTGCATTGAGGTAGTACAGGGTAAAAACAGTAACAGAATACTGAGTAAGGTGTCACAGCTACAGGGAAGTGCATTGCAGGTAGACAATAAGGTACAATATCGAGGTAGATTGTGAGATCAAGAGTGCAGTCCATCTCATTGTATAAGGAACTGTTCAATAGTCTTATAACAGTGGGTTATAACAAAGGGAGTAATATTCCTGGGGTATTTTAGGGTGGAAGATAGGGGTGAAGTGCCCCACCAAGGCACTGGCTGAGCCAAACACATTTCTGCAAAATTGAGGTCTAATTTAGTCTGAAGTGTTAAGAAACTGTTACAGGAAATCTAAATGAGAACATCTGCTTCCTCCCCACTGCAGATGATAACTTGCTGATAATACCCTGCACCAACCGTTACTGCTTGACTGTTCCTTCTGCTGCTGGTGGTGCTGCTGACATCTGGTAAATGTATTACAGTGAGCCTTTAGTGTTCTGCAAGCCTGCAAAGCAAAGCCTTCACATTAAGCAGGGCCCATTGCAAATGACGGCAATAATGCTGCTCCCAACCCTCTTCACGTGGTCTTTCACTTTTCATTGAAATCCTGTCATCTTTAATTATTTTGGACTGTAATATTAAAGGAAGCCTGGAGGCTATCGTACACTTCACTGTATATTGTGATGGCCATAGGGATGCTTATACCATGCCTTCCTCTCCCAACCCCCTCACCTACACGTCTCTTCCTCAGTAATTGAAAAAGCAAAAAAAAATTGTAGATGCTGGAAATCTGAAATAAAAAATACAGAAAATCCTGAAAACACTCAGCAGGTCAGGCAGCATCTGTGCAAAAAGAAACAGTTAACATTTCAGAAGCTTAACCTGATTTTAACTACCCCATTAGGTCTTCCAGTCTCACCCTATCAGAGAGGAAGACAATCTCCCCCACCTGCCTATCACTCCCCTCACCTGGATCCACCTGTCGCCTGCCAGCTCTTGCTCCTCCCCTTCTCTGCCTTACTATACTGTCTATCCCCCCCTTCTTCTTTCAGTCCAAATGAAGGGTCTCGACCCGAAGCATCGACTGTCCGTTGCCCTCCATAGAAGCTGTCTGACCTGATGGGTTCCTCCAGCGCTTTGTGTGATCAGGATTGTGAGGTTATTTTGTTGCAGTTCTCGAGTCACGGAGTCCTACAGCCCAGAATCAGGTCCTTCTGCCCACTATGTCCTGGCGACCATCAAGTGCCCTTCCATGCTAATCCCAAGTGCCAGCACCCGGTCTGTAACCTTCTATGCCTTGTTGATTCAATTGCACACCTAGATACTTCAAAAATCTTCTCTACATTCTGAGCTTTCTCGTGCTGCACTACCCTGTGAATGGATGTGGACAGAGCTAATGTCCCCACATTACGGTAGGCTGTCATAATTTCTTCTCAGAATTTAGAGCTTACCACCATGGGGCTGGGTTTGTTTTCTCTGGAGCAGAGGAGGCTGAGTGGAGACCTAACAGAGATATACAGAATTTAGAAGTTTTAGAACATTGCAGCACAGTACAGGCCCTTTGGCCCACGATGTTGGGGCACATTTTGTCCTGCTCTAAGATCTATCTAACCCTTCCCTCCCACATAGCCCTCCATTTCTCTATCATTCATGTGGCTATCTAAGAGTCTCTTAAATGTCCCTGATGTATCTGCCCCCACAACCTCTGCAGGCAGTGCATTCCACGCACCCACCACTCTCTGTGTAAAAAACTTACCTCTGACATCCCCCTTATACCTTCCCCCAATCACCTTAAAATTAAGCCCCCTCGTGTTAGCCATTTTCGCCCTGAGAAAAGGTCTCTGACTGTCCACTCAATCTATGCCTCTTGTACACCTCCATCAAGTCACCTCAGAATTAGGAGTGGGGGGTGCATAGATAGAGTAGCTAGTAGGAAACTTTCCCCCATTGCAGAGTTATCTAAAATTAAACAGCATAGGTTTCAGGTAAGGGGCTTGAAGTTCAGAGGGAAATGGAGGAAGAACTTTCTGGAATCTGAAAGGCACTGCCTGGCAGGTGATGGAGGAAGGTAGTCTCACAACATTTAAGGAGAATCTGGATGAGAACGAAATGCCAAGGCAGAGAAAGCTGCAGATTGGAACAGATGGGTACTTGAGGGTCAACATGGACATGGTAAAACAAAGGGCCTGTTTGTGTTACAGTATGACTCTATGACCGTCTTCCACATGTGTGGAAGATGTAAAAAATCCATCATGGGTAACAGAAAAAAGCACTGGAGGAACCTCAGCGGGTCAGGCAGCGTCTATGGAGGGAAATGGATAGTCGACGTTTCGGGTCGAGACCCTAGCTCGGGTTGAAGTCCAGACGAAGGGTCCCAACCTGAAATGTCGACTATCCATTTCCGTCCACAGATGCGGCCTGCTGACCCACTGAGGTTCCTCCAGCGCTTTTTGTGTTGCTTCAGATTCCAGCATCTGCAGTCTCCTGTGTCTCCAATCTATCACGGGTGGTCTGGATGGGGTCAAGGAAACCCAGAACCTTCATTGTGGTCAAATATTTGTTTGGGACAAGGATTTCTGATCACTGTCTTCTCTGCTTCTCCATTGGCCATGGAGTTTCAACTAGCAGTTTAGGTTTATTTCCCAGGTGAGTCAGCAGAACCTCCAGTAGACCCGTGGCAGATGCATCATTGGCAGGGAGGGCCTTGTCACAGATTTGTCACATTCTCTTAAGGATTGCAGCTCCTTTTTAAAATAGAGCACTCAGGTTAACTAAACCAAGATGCGTAGGTGGAGATAATCCACAAGTCACTGGATGTGACAGCAGTGTCAAGGGTCTGAATGGCCAGGATCTGCAGCAACACCTCTTTAATTCAAGGTTATTCAGTTTGTAGAATTGTTCTGTGCACAGACGGGCTGCCACACTTCCTATGTTACATCAGTGACTGCACCTCGAAAAGTATCTCATTGCCGGTGGTGCCACTGGGAAATCCAGAAGTCTCAAAAGATCATACGTAAATACAAGGCTCTCCTTCTTCTACAGGTCAAGATCAAACATATGACACTCAACCACCGAAGGTCAGCCCACCAATTCCTCTTGCAACAAACAACCTGCTGGAGGAACGCAACGGGTCGAGCAGCATCTGTGAGAGGAAAGGAACTGTCGATGTTTCAGGTCGAAACCTGCATTAGGACTGAGTCATGGTGCAGAGTTTTGACCTGTAAAGTCGACAGTCCCTCCAACCCCCCTCCCCACAGATAGACCATAAGACCATAAGATATAGGAGCAGAATTAGGCCATTCGGCCCATCGAGTCATGGCTGACTTTTTTCAACCCCATTCTCTTGTCTTCTCCCCGTAACCCTTAACCCCCTGAACCTATCAATCTCTGTCTTAAATACACCCAATGATTTGGCCTCCACAGCCCTCTGTGGCAATGAGTTCCACAGATTCACCACCCTCTGGCTGAAGAAATTCCTCCTCATCTCAGTCTCTTTATTCTGAGGCTGTGCCCTTGGATGCTAGACTCTCCCACTGATGGAAACATCCTCTCCACGTCCACTCTACCCAGGCCTTTCAGTATCCAGTAGGTTTCAATGTGATCACCCCTCATCCTTCTGAACCCGCTGCTCGACCCGCTGAGTTCCTCCAGCAGATTGTATGTTGCTCTAGCTTCCAGCATCTGCAGTTTCTTGTATCCCCGCCAATTCCCTTGTTGTTCCTGGAGAGATTGGTGCGAAAGGATGCCTTTCCATTGTGGCAGACTGGTCCAGGAATTCATTCCCTGTTGGGTGAATAGGTCCTCTCTGATGGCACAGTGTTGGAGCTCATAGAGCTGTCATTTCACAGCTCCAGTGACCTGGGTTTGATCCTGACCTCCGGTGCTGTCTGTGTGGAGTTTGCATGTTCTCCCTGTGACTGCATATAGGTGTCCCTTGGGTGCTCTAGTTTCCTCCCACATATAAACATGTGCGGGTAGTATGTTTATTGGCTACTGTAGTGTGTAGGTGAGTGGTTGCATTTGGGTAGAGTTGATGGGAAAATATGTGGAGAATAAAATGGGATTAGTGTCAGATTAGTGTGTATTAATGTTCAGCATGGACTCAATGGGCAGGAGGGCGTGCTTCCAGACCTAAACTTATTTTCCACAGGAGCTCTGTCCCTGATCTCCTTTTCGTTAAGTAATAAATATTCAGGGTCCTCCCGACCCAAGCTGTTGTAATACTTAACAGGAATTACCAAAGGTTTAAAACAAAGATGAGAAATCAAACAAATTCGGAAATGCACCACTTCAATTGATGAGTGAGGAATGGTTCATATACTGTTATTGTTTTTACCTGTACTACCTCAATGCACTCTGTACTAACTCAATGTAACTGCACTGTGTAATGAATTGACCTGTACGATCGGTATGCAAGACAAGTTTTTCACTGTACCTCAGTACAAGCGACAATAATAAACCAATACCAATACGCCTTTTTAAAAAAAAATCAGATATTCATATCATTACCAGGAAAATAAGACTGCAAATGAGGAAGAGCCAACAATTTAAACAAAGTCTAGTTTAAACAAAACCAGAAGTAAATCCAACCTAGTTCAAAATACTGTTACTGATATACTTGAGGGAATGATAACATTGGAGTTACATTGCTGCAATGTGAGGTTTGGTCTTATTATGTAATGTCCTTGTACAGCAATCACTGAAAGCAAACTATAGGAATTCAATGCTATGTTGGACCTCACTTCAAGAAGATTTGAGTACAGGAGCAGGTATGTCTTACTGCAGCTGAATAAGGTCTTGGTACAGAATCCTGAGAGCACGAACCACCAGACTCAAGAACAGCTTCCATCCCGCTGTTATCAGACTCTTGAAAGGACCTCTCATACACTAAAGATGAATTCTTAATCTCTGCCTTTGCTCTTTACTTATTTGCCTGCACTTTTCTGTAGCTGCTACACTATATTCTGCATTCTGTTTTCTTTTCACTACCTTGATATACTTATGTGTGGCATGATCTGCCTGGATGGCACGCCAACAAAAGCTTTTCACTGTATCTCAGTACACTCAACAATGATAAACCAATTCAAATTACCACCATCTGGAGTTTATCTATGGAAGAAAATTCTTGCCATGGAGGGTATGCACTGAAGATTTATTCCCAGGATGGCAGGACTGATGTACAATGAGAATTCGAGTAGGAATTAGAGGGGATCTCAGAGAAACCTATGAAGTTCTAACAGATCCAGACAGGGTAGATTCAGGAAGGATGTTCCTGATGGAGACACAAGAGACTGCCGATGCTGGAATCTGGAGCAACAAACAGTCTGCTGGAGGAATTCAGTGGGTCGAGCAGCATCTGTGGGAGGAAAGGCATTGTCAACGTTTTGGGTTGAAACCCTGAATCAGGATCCATATTAATCCCATCTCTCAGCATTTGGCCTGTAGCCTTCTATGCCTGGGCGATTTAAGTGCTTGTCTGGACATCTAAATGCTGTCAGCAACTCTGCTTGCACCACGTTCTCTGGGAAGTGAATTCCAGGCACTCACTACCCTCTGGGGGAAAAAAGTCCCCCTCAGATCCTCTTTAAATCTCTTACCCCTTATGCTAAATCTATGTCCTCCAACTTTATCTAACTCTGATATGGGGAAAAGTTTCCTGCAGTCTACCCTATCTGCACCCCTGATAATCTTATATACCTCAATCATGTCCCCTCTTCCACTCCTGGGAGAACAGACCTTTACAGCCCTTTTCACTACCTCTTTTCAGTTTGACATTGTGATCATCAGCATTTTCGGATTTTATTTTTAGAACACCAGACTCTGCAGTTTTTATTCCTTCTTATGTTTTTAGCCATTAAAATGGCTTAGGTAGGCATTGATTCTGAACACATATTAAAAATAAGACTTAGTGGAATGAGCAGAGGTCTGAAGGACACCAACTTAAGGTTATAGAAACTTAGAATGATTACAGCTCCGAAGGATGCCATTTGATCCATCACATCTGTGCTGGCTCTTTACCAGAGCCACCCACCAGTTCCACCCATTGGCCTCTTCCCTACAATTCTTCTCCACCATAGATTTATCTAATTCCCTCTTAAAGGCCACGATGGAAACTGCCTCCACCACACCTGCATTCCAGACTGCAACCCCCTACTGCGTAAAAGGTTTTCCTTGTGTCATTCCTGATTCTCCCTCTTTATTTCATACCTGATGTCTGCAACCCCTTCATCAAAGGGAACAGTCTCCTTCCATCCATTATTCCACACTGTTTCTCCTCTCTTTCTCCCTATCAAAATGCATCCTCCCACATTTCTCCGCATTAAACTTCATCTGTCTCCTTCTCCACTGAACCGTTTATAGCCTGCAACAATCACGTCACCATCCTCTTCACAATACTGCTAGGTTTTGCGTCATCTGCAAATTTATTGGGATCGGTATTGGTTTATTATTGTCACTTGTACGGAGGTACAGTGAAAAACTTGTCTTGCAAACCGATCGTACAGGTCAATTCATTACACAGTGCAGTTACATTGAGTTAGTACAGAGTGCATTGAAGTAGTACAGGTAAAAACAATAACAGTACATTTAGAAATTGGGGCTTGAGCCTCCAATTCTTGGTCATTAATATAGATTAAAATATAGATTAAAAATATAGATAAAAATATATAGCTTTAAAAAAAGCAATTGGTCCCTGGGAAATGAAAGTATTTCCAGTATATAAAAAAAACAACCATTCATCGTCACAACCCTTTACATCCGTTACTTAGCCAACTTTGTATCTATGCTATCAAAGTGTGTCACGTGCTTCAACTTTGCTGAAAAGCCTGTTATGCGGCACCTTATCAAATGCCTTCTGGAAGTCCACATACACCACATCAACTGCATTAACTCTATCCGTTACCTCAGCGAGACTTCTACTAACTTGGTTAAACTGAAATGAAAACAAAAAATGTTTTATTTTAGATTTCCAACGTGTGCAGTTTTTGCTTTGATTTTCACTTACTGATTATACAAGATCTGCCCTGTGCAGGCCTGTCTTAATCCATCTATTTTCCTTCAGGGTGATTACTAACCCTGTCCCAGATCAACGTTTCTAAAGACTTTCCCCACCACTGAGGTTAAGCTGACCCATAGTTGCTGGGATTATCCTTCCTCTCTTTTTTTTGGACAAAGAAGTAACATTTTCTACTCCCCACTTCTCCAGCACTACCCCCACATCCAAAGAGCACGTGGAAAGAGAGCCTTCACTGGAATGCACACAGCAACACAAATGTAGTCTCTTCCGCCAACATCTCTAGGCCCAGTTGGAATTTGGGCCATCAGCAATTATAGGACTTGTCGGTTTTGCTGTAGTGGTCGCATAATTTTTGATTTCCTTTGAATTTTCTTGCACCCGATGTGGTGGTTTACCTCAACACATTAATTAGATGCAAGATGTCCCCAGAGTGTGGCGACGTGTTGAAAGCTGCTCTCTGCAGATCTTCTCATTACTTCTATTATAATCATTCTACTCTTTTCAATCTAAATTCTATGACTCTAAGAATTACTAATAAAGTCCTTTTAAATCTATAAGATGGACTCTTGACCTCACAATCTACCTAGTCATGGCCTTGCACTTTATTGTCTGCCTGCACTGCACTTTCTCTGCAAGTGTAACACTTCATTCTGCATTCTGTTATTATTTCCTCTTGTACTACCTCGATGTACTGATACCATGAAATGATCTGTATGGACGGTCCTTAAGATCTGTACGAAAGTTTTTCACTGCACCTTGGTACATGCGACATTAATAAACCAATTTACTGAGTTAATTCACAGTGCACAGCAACAGGATAGGTCATTCATTCCCTTGAGCATGTTCTACCATTCATTTCAGTCATGGTTCATCTTTATCTTAACTCCCATATGTCCATCTTAATTCCACAAGGGTAGATGGTCCAAATTCTTTTCCCAGGATGGAAGTGCCAAATACAAGAGGCCACAGTGAGAAGGGGAAAGCTTAAAGGAGATTTCGGAGGCAAGTTTTTTTTTAACACACAGACACACAGAGCAGTAGGTGCTTGGAGTGCACTGCAGGGGAAGTAGTGGAAGCAGTTACGATAGCAACATGTAAGAGGCATTTAGACAAGCACATGAACAGGCAGGGATCAGAGGGAATCAGATCACGTGCAGGCAGATAGAATTGGTTTAAATTGGCATCATATCCAGAACAGCCATCGTGGGCCGAAGGGCCTGTTCCTGTGCTGTACTATTCTATGTTCCATGAACTAGGAGCAGGAATATGCCACTTGATCCATCAAACCTACTCTGCCATTTAATAAGATCACATCTGATCTGACTGGAGCCTCAGTTCCACATTCCTGCCTACCCCAGTAACCTGTCACTCCAGTAACCTTTCACCTCCTTGTTTATTGTAGCTATCACCTCCACCTTAAAAATATCCGAAGACTGTTTCTACCACACTTTGAGGAAGGGAGTTCCGAAATTCACAACTGTGAAAGTAGGGTTCCATCTCATCTGTCCTGATGAAGGGTCTCGGCCTGAAACGCTGACTGCTCATTTCTCTCCAATAGATGCTCCCTGACTCGCTGAGTTCCTCCAGGATTTTGCGTGTGTTGCTCCAGATTTCCAGCATCTGCAGTCTCTCTTGTGTCTCATCCTATCTCTCTCCTAAATACTGCTGCTTGGCTGCAGACTCTCTCATCAGAGAAAACAAGCTCTCAGCATTCACTTTGTCAAGACTCCAGAAGGATTTTACATTTCACTCTTCTAAGCTCAGGTGGGTACAAGTCTAATCTTTCCAACCTCTCCTTCTAAGACAACCCCTCCCATTCCAGTTATCAGTCTAGTAACAGACAACCTGCTGGAGGAACTCAGCGGGTTGAGCAGCATCTGTGGGAGGGAAAAGGAATTGTCCTGATGGATGCAGGGTTTCAACCCAAAACATAGACAATTCCTTTCCCCTCCCACAGATGTTGCTCAACCCACTTATCAGAATCAGAACTAGAATCAGAATCAGGTTTATTATCACTGACGTATGTCCTGAAGTTTGTTGTTTTGCGGCAGCAGTACAGTGCAAGACATAAAAATTACTATATGTTACAAGAATAAATTAATAATGCAAAATAGGAATAACGAGGGAGTGTTCATGGGGTCATGGACCGTTCAGAAATCTGATGGAGGAGGAGAAGAAGCTGTTCCTGAAACGTTGAGTGTGGGTCTTCAGGCTCCTTTACCTCTTCCCTGATGAGGGCACGTCCCGGATGGTGAGGGTCCTTAATGATGGATGCCACCTTCTTGAGGCATTGCCTCTTGAAGATGGCGGGGAGGCTTATGTCTGTGATGGAGTCTACAACCCTCTGCAGCCTCTTGCGATCCTGTGCATTGGAGCTTCCATACCAGACAGTGATGCAACCAGTGAGAATGCTCTCTACTGTTCATCTGTAGAAATTTGCAAGAGTCTTTGGTGACGTACCAAATCTCCTCCAGCAGATTGTTGGTTGCTGCAGATTCCACCAAATGCAGTCTCTTGTGTCTCCTATCAGTCTGGTAACCCTTATCTGAACTGCTTCCAGACCACTTCCATCCTTCCTTAAACATGGAGATCAATACTGTACACAGCAGTTTAGATGTAGTCTCATCAATCCCCAAAGTATGACCTCCCTGGTCTTATATACTATACTTCAGCCTGCAAAGACCAGTATTCCATGCTCCTTCTTAACCACCTTGTCTACATGTCCAGCTATCATGAGGGACTTGTGTACATGTGGTCCGAAATTCCCTTTGTAACTCTACAAGATATATAACAAGACAACAACAGTTAAAAGGCACTTGGATAGGTAGATGGATAAGAAAGGTTTAGAGGGATATGGGCCAAATGCGGGCTAATGGGGCCAGTTTGGGTGGGCACCTCGGTCAACATGGACGAGTTGGACCGAAGGGCCAGTTTCCGTGCTGTATTACTCTATGGCTCTATTTTGCAAGCACGTTACCCAAACACTTATTCAAGCATGGCAGCTGAAGCCAATGGTGCAGCAATTAAAGTCTAGATGCACCAGAAGTGAGTGTGTGTATATTTCTCCTGATTACAGGGATGGAGATTGCAAAGGTGGTGTGAACAAAAACATGGGAGTGATTTGAAAACCAGGATCAAAATTTAAAATCTGTGAATTGCTTAACCCAAGCCAATGAGCAGAGGTATGATGGGTGAATGTGACGGAGTAATGCAGCACAGAAACAGGCCCTTCTGCCCACCATGTCCTTGCTGACCATCAGTTACCCATCTACACTTATCCTATTCACTAGCATTTGTTCTGTAGCCTCCTATTCCATTGTTAATTGCAGTGTTCATCTAGATAGGTCCTGTACTTGATGGAGTTCAAAAGGATGAGTGGGGGTGGGGGAGGATCTCATTGAAATCTACGGATACTGAAAGGCCTGGATAGTGTGGATGTTGAGAAGATGTTTCCATTAGTAGGATGGTCCAGGATCTGAGGGCACAGCCTCAGAGTAAAGGGAGGTCCCTTCAAAACTGAGATGGGGAGGAATTTCTTCAGCTAGAGGGTGGTGAATCCTTGGAATTTGTTGCCACAGAGGGCTGTGGAGATCAAGTCACTGGGTGTACTTAAGGCAGAGATTGATAGGTTCTTGATTGGTAAGGGGGTCAAAGGTTACAGGGAGAAGGCGGGAGAATGGGGTTGAAAAAAATCAGCTATGATTGAATGGCAGAGCAGACTCAATGGGCCGAATGGCCTAATTCTGCTCCTATATTTTATGGTTATGGACACTTCTTAAATGTTGTAAGTCTCTGCCTCCACCACCCCTCAGGCAGTGCGTTCCAGATTCCAACCACCCTCTGAGTGAAAAAAATTATTCCTCTGATCCCCTCTAAACCTTGTGCCACTCACTCCAAACCTACACCCTCCAGTATGGGGAAAAGTTTCATACTATCTATCTCATCTATCTCTTTCATAATTTTGTATTCCTCAATTAAGTGCCCCCTCGGCCTCCACCATTTCAAGGAAAACAAACCCGGCCTGTCCAGTCTCCCCTCACAGCTGAGATGCTCTATCCCAGGCAACATTCTGGTGAATTCCTCTGCACCCTCTCCAGTACAGTCATGTCCTACAGGGACCAGAAATGTATTTCAACTGTGGCCTCACCAATGTTTTATTAAGTTCCTTGCTTTTAAGTTCTATGACAAAATAAAAAGCTGCTGGAGGAACTCAGCAGGTCAGGCAGGTCTGTGGAAGGAAATGTGCATCCACATTTCAGATTGAGACCCTTCATCCGGACTTTTACGGCCTGGCTCATGAGGTAAGTATTCCATATGCCTTCTTCACCACCTTATCCACCTGTGCTGCCACCTTCAGGGATCCTTAGATTTGTTCACCTTGACTGCCTGGGCAGTGAAGTTTTAAATTTATGGAATATTGAATGTAGAAGGCCAGTCACGAGCATGGTGAAATAATCTCCAGGTTGCTCAAAATTTTTGGTTGATAATGCTGAAAAGTCCCTTGGGACTCTTCCATACGTACAGATGATTACAGAAAGGGAAGTGGTTATCATTACATTGAATGCCTGCTAGTTCCTTGTCTAACCCTCCCTCAGCAAACGGAACACCATGGACCACCTCTTGCACCAGCATGGACTTGTCTCTGTGTCTTTGCTGTTTGCACTCGTCTTTTTCATCTCTCTCTTCACCGTCTTGTATAATTTATGTATAATTTATATTCGATGTGTTGTCTGTACCTACGTGCCTGTGGTGCAGCTGCAAGTTTTACATTGTACCTCATTGCACTTGTGCACATGACAATAAACTTGACTAAGCAGCCACACTGCTTTCGTGAACCCAGGCATCTAGCATCTACCGTCTGGTCAAACATGGGGAAGGTATCACAGCTGACTTCAATACTACCTTCACGTGCAGGGATTTCTCTTCACGGGAGAGGAATGATTGAC
The DNA here is from genome assembly GCF_009764475.1 of Pristis pectinata. Taxonomy (NCBI): domain Eukaryota; kingdom Metazoa; phylum Chordata; class Chondrichthyes; order Rhinopristiformes; family Pristidae; genus Pristis; species Pristis pectinata. Next base: position 93,467,555 of record NC_067414.1, read on the forward strand.
ATGGGTGTTGATCCCCGTTTCCAATTTCAAGTTCCGCGCTGAGCTGAAATGTTTCTGCTCAACCTTCTGCCTCACCCAACGCAACGTTGTGTGGACTCGGTTTCCCCACTGGTCTGTGAGCTGAGATGACCTGATACTAAAATGCAAGAAGCCAGAAACCAAATGAACCTTGAAATTTTACGTCAAATAGAAACAAAAAACAACAGCTTAATTCTCCCAATGCCATGGTGCTTTCCAACCAGCCTCTGATTATCTGTCCAGAAACAGGAACTGGGCTCCATCACAGATAAATAGAGAAATAGAGAGATAACTGGATAGACAGAGAGATACAAAGCTTTTTTTCCAAAATACATGCAACGTTATGTTACTACAACATAAAGCAATCTTGCAGCGCTCCCAATGAAGACTCGGTGGCAGAGCAAATGGAGATTTCTAAGGTCTCAGGTTCGATCCTGATCCCGGGTGCTGCCTATGTGCAGTTTGCATGATTTCCCCATGACCGCATGGGTTTCCCCGGGTGCTTCACCTGCTGACGGGTTCTTTAGTGGTTGTAAACTACCTCTTGGTGTAGGTCAATGGCAAGAGGAATCACAGAGGAGTTGATGGGGGAATTGGTCGTAGGGTAAGGGGAAATAAGGAGAGGGGAATGGGGTTAATGGGATTACTCCCCTGGGAGCTGGCATGGACCCAAAGGGCTGAATAGCCTTCTTTCCTGTCACCATAAGACTAAATGGAGGATTGTACCATACTACAGTTCATACCATGGCGGGAGAGAGATCCCCTAATTTCTTATATGGTACTTCTGCAAGGAGTATGGAGTTATAGAATGGCCACATCACAAGAGGAGGCCATTTGGCCCAATGTATCTGTGCTGACTCTCTACCAGAGCAAGTCATTAGTTCCACCCACCAGCTCCTCTTCTGTAGCCTTGCAAATTTTCTCCACTATGTATTTATCCAATTCCCTACTGAAGGCCTTAATGGAACCTGCCTCTACCACAACAAGGGCATTCCAGGCTCCAACCATACTCTGCATAAAAAAGTTACTATCATGTCACTATTAATTCTCTTTCCCTTTATCTGTGGCCTCGAGTCTGTGACCCCCCCCCCCCCCACCACTCTCTGCTGTCTAGACCTCTCAACATTTTAACCAAATCTCCCCTCAGCATTCCCTTCCGTAAAGAAAGCGGTCTCACTCTCCATAATCTATATTTGCAACTGTCACCCCTTATCCCAGGAACCATTCTTGGAAATGGAAATTTAAAAAAAAACTGCTGATGCTGGAAATCTGAAATAAAAACAGAAAATGCCGGGAACACTCAGCAGGTCAGGCAGTGTCCGTGGAGAGTTAAACAGTCAACGTTTTGGATCCGAGATCCTTGCTCAGAACTGGGAAAGAGAGAAATACAAGATAGTTTTCAGTAGGAGAGGTGTGGGAGGGATGTGTAGAATAAAGGGAATGTCCGTGATAGGATGAGTCAACATGACTTAATGGAGGCAGTTTCCAGCACATTAAGCTTCTTAGTCTGCGTAATGTGTTGTTAATGGCAAGGTTGTGAGACACGCCTTTTCCATGGTGATGATCATTTAGTATCTTAATAGTCCCTCAACAGCCACCTGCAAGTTCCCTTGTCCTTAATGGACACCACTCCTCCACATACTACCTTTTTATTACTTATATATTTACAGAACACTTTTGGATTCATGTTTATGTTGGTAGCTAACCTTTCCTCATCACTCTCATTCCTCTCTTGGTTTGATTCTCACTTCCTCTCTCATTCTTTTGTAATCAGCCTGGTTCTTGCTGGTACTTTCAACCCTCATCATCCACAGCCTTTTTTTGGATTTATCACTCTGTGTACCACTTTCATCATGCAGGGAGCTCTGGTTTTGTTTGTTCCTCTTTTGTTCCTTACAGGAATGTGCCTCAACTGTAGCTGGACCATCACTTCCTTTAGACCCGCCCATTGTTCTTTTACACTTTTGGATCCAATTTACGAGGGTCATATCCACTCTCACTGAAGTTGGCCTTCCTCTTCTTAATTATCTTTAGTTTGGATTGTTCTTTTTCCTTTTTCCATAGTTAACCTAAATCTTATGACATTGTGATCTTCTAATTCTTGGTGACCTTAACCCACCTCATTCTCCAGAGTCAAGTCCAGCAATGCCTCCTTCCTCCTCATACCGGAAACATACTGCTCTAGAAAATTATCTGGACATATTTTTGACATGCTTCACCCACACTGCCCTTATGACTATTACTATGCCAGTTTGCAATGGAATAATTAAAGTCTCCCATTGTCACCATCTCCTCAATACCTCTCCCACTCATTGGTGACCCATAGAATACACCCAGTGAAAGTTTCCTCGGCAGAACCTTAACTGGTTCGCTATTCGAGGACACCTTCAAGAGGCGGTGCCTCAAGAAGGTGACATCCATCACTAAGGACCCTCACCATCCAGGGCACCCCCTCTTCTTGTTACTACCATCAGAGAGGAGGTACAGGAGCCTGAAGACCCACACTCAATGATTCAGGAACAGCTTCTTCCCCTCCGCCATCAGATTTCTGAACGGTCCATGAACCCATGAACACTACCTCGTTATTCCTTTTTTTTGCGCTATTTATTTTATAATTTATAGTAATTTTATGCCTTTGCACTGTACTGTTGCCGCAAAATAACAAATTTCACTTCATACAAGTCGGTGATAATAAACCAGATTCTGCAACCAAACAGGTTTTCATCGTTGATCCATGTGCCTTCTACGTCAGTATTCTCCTGATGCAATACTCCACCTTTCCCTTCTTCCCAACCCTTCCTGAACAAGTTTTATTGAGGAATATTTAAGGGCCAGTGGTGCCCCACTGAGAGTCAAGTTTGTGTTATTACCACCACAGCACATACCCAAAAGGCGCTCATAGGTCACCAGCTTTATTCACCACACTGTGTTCACATAATGCAGAGTAAACCAAACTTAGTTCTGACATTCAATTCCATTTTCACCCATGCTAGTAAAATCCTTATGCTCACCCACTGAAATGTGAGGTGTCTACCCCATTGTTTCTATTATCTTGTCAAGTTTCCTCATTTTGATTCTACTTTGATGCACTCTTTCATTTTCTCCACTTCCCAGTACGCTCTGGTTAAGATTACTTTTGTCATTGCCTTGTACTAATGCTATTTTCTTTGTATGTGCCTTCATATATACACCTGCTCACCTAAACCTTTAGCTTCTAAACCAGATTCTGATACTACCTGAAGGTGCCCACCCACTGCCAGACCAGTTTCATCCAAGTAAACACACATTCCAGCCCATAGCCCACCGCACACAAACACGTGCGTGTATGCAGACACATCATGCACATGATAACACCCTGCACGCTCACTCCCCAAACCAGAGAGTGCACTGCCCCACACGCATGCGCACACCCCACCCCATAACAAGTACAAATGCATCTCTGCCTCAAACACACACATTTCCTCCGTATACTCCCCACCTCCACGTATGTGCCCGCACTCAAACCCCCCCACACGCACAGATACACACCCCACTACCCACACACACACCCTCCCCCTAAACCGCCATTACACCCCACCTTAACACTCCCCTCCCATACACTCCTCTACACCCTATTCCCTTACACACCACACCCCTCCCTCTGTACCCCCACTATACCCCTCACCTACAAATCCCCCATGCACCTCTCCCCTAACCCCCCCACATGCTTCTCATCTACAACCCCCACTACACCCCTCCCCACGCACCCCCTCACTACATGCCATCCCCTACACCCCCAACATGCTCCTCCCCTGGACACCCCACACACCCCTCCCCTTACACCCATTACACCCCGCCCTCCACACCCCCTACAAATCCCCCTACCCCTACACCCCCCAAAACCCCCACTGGAGCCCCCATAACTCCCTCACACACCCCTCCCCTTACACCCATTACACCCCGCCCTCCACACTCCCTACAAATCCCCCTACCCCTACACCCCCCAAAACCCCCACTGGAGCCCCCATAACTCCCTCACACACCCCTCCCCTTACACCCATTACACCCCGCCCTCCACACCCCCTACAAATCCCCCTACCCCTACACCCCCCCAAAACCCCCACTGGAGCCCCCACAACTCCCTCACACACCCCTCCCCTTACACCCATTACACCCCGCCCTCCACACTCCCTACAAATCCCCCTACCCCTACACCACCCAAAACCCCCACTGAAGCCCCCACAACTCCCTCACACACCCCTCCCCTTACATCCCCCACATGTCCCTCCCCTCACACCCCCCCACATGCCCCTCCGCTCACACCTCCCACATGCCCCTCACATCGCACTCACCCTTCCCCTTACACCCCCCACACCCCCTACCCACACACCACCACATGCCCCTCCCCTCATACCCCAACACCCTCCCCTCACACACCACCTCTCCACATGCCCCTCACGCACCCCCCACACTCCCCTCCCCTCATACCCCCATACGCCCCTCCCCTCACATAACCCCCTCCCCTCACCATCCCATATGCCCCTCCCCTCACATAACCCCCTCCCCTCACCATCCCATACGCCCCTCCCCTCACATAACCCCCTCCCCTCACACCCCCATACGCCACTCCCCTCACATAACCCCCTCCCCTCACCATCCCATACGCCCCTCCCCTCACATAACCCCCTCCCCTCACACCCCCATACGCCCCTCCCCTCACATAACCCCCTCCCCTCACCATCCCACACGCCCTTCCCCTCACACCCCCATACGCCCCTCCCCTCACAGAACCCCCTCCCCTCACCATCCCACACGCCCCTCCCTCACATAACCCCCTCCCCTCACACCCCCATACGCCCCTCCCCTCACATAACCCCCTCCCCTCACCATCCCATACGCCCCTCCCCTCACATAACCCCCTCCCCTCACACCCCCATACGCCCCTCCCCTCACATAACCCCCTCCCCTCACTATCCCATACGCCCCTCCCCTCACATAACCCCCTCCCCCACACCCCCATACGCCCTTCCCCTCACATAACCCCCTCCCCTCACCATCCCACACGCCCTTCCCCTCACACCCCCATACGCCCCTCCCCTCACAGAACCCCCTCCCCTCACCATCCCACACGCCCCTCCCTCACATAACCCCCTCCCCTCACCATCCCACACGCCACTCCCCTCACAGAACCCCCTCCCCTCACCATCCCACACGCCCCTCCCTCACATAACCCCCTCCCCTCACCATCCCACACGCCCCTCCGCTCACACCCGCCCACACCCCCCTCCACACCCCCCTTCACCCCAACACGCCCCTCCCCACACTCCCCTCCCATCACACCCCACACACGCCCCTCCCCTTACACCCCCCCCCCCAACCCTCCCCCGGGCGCTGTGTTGGGACCTGTGGTGTTGAAGGTGACTCTCCCCTCCCTGCCTGCCGCACAGAGAAAGTTTAAATCTAAGCCCAACTTGACCCGGTCACCCTCTGACACCGACCCTCCCCACTGCCCAGGGCAAAGCTCCCACGCCGCATCCCACCTACTCATCCCGACTCTAAACGCAGAGAAATATAGTGGTAGAAAAAATGAACTTCAGTCTTGTGTATGTGTGTGTGCTAACCCTGTTGGTCCTCTGCCATTCAAGTAGGCAATGTTAACACCTAAAGTTTGAAAAAAAATCCCCCGGGGTGATCTTACTGAGCCAGTTGATGTACATATCTGCAAACTACTGTGGCTCCGCCCTCAGAAATTCCTCACAGCCACTTCAAATATGAACTTTCCTACCGGCTCGCCACACTTGAGCCGCTCTTTTAGTTCGACACGTGTCGCAGGGGAGAGAGGGAGGAAAAATCCGTTCCAAGAACAATTCAACTTTCTTTTTTTCGCATAAAGAAAGTACATAAGTGACTTGAAATCCTTTAAAAGGTTAAATTTTTTTGAAAAAGAACCCAGTTGAATTGTTAATTTTTATTCCTTACAAGTGTCGACTTTTGTTTGATCAGAGTACGGGGTGAATCTTTAAGATTTGTTTAAATTTGTACCTTTTTTGTAAACAAAATAAACTTTTTGCCTTCTTTTAGAAAGTTTGGTGGTTAGGACGCAGGCGCAAGGCAGTAGCGCCCTAAATTCGAGCACCAATTTCGCAGAAAGTTTTTTTTCTTGTACGTGTGAGGTTTTTGTTTTGGTCGGGATAAAGGTGTTTTTCTTTGGGTGTTATTTTGCCCCCTTTCCCTCCCCGTTTGGCGGCGGTGTATATGTGTGTGAGCTCCAGCAAGAAGGATGGTAGACAGGGGCCCTTTATTGACCTCGGTTATCATCTTCTATCTGTCAATCGGCGCTGCTATCTTCCAAGTGTTGGAAGAGCCGAATTGGACCGCAGCCGTTGACCAGTACAAGATGAAGAAGTCTCAGATCCTTGAGGAACATCCTTGTCTCACCCAGGCAGCTCTGGAGAAGATCTTAGCGGTAAGAACCTCCCTACTCGAGTAAACCCGCTCTCCCTCTTTGCTGTACCCTCGTTCATTCTCTCTCGCCCTCTCTCAGAATCCTCATTTTAATCTATTTTTCTCCTTTGAACATTTGTCCACTCATTCCTTCATGCGCTTGCCCCATCCAAGCCATGGTTCCAATCCCTCAAATCTTAAGAAATATTTTTGATGTTAAAACCTGCAAATTAAGACTTTTAAACCCCCCTTTAACATTATAAATCCTATATGTCTTTAATACATCCAATACGACTAAAATTATTCATAGTTACGATATGTATATGACTTTTAAATATCATAATATAATTGAAATTACTCAAGTTATACTTTTCGTCTTTAATATACCCAGTATGACTAAAATTACTCATAGTTACGACGTGCATAGCAATGTGATTTGGAATTACAAAGTTACAATTTGTATATGACTTTAACATATCACAGTTATGATTAATAGCTTTGAAGTGTTTCCTGCTATTTGTTCATAAGGATTAAAATCCTCCTGTTACAACTTAAGTATTTCCTAGTTGCGAATGCATACGGTTTGAAAGCGCGCCTGGGTTTGTATTCATATTACAGTCTTGCTCTTTTCCCCACGCCCAACAAAAAAAAGTTTATCTGGCGTCTTGCTTTCAGAGGAGCTCTTGGTGAAGGGCGTTAAGTCGTCATGGAAATGAAAATATAACTTTTTTTTCCTTAAGGAATCAGATGCCGTTTTGTTGAGTCTGGACTGCCAGAAATTTGTTCTCTAGAACTCGTGACTTGTTTCATTTGGAGTGTTTCCCAAGTCCTGCCTCAACAGAAGTTGTGTCTGTGAGGTTTTCATTTTTTTTTGAGGAGTGAGGGGGTGGGTGGGGGGCGTGGGTGGAGAATGTGCTGGCGATGAGTTTACTCGAAACGCCAAGGAAACAACAAAAATGCTGGTGAAACCCGATTCTGAGTAGGGGGTGGTGCTCTGTGGAGTGGGGTCATCGCTTCGCCGACCTTTTAGTTGGGGGCATTGATCCCGGGTGCGCGCTCTCAGCACACAAAGGGTTTGTGTGTGTGTGGTGATCCTGAATTTTACAAGTGATTAAAAGAATCCGAAAGTGCGCCAACCTTGCATTAATGCCTTAAAAGTGAAACTTCAGGATCTATGGGCTTTCAAATCGTCTTGAGGATCACGTTCAGTGTCTTCATAACCACCTCCCTGGCACATACTGACGACTTTCTGTACGTGACTGTATAGATATTTGGTGTGTACACGTTTCCATGGGTGGACAGCGTTATTCAAACGGCGAACTGCCATTAGAATAGAGCAACAGGCAGTTCCTTCACATGCGGATCCAGCGTTTGCAAGCGTTTGTCTCCTCCGCATATAGGGGGAGGGGGGGGGGGTGGATTTGTAAACCACCGGGTTAAATTGCAAGCGACTGACCCCCCCCCCCCCACCACCGCAGCCACCCTTTGAAAGAAAGTTGTTCCGCACCTCTTCCACACACCCCTCCCCCGAGCATTTCTCTCCCTACCCTCAAGGCCTGAAGAAAGATCCAAAGTACCAAACAAACAAGGGAATTAGTATGTGTTGTTTGTTTATTGATAATTCATTGACTCTCTCTTTCTGCGCAGCGGACAGAATTGCACTTGTGCACACAGACCAACCAAGCAGAGGAGACAAAAGAATATAAAACAGACAGCAGAAGCAAAGCCCGAGAGGGTATGGGGTCACAATGTGTGTGCCGCTGGGCGGGCGGGCTGTGGGTTGCTTGTGTCAGTAATGTACAGCTCTTTAAAAAGGCAGGGTGGCTGAGAGATTGAATGCTAAGGGATGTCGGTTTGGGACTGAACTTAATCTTTTCATGACAACACCACAACTTTTTGGACGTTTGACTAGACACACTGAGGGGTTCTGCAATGCAAGTATCTGTCAATAGTTTTATCAGTAGCAGTAAAAAGGGCGGGTGGCGGAGAGAGATTCAGTGCTGGTGTCTGTAATACTGAAATAAATTGCCGGCACAGTAGTTCCTTACTTATCCATTTGAAGTGTCTGACCCAAGTCCAGCTTAATGGAACAGTTGGACTTCTGATTTCCCTCCTGTGTCACCTTGCATTCATTTGGTTTAATGTGAACCTGTTTGCTTTGCAACTTGTCCAGAATGGTTGAGAGGTGGTGGTGGCGGGGGGGGGGGGGGGGGGGGGGGAAGCGGGGTATGTGGAAAACGGCGGGTGGGTGTTTGCACAGTCAAGTTGCACATGTTTTGTTTTTTCAGAGACGCCACTGGCAGTTCTCGGCAGCAGTGAGACTTGGTGAGTGAGAAATAGACTGTGGTTCTTGGTGTCCGTGGGTGGGGACTTTTGCATTGTGGTTACAGACAGCAGCACTTGATAAGTGGAAGGAAGCTGTGTTGAAATACGGTGAGGCTGCTGAAATGGCTGATGGTCTCCAGGACTGGCCAATGTTTGAGGGGAGGGTGATTGGGTAAAAATCAAATGGCTTCTGCTACAGAGGTGGGTTCATTTCTTGTCATTAAAGAATAACTCGTATAGGTCCTCTCAGTATGGGAACTAATTAATCCAATTTAAGAGAAATTTCATTATCCAGACAGCAGCCAAAGTTTGGAAGTTGGAAAAGGAGTATTTAAGATCCAAGTAACCAGATAAACATGAGGGGAGAAAGCTGAAGGTTCTGCTGAAACTGTGGGAGGTTTGTGGGGAAGGTTGCTTCTCTTCTGTAAAATTCTGTGGACGTGGAAAGATTACGCAGAATCGCTACACTCAATACAACATTTACAGGAATCACTGTCACAGAAGGCACAGAAGTGGGTGGGGGGTTTTAAAAACAAAATTAAACCAAAGATTTAAAAACTTATTTTAATGAGGTTTACAAATCAAAAAGTTTTTTGGAGACCCAAGAGATTCTGAAGACGCTGGAGCAACACAAACAAAATGCTAGAGAAGCTCAGCAAGTCAGGCAGCAACTATGAAGGGAAATGAACAATCGATGTTATGGGTCGAGACCCTTCATCAGGACTTTTTTTTGGGCAACTTATTCACACTGGATTGTCTGGCCCAAGAGTGTGCAAGGTGGAGACAGGATTACCTCGGGATAAAAGGCTATTTTTTGCTTCATCATTTTATTTTGCTTGAACTGGTTTTTGAATTGTATTGTGGCGTGCATGTGCTGGGGTCACATGGCATGTCTACTCGATTTGCAGATTGGCCCATGTATCTAGGTTTTACAACAGGTCATCACTGGCGATTAAGAGAAGAGCTTCCTTCGTCTTTTTAATGGACCGGCATTGCAGATGACTTTCTCTTGACTTCTTGAGGATGGTGATAAATTGACTCTCTTTAATCGGACACATTTTTGTGTCTTTCACCGAAGGCCTATCAGCCGTGAGTTTCCAAAATGTTTAGCGTCGTTGCAGAAACGAGATGTGGCACTAACATATGAATTTTAAGAGAATGAGTACTGCCAGGTTTTTGAGTCGGCCATCTTGGTTTCGGCATCGAGGTATTTTAGCTGTGATTAGACTGGAGTTGTTCTCCTTGGAGCAAAGTAAGTTGAGGGGAGATTTGATTGAAGCAAGCAAGGTTGCAATAAGGTAGACAACAAAAAACTGTTCCTATTGGCTGATGAGACGAGGATTAGGGGGGCAGAGATTTGGATTTCAAACAGGAGACATAGTAGGTGTGTGATGAACTCTTTTGAACCCTGAGTGGTAATGATCTGGAACTTGCTGTGCACGGGCTGGTGGAAGTCGAGATAATCAGATTCAGATTAGTTTGTCATATACACCAGTGTGCAATGAAATTTCTTGCTCACGTGAAGCTCACAGAGTAAATAGTATACATGTAACAATAAACACAGTGAATGCAAAACAACAGAAGGATGCAAAGTATAGTAGTACAAACTGAGGCAATGCAATAAGAAATGCTGAAGTGACAATAATGGAAGTGGTAGGATTAAGGGTTTGAGAATGTGAAGTGTGGCAGCATTGACTTCAAAAGGGATTGGATAGGCAATGGAGGGAAATTATCTTGCAGGGCCTTGAGGAAGAAAGGAGAAGTGGGACTAACTAGCACCAGCGTAGACTCAATGGGCAGGATGGCTTTCTTTGCCATAATGAGTCTGCACTTTTCCTATTGTGGGCTACAAGACCAAGCTCAGTGGTGATTTTGATTAGTTCATGCAAGGTTGGTTTGGGAGCCTGCATGCCTCTAAGTCAAAAGTTCATGTGTTGAAGTTGCAGTCCAGGTGCTTGAGCACATGATGTGGTAGGTGCGACATCCTGCATGGCTGGAGCTGTTGTCATTCAGATAAGATGTTCAACCTGGTCTTTTTAGATTGTGGGAGTTGGGGAGGAGATTCCAAAGTGCAGGGGCTTTATCCTGGTTTCCCGAACAATATTTATTCCTTGATCAGGGTCACTGAAACAGATCATTTGGTTGATTATATCAACGTCCTTTATGGGAGCTTGCTAAGTGTAAATTAGCAGTTATAACAGTGAGCGCTATGGTTTTGGAACACTGGGTATATATTGCACAGGGATGTTCTTGGGTCACAGTGTGAAAACAAATGTTATGGAGGATGTCAAAGCATGTTAGAATTAGGATCTCACAACCAACACTGGTCAAAACTGCATTATCCGATCTTCTTCATGGAATCCAGCAATTTAGTGTTGTTGAGGCAGGGGCCCCATCAATCTGGTTTCTGATCCTGGTGGAAGTGTGTGCAGAGACCCTCTGAGATGTTTGATCAGTTTTGACCGTGATACATCCCACAGTCACGCAGCCAGTCAACACTCGCAGACGAAGGGTGGCTGCCTGTCCGAGGGAGCAGATGTTTCCTGATGCCTGTGGATTTCTTCTGAAGTAAACTCCGGTGCCTTCAGGAAAGGAGGTCATTTGAGAGAACTTCTGTTAGGGTAGGAGGAGAGGAGATGAGGTGATCTTGGACTGTCAGTATTTCTGCTTGTTCTGAAGAACATTTCAAACGTATACATAGCTCCAGGAATTTTCCTGATTTTTTTTTGTTGTTGTGTGGGGCAAGTAGTGCTGAAACCCTGCCTACCCTCCCCCACAGAGGGCATAGTGAAGCAAGTCAGCCATTCGTGCTGGTGTCAGCTAAGTTCATTCGGGTTTTGCCTCACACTCCCTGCTTGTGGAACTGTTCTGGAAGAAATTCTTGTGAAGCCAAGGTGTTATTTCTGCCGATGCAATGGGCTGGGGAGAAGGGAGGGAAGGAGTTCAAGGTGTATCCACCTTGTGACATCTGCCAGACGGACAGTTGCCTCGTGGGATCTGATTGGGCATTTTAAAGTCTTTATTTTTAGTGCACTCTAAACTGTATTTTCTCATGCAGCTGTGGTCGGCGACATAACTGCACCGTGACTGAACTGAGTAACGTCGCCCCGTGTGTGTGAGCTCTGTGGAAAAGTCCGCCCGGCAGTTCGCAGTGTTGGCGACCCCACCCCCCCTTTCAGTAAGCTGAAATGACTGAACTCTTACTTTTCCTCTCTCTTGACTGTTGTGAAGGGGTTTTAACTCCCTCTGTGCAACAAGCTGGTTGAATGGCCACCTTAAAGGTTCAGCACTGGGCACGATCTTAACACACCCATTGACCAGCACCTTTTGCCCACAAAGGTTTAGAAAGAAACCCTTTTGTTTTGACTCTGAGCCTGCTTGAGTTCAGTTGTAGCTATGGTGATGACCCCTCACCCATTTTAATGCCAGCTTCCTGTGGTAATAATTGTCTAAGAGACCACTGTTCTGTTGATTACTGTGTTCCAACATGCATTTAATGGGCTGCCCTTTGACTTTCACAATGGATTTGCTGGTTCAATTAATAGCTCGGTCACCTGATTGTGAACTGCAAGCTTGCGTAGAGCTTCTCATGGTCTCTATCCAAATTGCTCTTAAATGCTTGCCACCTGATGTGTACCTTTGGTAATTTTGAAAACAAAGCTCTCCCCTATCTTCTTTTGTTGACGCCTTGATGGTGTGCAGTTCCCTGAGGCACTGAGAGCCCTCTGGACCTTTGTCTAAATTGTTCTTCTCGTGTACAAGTTTTGACAGTCAGCATTGGCTGGTTGTTGGACTGCTGAGAGAGTCATAGCCTGGGCTAATCCTGTTCTACCCTGGCAAGTCCAGTAGGAGCCACTGAAAGTGGACAAGAATCTAATTACCTTCTCCAAGCTGGGCAAAGATTTTGTTTCATTCTTGAGGTTTTCTCCCGTAACCCCACCTTTCCCCATTAATCTTGTCTATTTACTTTCTCGAACAACGATGCCCCTTCCTGTGATGAACAGAGCCCTTGGAAAAACCTTATTTCTTTTAGGTGGGTTAGACTTTGACAGTCATTTCTCAGGTTAGGGTTTGAACACAACCCACACTCATGGAGGGTACCTCCTCCATCTTCGAACGGGTTCCTCAAGCCCATGCCACAAAGCTGCCCCATGCTACCTGCTGACTAACATGGTGAGCAGTCTGTCTTGAAGACCTTTGCAGGACCACTGTCTGTAGCAGGGAAGGGGGACGGGATGAATCAAAAGTTGCACTGACCTGAAAGTGTGGCTGACACTCATTGTTGGGCCAGAGTAGAGGGAGCTTTTACTCTTCAGCTGACACCGCTTCACCTGATCTGGGACCACTCAATGCTGTTGACCATGTGGTTATGGGGGAGGGGAGGCTTGAAATTCAGCTTTGACAGGATTGCAAAATAATTGTGGTGAGTTGACCACCCAGTGTGCAATCTGCCCATTTATCGCTTCCGTTGAGTTGTACATTGGACCAGAGGTGAACTTCAGTCCCTGGATGGACAGCTACACTATTCCTAGAGTCAACAGCCCCTCAAAAGTTTCACCCCGAGATGGGGTTAGTGGAGGAAAGTCTTTTTCTCCCTACACTTTTTTCTCTCTCTCTCCCCATCTATTCTAACCATTAGGCTACACTGGAATATGTTTTGCCTCTTGTAGCCTATAAAAACCAGTCGCACCCACAGCTGGGGGCTGCTGGTCACTGTTTTCACCCCTAACTCTATTCTTTTCTCTTTTTGTTTTGTGCGTTAAGTGGTGTAACAGGGTGCTGCTGGAGGCAATGCAACGAGCGCCGATGTCTTTCGATTTTTGACCCTGGTGCCTGCTGGGAGCACAGAAGGACTCGGGCGAAATTGTACCGGAATATCAACGGGCAAGTCACAGATTTTCCCCCAGATTTAGTTAGCAGTGCAAAGCTGTGCTTAAAATGCATCACATCAGTGTCTGAGGAAAAGTAGCAGGCAGCAAGTCGGTGTTTGCAAACATTCATTCACCTTAAGGTGTGCTCTTAAGTTTGAGTGACCCTATTTGCCTTTCCTTGAGCCAATCTTTCTCTTTAAAAGTTGAGCAATTTAATTGGATGGCTCTCGTCCCTCTTTATTTATACATGTGTGGGGGATATTTGTCATACTTGGAGGCATTGTACACGTAAATTATTGTTGTCACTTAAATATATTTTACAAAAATAGAGAAATCAAAAACCAATAAGTTCTTTTTTAATTTCTACTGATGTTAAATACGAGTCTGGCTGTCACTTTGTGCAGCAACAAATCATTTGTCAACTTGTGCACACACACAGAGGATTTAATGGTTAACTTGAAGGCACATGCCTAACTGCATGGAGCTCCAGACTCTCATCTGGACAAATTATTGTGCTTTGTATGGTTACAATACTTGTTGCCTTCTCAACGGATCTCCTTTGGCTTAACCCACATTGCAGAAATTCTACTGCAGCAGCTGTTGGATGTTACGTGTATTGGGTTAAACTTCTGAGGGCAGCGGTGAACTTTGCAGGCAGGTACTGTAGCCACCACCGGGGGCTCTCTTAGAGTGAAGTTATGTGCCCAATCTTGGAACGTTGTGGCAGGCCTGACTGCTATGGAGGCTTCTTTTGTAGGTGGCCACCTTTGAAGTGTTCTGGCCATCAGAACTGGTTCATTGCCATCGCTGCAGAAGAAGACAAAATAGAATTGGCAGACACAAGTTTTGAAGACATTCTGGGGGAGAACTTAGTAATATTCTACACATTTTTCCGATATAAAACTCACTTGTGTTCTTAAGGAAAATTGAGGCATCTGCCATATTCCAGCTATCTTTTTCCGGTTCGAGCCACTTAACCTTGAAGATTAAACAAAAAGTGCTGATGCTGGCATAATATAGGCTGTGGAACTGTAGATTTGGCCTTGTGTTGATGTGGAGAGAGCAGGAAAGCAACTTGGCACTTTCTTTCACTACAAAACTATGGTCTTGATGCTTTGAGACTGGAGAACAATTTTGTGTGACCTCCACCTTATTCCCAATGGACGTTTGCCTTCGGAGGACCACCTGAGCCAATTTCTTAGCCTTTTTTATTCATGGTGTTTCAAGTTGATCGCCAAGGGCAGCTCTCAGTAGCAGAAGTGCAAAGGGATGGACTGAAGAGGAAGAATTTATCTCCATTATACCTTGTCAAAACCCAACCCTGCTCTCAATGCCTCCGTTGCAGAAACACTTCAAGAAAATATACTGCAGATTGTAGAGCCACCAGCCGTGGGTTGTGTTTAGCAACGCTGCTTATGAGTGAAATTTCCCAAGACTGTGGCAGGGTTTTGTGGAACTGATTATAAGGTAAACAGAGGGAGGGGGGAATCATCTTGAGTTTGTGCTGGTTTCCTTCCAGTGTGAAGGTGGAATGGTGTGGGATTTGGAAGGAGAGGGGAGGTGGCTTACTGGTCTGTGTCAGTTGGTGCAGGGCTGGAAATGATTTTGGAAATGATTTTGGAAATGCTCAGCAGGTCAGCACTGTGGTATTTTGACTTTTGGAGGATATAATTCAGTCCTCTGTGTGCTATTTATTCAGGCCCTGCCGTTCTCCCTCCTTGTGTTTATTGGAGCACCTGGAGCCCAATCCCACCCTGAATTTTCTTTTTTGCAGGTCTGGCAGCATCTGCGGAGTGAGGAGCAGAGTTTGTCTTGGGCTGATCACTGTTAACTGGAACTGAGACAAAAGCTTTTGTCTTCGCACTTGTGAACCTGAGACAAACTCTGCTCCTCTCTCCACAGATGCTGCCAGCCTTGCTGAGTATTTCCAGCATTTTTCATTTTTATTTCTGCACAATTCTTATTCACTACTTGTTTTTTTTTGTTTCAGACCTATTGTACAAGCATACTTTTTTTTAAGAAAAGTTAAGGTTTGTAGGGAAAATATTGCTCATATTTTTGGGCAATGTAGTTATGGATTCCAAGCTCTCCCACCTGATGACTACCCATTGCTGCTTAGAAACAAAATTCATTTCAATAACTTATCACAAATGTTTCTATTTCCTGTGCTGTTTCTTGGTCAAGGTTATTGATTTAGCACTGAGTTTTATCTACCAAGAATACTTTGTTCTTCTCCCGTGCTCGGAAAGTTCTGGAAGCTTTCATTCTCTTTAGGGTGTCAGTGACCTTCTCCCCTCTCTGCCACTTCGTCTATTGAAGTAACGCTTGAGATGGATTGGTAGAATATTTAACGGCAGTTCTCTCCACTTAGGAATAATGATGGAAGAAAAATGCTTTTGTTTTAATTAGCCCCCCCCCCCCCCCCCCCATCTTGTAGGCTTCCAAGCAACAACAAAACATGTAGAAGAAGTTAGAACCTAGTTTGGCTTGGCCTGACTCTTCCGTTCTGCAGACTATGCTGTTTTATACGTGTTTTTTTTTGCAGCAATAGCAAACAGTGTTGCAGACTTCTCACGCAGTTCTGCACAAGCGTGCGTACACACACACACACACACACACACACACACACACACACACACACACACACACACACACACACACACACACACACACACACACACACACACACACACCCCTACCTTTGCATCTGAACCCAGGCTGTAGGCCTGTTAGAAGGCTCTCAGACATCCTTGCATCTCCCTTGCTGTGCCACCCATCTCCGAAAGGAGTGAATCAGATTCTTTCTCAAACTATCCCACTAGAGCATGAACAGCATTCAGCCCTTGCACAGTGGGGGTATTCATTGCCTAAGGTTTTTCTCATTCTGTCTTGAGTTTGTTGGCAGAAAACAACATTCTCCCAGATATAAAATGCCAGACCATTTGTAAATGCAGGAAAAATTTCATTACGCTGGTTATTTTCTTCGCATGCTGTTGGATCTCTTGCTGAGAAAATATTATTCAGTGTGGTTTTTAAAAGTTTGACTGAATGCAGGCTAATGTTTGATCTTTGTCAGTGCCACTAATGTCAATGCAACAGAAACTCATAGGACCTGTGGTTTCCTCTCCCCTTGCTTGTCGTGTAAAAGGGAAGTTTAATTGAATTGAGCAAGACGTGTATGAAGCAGTAAAACCACATTTTGTTTATGGTTTCGCCACTTTGCAGAACCTTGCACCCATTTTAGAATGTGTTTGTGGAAATTGCCAGCAAACTCTGAGGAAACTGTTGGGGAGCTTTGTGGGATGGGAGCAAAACTTTGAGTTAATTGCAACAAACAGACCTGCTGGGTTATTCAAAAGAATGATGAAATTTCAATTATTGTGCTGTTCTCATTTATCTTTTAATATCGATCATAATGCATAGCTGCCAATGGACGGATGATTGATGGTTTTTATTTAAAGTCGACATGCAGCTGTTTCTTAGTGTAATATTGCGATTGGTTTCATGAAGTTAACATTTGTTGGGGCTTTGGTGAAAAACATGAAATGCAATTATACCTGTTGTAAAAATGCGCAAGCACAGTTATCTATTAATAACTGACTTATTTGGGAACATAACAATCGGGGGCAGGAGTGGAGCATAAAATCCCTTTAGCCTGCTCTGCCATTGACCAAATCACAGGTGATCCTTGCCAATCCCCTTCACTCATGATTCCTTTTCAAAAAGTCAAGATTTCAGCCTCAAGTGTGCTCCGCAAATGGGCAACTACAGCCTTGTTGATAAGAGAATTCCAAATGATGGCCCTTATGACACTTAAGCCACCAAGCTCTGGACTCCAGCCTGACTGTGTCAAGGTCTCTCACAATCTTGTACACTTCAACGAATTATTCTTCCAAACATTTATAGCCTAATATTCTTCTCTCTGTATCCCAGGAATTAATGTAGTCGTATCCTTCACGGGCACAGGGACTAAACTCCACACAGTCACCAGAGCCCATGTGCAGTTTAATTGATTGCTTCCAGCCACAGTGTTCTGACTTACATTTTCAGTTTTTGATTTTATGGTGTTTTGCACCTAGTGGTATTAAATATTTGATGTTCCTTTTACATGAATTACCAAGCAAACACCACTGCAAAATAGCAATAATCTGTAGGGTAGAATCTGGAATGGAGTACCAGCCACAGCTTATAATACCAAGAAGTGTAGTCGTGTAATGCTTAAATTCCTGGATTGACAATCCAATATTTAGTCCATTGACGTGAAGACATAGGTGTGATTCCCACCATACCGGCTGGAGATTTTATATCAAAATAATTAAATTAAATAGGGAGTTTGAAAAGAGAGTCTCAATAAGAGGAACAGTGGAAACAGCTAGATTGTTGTAAAAACCCATCTGGTTCACGAGTGCTCTGATGGGGAGGAAATCTACTGTCCTTGCACAATCTGACCTATAGACTTGCCAATGTTGCTGACTCTTAATGCCATCTTGGTTTGGGGCAATTAGGGAAAGGCAATAAATGCTGTCCTTGCCTGTGATAGCATCCCAGTAGCAAATAGACTTTTTACCGCCACCCCCCCAAAAAAAAGGTGGCATCGGCAGCAAATTGTATTCCTGTAGCCCCATTAATGTAGCAAAGTATCCCAAGATATTTAATGGTCTGTTTACAGCTCAGGATGAATAACATGCTCAGTTCAAATTGGAAACTGTTTGCTCTTCAATTTTGAGCCTTAATGTTGTGGATAGAGATTATCCCTTGCACTTCAGCCCAGTGGTCCGAAAGCCAACTTGGTAATAAACTTGCACACGTATCGTTTTATGGAGATGACTTGAGCAGTTTTGCTTTGCGTTGCAAGACTACTTTTAATGAGCTTTTGTTTTAACTGTTGTGATTATCCACAAAAATCACAGTGTGATGCAAGTACCCTTGGTTTATCAAGCAGAAAACTAAAGTTCAATGCCTGGAAATAATTGTTGGAACATTGAATGCTTTATTGCAGGGAGTAGTTTATAGTTCAACCCATGCCTCTGTAACCTGCTAAATGAAGGAAATTGTATAGAGCTTTGAGAGATGGCTTGGGGGTGGTGGGGGGAATACAAAGTGATTAATTTTGGGTAACCCAAGTTGGGAGGCAGCACAGATGCAAGGAACTTTTCCGATATATGTAGTTCTTCTTGCTGAATATTGTGTCATGGATGTTGTGAATAACCTTTAGTGCTGTTAGTGCAAACATTTTGGCTTGGAGACCACAGCTTTGTGACAGTGGTGAGAAGTTATGATGGAATAAACTTGGAACTGAGTTTGAAATCTTAATCTGTTTGATTTGCCCTGAACAAATCATAGTGTTAATCAATTTGATAAGTTTTGTTTTGATGAGGTTGGTAGGTTAATTGGCCACTGTAAAATTTCCCCTAGTGTGATGGTGAGTGGTAGGTTCTGGGGGTGGGGGGGGGGGGGGTTTGGTGGGGAGCAGTTGATAGCAGTATGGGGAAGATATAATAGAATTGGTATAGCATTAGTATAAATGGATGCCTAATGGCCAGAGTGGGCTGAAGGGCCTGTTTCCTTGTTTGACCCTATACCTCTACGACTTCTCCGTTATTTTGTGCGAGAGAATTGTAAATCCCCAAGAAGTTTACAATCTAAGTGGGAATCCCGACTGAGAGGACTGTCACCGCAAGGAAATCTTCCTGTTTTGTTTTTAAACCTAACTTGTGTCTCTCTTCTGACATTCTTTGACTTGGGATCTTGTCTGCTCTTCATCCAGGGGAATGCAGGGGTTATTCTGCAATGGGCGAGTACATTGGCTGCACCCGGACAAGTGCTCAGACTATTAATCTTGTCTGTGTGTCTCAGCAGTGCAATGTCTTCATCCACCCAGTTGGCAGAAGGATGGAGCTGAAGGGCCTTATTTCTATTTTGATCTTAAGTGAATTCTGCGGCTATCATTAGGGTTACGGAAATGCGAGAATTACCTGGGACCTGAGAATTTAAGAACCCCTGTGTTGCTCCTTAATCACCTTATCTGCTGCAGAAACCCTCATTCATGACCATTTCAAGCCAGCCTCTCCCCACGCCATGCTCGGTAACCTTGCGATCATTTTAAAAAAAAGCTGCCCTTTAACCCCCGTGTTTGCCGAATTGCATTGGCAGCCCATTGATTTTTAAATTCTCATTGTCGTATTCTGATTCTTTGATGGTCCATGCTCGCTCTTGCCTCTGTAATCCACCTCCAGCCCTCTATCGTCCTCCTGAGATGCATGGACTCCCCAATTCTGCCATCTTGCTCTTCTAAATTTAGTTGCTGTTCAGTTGCCAAGGTCCTAAGCTGTGGACTTTATTGACCAAACCATGCTTTTCCTCGATGCACTTATTAAAGCCTTTTCCTTTGACTAGTCTTAGAGTAAATATTTTTATTTGATATCTCCTCTGTGTCCTACCTTGGGAATTTTTTTAAACTGTGCCTAAGATGCTTTAGAAGTGGAAAGTTCTTTCCTTGTGACTGTTGAGTAATCAGCCTTCTGTTGATTTTATCAGCATTGACTTGTCTAAAGAAAACAGTGCTGATCCCATAGCACCATGATAGTGGGGTTGTGTCTAAACAAATGTTCTTGGCGGGGCCAGAGTCAACACTGAATATGAAACCATCTATGTTGTTTATAATGGCAGAAGGGCAAGGCTTGGTTCCTAGCTTTCAGCTGATCCATCCTCAATTGTTTTAACTTTTTTTTGTATTTGTTCAGTCAAGTCTGCTTCATTTATCATCCTGTGGTGACGGTTAGGTGCGCCTACTCCTGCTTCAGTTATTGGTTCTTTGGTGCAATTCTCTTTTTTTTAAAAGAACACAGTTAAGGTAGATTAGAGTCAACGGAACACCAAGGGCTGCAAGGTGTTCCATCTACAAGAAGCGCTATAGCAACTTTTTCTGATGGCACTTCAATCTCTACTCTTGAAGCACAGGGATAGCACATAACCATCTTTGTTCCCCTCTATGCCACATAGCAAATTGTTCTAGAAGGATATCACCCTTCCTCGAATAGAAGTCACAACAGTGGTCCTAGAACATTACTGAGTGAACACCTTCTTACTGATTGCAGAAGATGTCTCACTGCCAACTACGCTAAAGACAATTAGGCATGGCTAGTTCATGCTGGCCCTTGCAGTACCTGTGAATACACAAGATCCCCATCAATCTAATCCCTAAATAAGTAGTTTGCATGTGAAACGATTATTCAAACCATCCATGTGTTGTTACTGGCAAGAGGTGAGCCCAAGAGTCCCAGGATTAGTTGAAACTGGATCTACCGTGACACACGTGATGTGTGAGTGTTTTTAAACAACCGGCGCCAATGAGATCTGAAGAGACCAGGGACTTTCACATAACTGGCAGTGTGGAAGAGGAGGAGGAGGAATGTACAGTTGGTTATCCCTGAACCACATTTGGATGACTTAGAGGAACTGGTGCAGAAAGAATTTGGCAGAGGCCTGACTCCGATTGAGCTCCGAATTGAAATGATTAGTTTTTGGACCTTCGGCCAGTATGTGACCTGGATGAGAGTGATGCAACAGGTAGACGTTCTGCCTCGAGCTTTCAGTGACCTGGGTTCAGTCCTGCCCTCCAGTATTGTCTGTGTGGAGTCTGCACATCCTTCTTGTGCCCTGTTGGTTTCCTCTGAGTCCTCCAGTTTCTGCCCATGTCCCCATGATGTTAATTGGCCACTAAATTGTCCCTAGTGCGTAGGTGAGTGGTAGTATCTGGGGGCAGTTAATGGGAATGTGAGGGGAATAAAATGGGAATAGTGTAGGATTGGTGTAAATGGATACTTGATGGTCATGTGGACTCCATGGACCATGGGTCTGTTTCTGTGCTGTATGACTTGATGGCTATAGAAGCGTAAAGAGGGGGTGAAATTGGGTAGAATGACCAAGCCAAAGCCTCTATGGGAAGTAGAAGTCTTGATTCATGTTGACTGGCATTTTAAAGGATATAATTTAACGCACTGTTTTGGCTTTTCAAAAACAAGTCGCTCTCAGTCTTATCAACGTTCTAAAGTCGCCCTGTCATTAATGGCTGATGTAATCATTGCTTATTCAACTGTTTGGCTGAGTTGTTGAACTGCAGTGGTATGTAACAAATATTAACTTGATCCTTGGAGGAGAGCCAGCCTTCTCTCAAAGGTGCTTTTGCATCTCTATGATTCTCTGGTAGCCAGCTTTGTTTTCTTAGCGACAAACATTGGTTGTGATGAAGCTTTCCAAGGCATATCAGGCCCATTGCTGCTATTCCTTACAGCAGATCTCCTTTGGCAATGACTGTGATAGCCTAAAAGATCTGACACTGAACTTGTTGCTTCACCAAGATGGCATCAGGTGCAGGGTTTTCCTTTAGGTTTATGCCAGATCACTTGTGGTGTTGCTCACTGTTAGGTGGAGGTGAAGCTGTTCCATAAAAGGCACCATCAACAACATTTTGCAAGAAGTGAGTTTGATACCTGACAGAATAAGTGTGCTTGTATATGCAAAAGTTTAAGAGATGCATATGATTTTTACCACTTGAGTCTGCCACCATCAGGTTACAATGTAGGACCCAGAACCAGAAATAGCTGATACAACTTCTCAAGTGTTGTTGATACCTCATTCGCTTTACTCCATTGCATTTCTTGCTTCTCTTGTTCAAAAATCGATATACAGAATGACCCAGGGAAAAGAATTCTAAACATGTCCAGTAAAGAAATTTCAACACCCAAGTCCTAAATGCTCAGCTTTATTCCCTGCGCCCAGTTTGAACCAGAGGACCACCTTGTTTGATCTTCCAAAGCCATATTTTTGAAAGAGGGAATTTTGTTTTATAATTTAGCAGGCATTGTGGCCAACCTAAGCAACTGAGCTGTGGAAACTGGTCTTTAACTCATTTCCACCATAAGCTGGAGATTTCACCTGGTAGAGGACGATAGGGGAGATGAAATGGGGAGAATTTTTGATGTTCTTCATAATACCAAAGGTGCTGCTAATTGGTAGGCACCTGCTTTTCCTGCAGTATCACCTGGATCTTTTTCAGAAGTTATGTGGAGGTGCTTGTGAGTCTTTGCAATGTGACTTTATGTTGGTGAGATCTGAGATGGATCATCAAAATGGGAATGGAAAAAGCCCAAAAGTTATCTTGATTCCTTTGGAAGAATGACTCTATTGTGTTTGCTTAATTTTTCGAACCAAGGAAAAGATGTCAAACTCTCTTCCCTAGCTAGGCAATTAAATGGGTGGAGGAATCCATTCTCGACAGGCAGATGAGGTGGGCTATAAAGGTAACTTTCATTCAATTCGCTCAGAGTAATTAGAACAACTGCTCAGGCTTTTTCAGCCTCTTTGGGCTAGGGAATGAAGATGCCCTTGCATCTTAGTCCATTGCACTGCGGAAGGGAGAATGGATTGAATTGGGGCAGGGGAAACAGCTACCCAATTATTGCCCAATGGTTTAAGTTTGCCTGGAAGTGGCTCCAATGGCTCCAGTCAACTAATGAGCTTCATGAGTAATGGTGACTTTATTGTGGGTATTTCCACAAGTTTCTAAGCCTCCTTGTTAGTGTTGAGTATATACTATAGACCTCTGCATATGCCTGTGGGGATTGGTCATATGAAGAGCAATGCTTGAGAGTGTTTAGATTTGACTGTGATAAGTTGAACAGCTTTATTCACACATTACTAACTTGTAAAATTTTTTTAGTGATCAAGATGACTAATCAGATTTGTTTTTGATGCTCATGTTGTTTGATACAGTTTTTAAAGAAAATGCCCTAGTCATAAGAGGAATGACATTAATGAGAATATTGATCGATGGAAGTGTTGTTCAGTCTTGTTTGAATTATTCTTCTGTTTTAAGCTTTGAATGCTTGTGGATATCAAGGCTGGCTGCTATTCCTTGGTAGAAATAAAATCTAGAATCCTGGGGTAGATGACTCATTTCAGCAGTATCACTTCTGCTATTGGACTCCTAACCAAACCACTACCTCTTGTGTTGTTTGCAACTCGTGTGGTGGATTTGTTGGGAATTATTTAAAATATTGGCTAAAATACGCAGGAACAAAAATAAACATCAGTCATATGTAAAAATGAGAGACGTAGGTAAACACAGTCTCAGTAAAGATAATGTAGACCTTTGAACAGAACTTTTAGAAAAATACAAATAAGGACTGATGAATTGTTGCCTCTAGATTTGGCAGGTTCACTAATTACCTGGCAGTCTCATTCTCCTTCCTTGCGTCTTCTGCAAATTCATTTGTAGAACTTAACTCACTTCTAAATTTCACCCTATTTGCAATCCTCTATTTAACCTAAAGAAACATTGCCTTGCTTTTAAAATTATCTTTCAATTTTTAAAATTGCCTTTCTTCTACCCATCTCTGTAATCTATCAACATCTGCCATTTTTTTTTTGTTTGGCACCTTGCTCATCACTGATTTTTGTCACTCCATTGTTGATGAGTATATAATCAGATATTTAGGAGCAATCTCTATAATTCCCTTTCTAAAGTATTTTGCTTTTCTACTGTTTATCTCTTTTAACTTGCTGTTTTGGATCTACATCCTTGTTTTGCTCTACTTCTTGTACAGTCTCTTGGATTGAGGGTGACTTGCTTCCACACTTGATGTTAAGTTGTGGCTCATTGGATGGGTGGTAGTTTATGAGGTGGTCCACTGTGGTACAAGGCCTATGTGTGCTCCTAATGCATGACCTTGATGTTCTCAGTACCCTCCTGAATGGTCCTTCTCCACATGGTGGTTATGGGGCAGAGGTTATCAGGAGTCAGGGAGGATGTTGCATTTTGTCAAGAAGGCTTTGCAGCATACCCTTGCACCTTTTCCTCTGCTCACCTTGTGGTTTCTTCCCATGACAGAGCTCAGAGTAGAGTGTCTGATTTGGGAGTCTGGTGGACCATCGATGACCAAGTTTATGGCTGCTTGCACTAGCATCTTGTTGCATACAATTTTTAAAATATTTTCAAATAGTTATTTCCCTTCAAGGTCAATAGAAAAGAGGAAAAGAATTGATCTCTATTGCACTGTTCACAACCTTGATGTCCCAAAGTATCCCAGAGCCATTGAAATACTTTTGAAGTGTGATCAGTTTGTAATGTAGGAATGTAACTCCTTTAAAAAAAACAGATAATATGTGAAGGGATACATATGGTCTCAAATATCATGGGGGGGTGGGGGGGGGGAAGCCACCTGCTCTTCAACAAGCACCATAGATCTTTTGCATACTGTTGAAATAGTCTTTTTTTTGTCTTATTTGCAAGATACTATGGCTCTCATGAAGTACTACACTAGTTGCTTTTCAGATTGGAGACCTGTAACCAGTGTTGTTCTGCAAGGATCAGTGCTAGGTCCTGTTGTTCATCATGAGTATTAATGATTGGAAAGAGAACGTTGGTGGCACAATTAGTAAGTCTGCAGATGATGCCAAAATAGGTGGTGTAGTGGATAGTAAAGAATGTTTTTCAAAGGTTACAACAGGATTTGGATCAACTAGGAAAGTGGGCAAGGGAATGGCTGATGGAATTTAACTTGGACAAGTCCAAAGTGATACATTTTGGGAAGTTAAAGCAGGGCAGGACATACACTGTGAATGGCAGGGCCCTAGAGAATTTTGTTGAACAGTGAGACCTTGGGGGAACAAGTACATAGTTCCCTGGAAGTGGCAACACAGTGAAGAAGGCACGTGGCATACTTGCCTTCGGCCAAGGCACTGAGTGCAGGAATTGGGATGTCATGTTACAGTTGTACTAATTGTTGGTTAGGCCGCGTCCTGATTAACTTGTGCAGTTCTGGCCCTCGCACTGTAGGAAGGATGTGATTAAGCTAAAGAGGGTGCAGAAAAGATTCACAGGAATATTTACTGGACTGAAGGAGTTTAAGTTATAAGGAGAGATCGGATACGCTGGGACTGTTTCTCCTGGAGCAGAGGAGGCTGAGAGGTGATGTTATTAGAGGTTTGTATAAAAAAAAAATCATGAGGAGCACAAATAGGGTAGGTTGTCAGTTTTGTTTTCCCGATTTTTGAATCAGATGCCCTTCATTTTAGCTGGAAAACCAAGAGACTGTCAGTTGAGTATGAAGGGCAGGCCATTGGCGGAAATGCTGTGGTAGAGGGATAACTGGCAAAGAGAAAGAAATGCATCAAAATAAAGAGCAACCCACTAATTGGAGCAAGCAGACTGGGTGTGTCCTTCTAGAAGTAGCCAGGGGATCTGCTCACCATTTAGAGTTTTGAGCTGTTTCTGATTTTAATGCTTTGCTTGCTCATTGAGTTAACGTGAGGGCATTGGATCGTACTGCAGCTCCAGTCAGCACTAGTCACCAACAGAGACTTGCACTGGAGGAGCAGAGGCAAGGATGAACCTTTTGGTGTTTCAAAGCCTTTCTGTTGACAGCTGGCACAGAAAGATCTCAGGGTCGCGAGGAGAATATGAGCTGGCCTCTCATTGCTTTAAATTTAGAAGAGTAATCTGAATGAAAACTCACAAAATGACTTAATATGGAAGCAGAGATTATTTCTTGCCTGGGGAATTTTGAAATATAATGCCAAGCCATTAAGGTATTAATGGGAAAATAGCAGAAAGCAAAGATCCACCTTGCCCAATTGGCAGGCCTTCATTTTGGATATGAAACCACAAGTGAGCCTCCAATTCCCTCCCCGACAGTTTTTGGATGCTAAAGAGTCAAGTTACATTGTTAAAACTCTTTTTTTCTTGTTGGTTAAGAGCTCGGAGCCAAGGCAGGTAAAAAAGGTTGATAAAAGCACTGATCTAATTGAATGATAGGTCTGGCTCATAGACAGGAATAACCTACTCCCGCTCCTGTGTCTGAGATGTTACCATTGGTTTAGAAATAGCAACAGGGCAAAAGGGATGGGGTACACGTTTAGATTCCATTTACTGTACATCATTTGCTTAATGTGGTTGGATTTTGGGAGTGTTTTTTCTGGTGGAACATTGAAGTTAAGCAGTTGGATACTGTATTGAACTGAGGAGGAGTCTGAATGTCCTGGAAAAACAAAATAAAATGGCAATTTTCACCCTTTTATTATCTGCAGTCTTCTGTAGGGGAATCCTTAGCCCTGGTTGGTTTTTCCCATCACTCACGTTCTCTTAATTTATTATCTGCATGTCCAGGCGCTCCCAGAGCAGATGGGGGAGTGAGGAGGGGAGAAGCAATTAAGTTATTTTTATGGGAACAAAAACAGTAACATTTTCTTCCCTCAATAATCTAAAGAAATCTAAAGTTAGATTACAGCCAAGGCCATGGATTTGTGTGTTTCTCACCCTCCCCCTCTTCCCACCGGCAAAACAAACTTGAACGGCTGACTGCAGTCTCCCGGCAGATTCTCTGAATCCTAGAGTTAAAAATGGGGCTCCACTTATTAGTAAATAAATGGTACCGTTTTTACCTCTGAGCCAGGGTGGAACACAGAAAGAAGCTTTCAAAATGCTTCTTGACCTGCGGGACTGGATGCCAAGGTTGGCTAGATATTTCTGGATATTGTAATGAATAAAATTAGCTGCTAAAGTGCCTAAAATCTATCTGCACCACATAATAATAGCATGCATTTAGTAAGGCACTGTTAAAGCCATGGCTTCTGCCCTCCCTCTTCCCCAATTTCCCCACCCCACCCCACCCCAACCTTCCTGTGGTAAGAAGTTAGTTGACATCAGTATTTCTTCCAGGTTGTGCAGTTAGAAGCTTGTAACCATGTTGTTGTTGTTGTTAATAACCAATGGTAGTGGAAGAAATGGATGAGTTAATTATATAGAAATGTTTTTATTTGACACGCGTGCTCTTGCACATATTTTCACCTTTGCAAGCAAGAAAATAGAATCTGTTGAAAAAGCAGGAACTTCACTGGAAGTATCCATGCAGAGAGGCTGGCTGGCATTTCAGCAGAACTTTGCTTGTTTGGGTGTATATTTTGTACCTTAAGCAGTAACCTACAAGAATCTACAGGACAGGAGGATCCATTCAGTCCCACTTGAACAGTCTCCAATAACACTTCTTGTTTTATTTTTAAGTAGGAGTCCACATTACTTCAGCTACTCTCCACATTATCTGTGTGTTCACTGTCAACACTTCCACATGCAATTATTTTTCCCCTCTCTGTGAGACACGAGTCCAGGTGCTTTATTTCTTGTATGTGACTTGGATCTCTCTTCATGCATCAGGTTTGGCCTGGGGCACAGGAGGCCAGGTCAAGTCTTCCAAGGCATTGGCCGTGCAGCGTTCTGGGGTGGAGGTAGTTGGTGCAGGGAGGGAAGGGGGGAAGGGAAAATAGTTGGGGTAGCTGCTCAGAAGAGCTTGAAATCTGATGGTGGGAGTGATTGAGGGCCCTTCTTTATTCCTGGCCAGTTGAACCAATGTGACCATTGCAGTTCGGTGCTGTGACTCGTTGCAGCTGCAAGAAAGCAGAAGAATGGTGTCATTGTGTGATCATTTGAAACTGCTTCCCCAGTGCTGTGCTCCAGAACCTGACTGGAGCAACTGCGTCACTACATCTGTATTGCTCTGTGTTGATTGTCATGAGATCAGAATGACACGGTGACTATAATTCAACCAGAAAACCCCACAAACCTCCGTCTCTTCCTCTGTTCTCCTCTCGCTTGCTTCCACACCGTGGTAGTTTTACACCTCTACTTTGGGACCTCTCTATCACTGGTCAGTGGTTCCAGAAAGCATTAATGGGTGTACGAGATTTGCCCACTTGCTTTCCTTGCAAATAACAGCTTCGTCTGAGCTCCTCTCTCAAGAGACCTGCTCTCAATTTCAGGCAATTCCTGCTAAAAGTTTTCACCAAACAGGATGGTTTATGCTTTTTGTCATCCATCACTGACCATTGCAGTGTGGATAAGTAGATTAGCAGGCAAAGAGGAACAAAGGAGCCTTTTGAAATGCTTTTGTCACTGTCAATTACTCTAACTTACAAACAGTGTAATTGGTTTATTTTTGTCTCATGTACTGAGATACAGTGGACACACTTCATCTTGCCTGCCATCCAGACAGATCATTCCAAACATAAGTACATTGAGGTAGTACAAAGGAAAAAACAATAAGAGAATGCAGAATATAGTGTTACATTTACAGGGAAGCTGCACTGCAGGTAGATGATGAAGTGCATGGGCCATGAGGTAGATTGAGAGATCAAGAGGTCTGTTCGAGGGTCTCGTAACAGTGGGATAGAAGCTGTCTTTGAGCCTGATGGATCATGTTCTCAAAGTTTTATCTTCTCTCTTATGGAAGGGGGAAGAAGAAAGAATGACAGGGGTGAGAGGGATCTTTGATTATGTTGGCTGCTTTCCCAATTGTTACAATTGTCAGACACAAAAACCTTGCAATTCCCTGTGGATGTTTAAACTCCACTAACTCCATATTTTATCATATTTCTCTCATGAGATAGGAGGAAGACATTTGACCTATTGAGTCTCTGCTGACTCTCTGAGCATTCCCATTGATTCCAATCTCGCATTCATTTCCCTGTAACCTATTCTCTCCCTTCAGCCCCCTGAGTCCGTACTGACCACCTGACACCCATGTTTACACTAATCCTACCCTTATCTATTTTATTTTCCCCCACTTTCCCCCAGAACCTGAACCCCAGTTTCTACCACTCACCTACCCACTTGGGGCAATTTACAGTGACGAATTAACTGACCAACCCTCACATTTTTGGGACATGGGAGGAAACTGGAGCACCCAGGAGAAACACGCACAGTCACAGAGAGAATGTACGAATTCCACGCAGACAACACCCGAGGTCAGGATTGAACCCGGGTTTCTAGAGCTGTGAGGCAGCAGCTCAACCAAGTGCACCACTGTGCTGTCCCAACTGGTGAGATAGCCTTTCCTGTAGAAACTATAAAGATGCCTTTCCTTTAATGTTTTTGGTGAGGGGGCAGGCTTTATTACAAAACTGTATAACCCCCTAGTTCTAACACCCACCTACCACGGGCATTTTACACTCACCAGTTAACCTACCAGCACATTGGATGGGAACTTGGATAAAGAAGCTCTAGGGCTAAATTCCTTCCTGTACTTTGTCTTATTCTGATTTGGTCAACGTTGCCATATCTTACCTGCTGCTTCTGATTTGATTGTATTAGGAAGGATCCTGTGTGCTTGTATTCTGCTGGAGGTTTATTTTGGAAAGTTGACCTAGAACACATTCTGTTTTTCCGTAGAGAAAACAAAACCTGATAGTTGTACCAGAGTTCTTGCACTGATTGGGGAAATAAACCTGCAGCTGATGTTAGCCTTGGTCTGCAAACACTTTCGGGTTATTTAAAAGACATTTGGACGGGCACATGGATAGAAGAGGTTTAAGGGGTATATGGGCCAAATGCAGGCAAATGGGACTAGCTTGGATAGACGTCTTGGTTGGCATGGATGAGTTGGGTTGAAGGGCTGCTTCTGTGCTGTGTAACTCTATGACTCTATGAAGTAATAGCTAGTTTCTAAAACAAAACACACCAAAGTAAATAGTTCTTCACAAAGTTCTTTAACCCAAAGCAACTTTCGATTGCACCACCAGCTAGCTATGTCTGCAAGTCATGCAGGCGCTGGTTAATGCACTGGCCATTATAGCATGGAGCCAGTCGAAAAGCAGCCTGAAGAGAATACACTGGGGAATGTGGACAGATTCACTGGATGAGATCTCCTGCTGCTCTTATCAGTTTGCCCACATCTGGATTATCAGTGAAACGCAGTAGCAATCTAACAAACCATTGACTTGAACAAGATTATACCACCTTGTTTCAACATTGTTTCCTGGCTGGGTTATTTTATGAGGTTGCCGTGTTGGTGACTATCTTTTGGTGGGTGAGGGAAGGGGATGCTACGGCAGAGGAGGGAAAGACCAGTACAATTCCCAATCACAGAATTGGGATCATTCCTGCAACACAGAAGCCCTTGTGCGTAAGAGGCAGACAGAACTGTTAATAAAGTCAGGCCATGCTTTGTGCTCCAACAATAGAATTAAAGAGTGAGTTTTCTCAGTCCAGGATCTGTGGTTGGCAAAGGCTGTGGGTGGAGGACACAGCCTTTGGATTTGACGTTATCCTTATTTTATATATACGGAAAATAAATTGTTTGTTTCTGTTCTTGTTTTGCAATAACAAAGAGGCCAATCAGATCAATGGCGCCACCAGGGTACTGGTTCACTAAATATTTCCAACAAGTCCGCATATTGTTTTGCTGAGTTTGTAATGATCACCTGCTGAATTAGCACCAGGAGCCAATCCCAAATTAGTGTTTCAAAGTTGCCCATTTTCTTCAGGGCACAACACTGCCAATGGCAGATCCAGCTTTCTGTTTCCTGAGCTTTGCTCTTAACCCTCTCTGTAATTAAATCTCACCAGGTCTGCGGTCCTGCTCTTTAAAATGCTGTACCATCTTTACTCTCTAATTCCATGGTAGTGACTTGTTATTAACCCTTTGCAACCATATTAAAAGAAAGCCAACATTGAATACTGTTTGTCTCTCTGTGTCTTTCTTGCACCTTCCCCTCCCTTTGTGTGTGTGTGTGTGTGTGTGTGTGTGTGTTAGTTATTCTGTTCCTACCCCAGTCATGCTCTCAGTCTAACTACGTGAAGCATAACTTTCTGTCCATGTTACTGCAGCGTACTTTTAACATAATTAACTGTGAAATCCCCGGGGGCATCTAGCAAACGTGAATGGTGCAACCTCAATGCTCGATTTTTTTAAATGGTTGCAGGTGGTACACTGTCTAAGGGTGGTGTATTGGGTGCACTATTGTTCACTCACTGGGGCACGGTACGTTAATCATCCAGATCCACTCAGCAACTGCCCTGTCCACAGCCCTTGCGACTTTGGACATGGAATTGTGTGGGAAATCATTCTGCATGGATTGAATGTACATTCCACCAGTTTCCCATCACCCACACTGTTCCTAACCCTGTCTATTGATGGCTCTGGTATGTTTTTATTTCCCTTATCTTCTTACCACATTGGAAGGAGGAAATTCAGCCCATAGAGTGTATGCTGGCTCTCAGCAATCCTATCAATCCCATTCTCCCACAAATTTCCCTGTAACCTATTCTCCCACACACCCATTAACTCCCTCCCACATCCTCAATTTTCCTGCCACCTACCTTCAATGGAGCCAGTTAACCTCCCAACCCGCCTTGACCCCCTTTGCGTTTACCTCTTTGACCGTTCAGCTTCCCCTTTTAGAACCTTTCTTGTTGGGTCCTGCCTGCTTAACAGTGAAAGTCCACCTCATGATCTGCAATAGTTCCAGGATGGTTGCCACTTGCCTGTCTTCAGCTCATTCTCTGACCCTCTGCACATCTTCCCCCACACTAACTCCCCCAGTTAGGTCCTTGCATTCCCCTCTCCCCTCAATGTAGAAATCACGGGCCCAAACTTGACCTCATCCTCATTATCCAGGAGCATGGCCATGCTCACCTTCTTGTGGGCCTTCTGGTTTTTTTTTGTTACTGTACACTTTTGAGATGAGATATTGGTTGAGGAAACTGGATTGGTTCCTTCGTTTATCCATTTGAGGATGCCGTTGGTGACTTATCTTTAAGAATTTGTACGACACCAGGGCAAAAGCATGTAAAATGGAACCTGGGGAGAGTGTAGAGTGGGCCCTAATTTTTACCATAAACCACTACGTTCTTACAGTGGAGGAGAGGATTAATTTTTTTTTCAGGAAGAGGGTTTGGTTTGTGTTGACATTAGTCCTTCTGCATCTCTGTGGGTAACATAATTGTTAAATATTGCCCAATTGTGCTTACAGACTGTTGAAGAAGCGGCTGGTCAAGGGGTCACCATCACTGGCAACAAGACCTTCAACAACTGGAATTGGCCCAACGCGGTTATTTTTGCTGCCACAGTCATCACCACCATCGGTAAGCAAATCTCTCTGATGGTTGATTTCCACATCTTGAAGTGACCTAGTTGCCTAGTCGGAGCACTGGATAATTTAATCACGATTTTTTTTTTCTCTTTATCTTCTTCTTCTTCCTCCTTTACCTGTCGCACAGGGTATGGAAACATTTCACCCAAGACTTCACCAGGCCGCCTCTTCTGCATCTTCTATGGGCTGTTTGGTGCACCGCTCTGCCTCTCCTGGATCAGTGCCCTGGGCAAGTTCTTTGGGGGACGGGCGAAGAAGCTGGGTGAAGCCTTAACCAGGAGAGGTGTGAGTCCGGTAAGAGTCACTCTCTTTCCTTTTCCTATTGGTTGTTTGAAATTCCTATTAATTACTACATGAAATATAGTTAGAGCATAGAACAGTGCAGCACTATACAGGCCCTTCAGCCCACAATGTTGTGCCTACCTTTAAACCTCACCTAAGACTATCTAACCCCTTCCTCCCACATATCCCTCTATTTTTAAATTCCTCCATATGCTTATCTAGTAATCTCTTGAATTTGACCAATGTACCTGCCTCCACCACCACCCCAGGCAGTGCATTCCATGCCCCAACCACTCTCTGGGTAACAAAAAACCTTCCTCTGATATGTCCCTTGAACTTCCCACCCATTACTTTAAAGCCATGCCCTCTTGTATTGAGCATTGGTGCCCTGGGAAAGAGGTGCTGGCTGTCCACTCTATCTATTCCTCTTAATATTTTGTACGCCTCTATCATGTCTCCTCTCATCCTCCTTCTCTCCAAAGAGTAAAGCCCTAGCTCCCTTAGTCTCTCCTAGTTTTCTATATATAACTTGGGAAATGCAGCTGCCAAATTGTTTGATTGCAAGTTCCGACTATGAAGGCAGTCACCACCCAAGGGACGTGCCTGACTGTGCTTGCATCAGAGTGCTGGGCTGCATCATGTGTGAACAGCTCCGCAGTGGGATTTGAACTCTTGATGCCCTGGCTTGAGAATGCTATCAACAAATCCATATCTGAAGAGGCTAGACTGTCCATTACTGAATAGTCTGTGGAAACAGAAAAGATAGTTTTAGGATTTTGGCTCCCCTCTGTAAGGTTGGCGGGTATCAGTTTAAACCATTTAAGAGTTGCAACATGTATAGTAGTATGTCTTGGAGTCACAAAGCAATACAGCACGGAAACAGGCCCTTTGGCCCAACTCATCCATACCAACCAAAGTGTCTACCTAAGTTAGTTCCCATTTGCCTACATTTGGTCCATATCCCACTAAACCTTTTCCTGCCCGTGTACTTATCCAAATGTCTCTTAACTGTTGTTATCGTGCCTGCTTCAACCACTTCCTCTGGCAGCTCGTTCCATATATCCACCACCCTCTGTGGGAAGAAGTTGCTCCTCAGCTCCCTTTTAAATCTTTCTTTCCCCTCTCACCTTAAACCTATGCCCTTTAGTTTATGGTTCCCCTTCCCTGGGGAAAAAGACTGTGTGCATTCACCCTATCTATGCCCCTCATGATTTCATACACCTCTATAAGGTCATCCCTCCGTCTCTTATGCTCAAATGAATAAATTACTAGCATGCCCAACTGCTCCCTATAACTCAGGCCCTCGAGTCCTGGCAACATTCTCGTAGATCTTCTTTGCACTCTTTCCAGCTTAATGTTGTGAAATATTTGGAGACTAAAAGTTGGGAAGGTCAATATTTTTGGAATGGGAGTAAAAATTTGTTACTCCAGACAATGAAGCGATAGTAATGTAATCATGAGAGAAGCTTTTACTGTTGCAGAGATTTGTCTGTGCTGAACACTGTTCTTCTAATATTTTGTTTCATCCTTTGATTTAATAGCGGAAGGCCCAGATAACCTGCACAGCCATTTTCATTGTGTGGGGTGTCCTGGTACATCTGGTGATGCCACCCTTCGTCTTCAAGGTGACTGAGGGCTGGTCGTACATTGAAGGCTTGTACTATTCCTTCATCACGATCTCCACCATTGGATTTGGAGACTTTGTGGCAGGTAAGGAACGTGCTGTAATTAAATTAAAAACGTTAAGTTTGCTTCTTACTTCATTGTGCTTCGGGACAAATAAATTGAAATGGAAGGGGAGTGGGCAATGAGAAGTTTTTGTTTTAAAAAATGTTGGCTTTACGTTGCTTCTTGGTTTATTATTGTCACATGTGTGGAGGTACAGTGAAAAAACTTTGTTTTGCATGTTGTCCATACAGATCATTTTATCACAACAGTACATTGAGGTAGTACAAGGGAAAAGCAATAACAGAATGCAGAATAGAGTGTTACAGTTACAGAGAAAGTGCAGTGCAGGCAGATAATAAGGTGCAAGGCCATGACAAGGTTGTGAGGTCAAGAGTCAATCTGATCGTACTAGGGGACTGTTCAATAGTCTTATAACAGTGGGACAGAAGCTGTGCTTGTTTTTGCCCCCCAACCCCTTACCTGTCACATGAAGTTCTGTGAAAGGCAGGCTTTTTTTTTCTGACTTACACTCTTGCCTTTCTAATTCCACCGTCCTCCACTCCCTCTTCTCATGACTTCTGAGCTACCTCCCTGTGGAGTAAAAGGGGAGAAGATGGAGGGCTGCTATTGGAATTCCCCTGTCTGTCTCAGTGGCTCATTATTCTGTAGTACTGGTATGACCCTCTTAACAAGTTGTTGTGGGGGTAACTCAACAAAACTGGAATCGGTTTGTCATTGTTACATGTACCGAGGTCTTGCATACAGTTCATACAGATCAATTCATTACAACAGTGCATTGAGGTAGTACAAGGGAAAACAATAACAGAATGCAGAATAAAGTGTAACAGCTACAGAGAAAGTGCAGTGCAGGCAGACAATAAGGTGCAAGGCCATAACGAGGTAGATTGTGAGGTCAAGAGTCCATCTTATCGTACTAGGGGACCGTTCAATAGTCTTATAACAGTGGGATAGAAGTTGTCCTTGAGCCTGGTGGTACGTGCTTTCAGGCTTTTGTATCTTCTGCCTGATGGGAGAGGGGGAGAAGAGAATGTCTGTGGTGGGAATGGCAAAATAAAGGGAAAATTGAAGGATCTGGTGCTTGTGTAAATGAAATAAATTCAAAGAAACTAGCACCGTGGAATCCAGCTTATTTTGAAATGATTTTTTTTTCACATTTTCGCCCCATTCGCTGCATGCTAATCTGTAACTTTGTACTTTTTCCTGTAGGTGTTGACCCAAATGCAGACTATCATGTCCTCTACAGGTACTTTGTGGAGCTGTGGATATACCTGGGCCTGGCATGGCTTTCCCTGTTCTTCAACTGGAAAGTGAGCATGTTTGTCCAGGCACACAAAGCCATCAAGAAGAGGCGGAAGCGAATGAGAGGATCCTCGGAAAATATGCGCCCTGGGCCTCTCAACTCAAAGCTCACAGACTCCAAGATAACAGACTCGACGGAGGTGAATATCTTTCGCTTCCTTTCCAAGAAGCAAGAAAGCTACAACGATCTCATCAAGCAGATTGGCTCAAAGACTTTGAAGAATAACAACAATAAACTACTGAGAGTTGAGGTTCCAGTGAAAACGGTGACCAAGGATGAAGGTAACAGTAAACTGAGTGCAACTGAGTTCAGAAAAATAGGCCTGAAGAGGTTTCGGTACGAGCCATCTAACCTGCCTGTCATCGAAGACACTGAGATCACAGTTCCCCTAAATGAAGAGAAAGATCTCAACACTCAGCCGGATCGTATGCCACAAGAGAATCAGCTGGATAAAACTGTCCGAGAAGATTGCTCAGCATGGGACACACGCACCCATCCGCCATTATTCTTTGAGAATGCCAATATCCGATTCATAGACGAACAAAACCTTCTCAGCAACGACGAGAAGGTGGACCTGTCGGTGGACGAGAACCTGATGGAGGAGGGGGAGTCAGACATACTTGTGGAATCGCCAGATTCTAACCACTTAGACTTCCATATCTACAAGCTGGGGGGTCCACTTGACTATGAGCTGCTGATGAATGGTTACAACAAGGTGCACAATATTGAAGTGGTGATATAACCAAACGCATCTGGGCTTTGTTCTCCAAACCCCCTCCTCTGTGATCCTCTTGTCTATTCAACAAGATGACCTGGGCAAAAGAGGGTAGATAACACCACATTGGTTTAGAAGAGCTGTTAATGACATTTGGCTGTACACCAAGAATACCTCCTGAGGTAGAAGCACAATCTTTTTATCAGCCTAAGGGGAGGGGAATTTAAAAACCCTCTTCCAGTTGGGAGGATTGGAGAGCAGAATTTCCAGAACAAACATAGACTGAGGTAGAAAATGTTTCCAAGTGTAAAGATACTCAAAGAACTTTTCTTGAAAAATACTGTGAGTTTTTTTTCTTCCAAATGACCAGTTTTGTCTTAAAGTAAATATTTGAAGTTTTTTTTGAGCCAGGAACTGTAGATCCTAACCAAGGCCGTTGCTTTTAGTTCGAAGTGTTTTTGAGGCTTTATTGAAATAGAGGCTTTTCTGTGACTTAGATTTGACAACAACCAAAAATTAATGCAGAAGTCCCACACGCATGTTTTCGACATGAGAAATTTGGGGTGGGGGCAGATATTGGGTGGGTCTCAACAACTGGATTTATTTTGCTAACAAATTGCTATTTTCACTGCCTGCAGAACTACTCCAATGCAAAATCTGTGTAGTGCAGTTAACACAGAACCTCCTGACCTAAGACATTGCCTGGGTCACTGGCACACCCCACACCATGACCCCCATATGTTTAAACGTTTGGATCTCCTACTCGGTGAATCTTGCATAGATTCTGTGTTTTTTTTTGCCTCTATTTCTGACTTTTCAGCAATAATTTGGAGGTAGTTTTTTTTCTCTCATCTGGCCCCAGGCTATTTGTAAAGAGTGGAAAAAGCAACCTGAAAAATTGAAGGGCTCCAAAACAAGCCAAGTGGCTTCCTCCTTGCACATGTCGATTGATGTGAAGAAGCTCTGACCCAAACCTGGTTATAAGCAGGGCAAATATCTGGTGATGGAGGCTGAAGGATAGGTCTCCTTCCATTGCTTATCCTTCCCACCCCCAATTCCCCACCCACTTCACATTTTAGTCCGTAACTAATAGTGTGACTGAGCCAGTGTACATTATTTTCTTTATGTCGTTGCACTCCGACTATGGGACGAAGATATCCAGTGCAAACCAAATAATTTTTTTAAAATTTTTTTAAAATGTTTACATTTAACACCAGACTGGTACTCATTCCAGAGATGGGCAGGCAGCTATCTGATTTTTGCAGGTAAGGTGATGATAAATGGATCCAGCCTGCTGCATCTTGTTGGGCCTGAGCGTGCCAAAAGAAACAAATGCCACAAGCACGTTTTCACTGATCTAATTTGTTAGTTAACGTGGTTGTATCTTTTAAAGATATATACACATATATCGGTTACAGAAAGGAGCTGCTGCAGGAATTCATTTCCATCGTACTTTTCTGCTTTTAATGTGAACTTCCAAGATAGCTTTGAGAACAAAGGTCCTATTAATTGGAGGATCTCCCACTATCCTGGGTTAGTGGGAACATTTCCCAAAGTGGTACGGTGTCCATAAGGTACTAAAAGCATAAAACAGGCAAGGTTGCTAATGAAAATGAAGCCCATCTTCAACTAGCTTGGTGAACCTGGTGCAGGAATTCTGTGCTTCAACTTATTTCATTCCTGATCCTGTGGGTCATTTTCAACCTCATCTACTGGAACCTTGCCTGTCCAGATTTTCCTTATTTACGTCCGAGCAGTTGACTTTTTAAAACTTTCCATCTTTAATTAATTGACATTCTTGAGTTGAAGACCAAAATGGTGAAGGCATTGATGGATCTTTAAACCTTCATTGTGAGATGAAGGAGTGTGATTATGTATTATAAATATTTTTAAACAAGTTTTAATTAACTTTCATTGTTTTTTGGCTCTCAACAAATGGAAATTGAGC
This sequence comes from Pristis pectinata, assembly GCF_009764475.1. Taxonomy (NCBI): domain Eukaryota; kingdom Metazoa; phylum Chordata; class Chondrichthyes; order Rhinopristiformes; family Pristidae; genus Pristis; species Pristis pectinata. The sequence continues at coordinate 93,506,050 of NC_067414.1, forward strand.
AAATATTCCATAGAACACACTCCTTACTTGGTTTTAAGTTGCAGAGATCATTTTTGCAAGTCTCCTGTGTAGCAACATTTTATAAACCATTTCCACATGAAGTGTACCCAACTCTTGTGTCAAGGACTATCTTTAGAACGTTGTGGTGAGAGAAAAGGCTGCACAGCAAGCCTGCCATGACCAAACCTCTGCTTCACTTTGTGGATCTATCCAATCTCTAGAAACACATGGTTGGTGGAGTGTTTGTCTGCATCACTATTAAACATACAACTGAAACCTGACTTCACTTTGGATGTTGGGAACCAAACAGCAAAGAGTCAGTTACAAAGCAAGGACTGAATGACCTCCTTTTAAAGGAAAAGCTAAGATGTCCTTGCAAACTATTGAGAAGATAAGCAGAATGTAAAATGTTTATTACTGCCTTGACATTTGTTGCCAAGCATTGTTATGTGCTCAGTTGCTTAGACTTGCCAGTCACTTTAGTTAAAGCAGCACATGGGAATAAAGGGACAGTGGTGGCGAGATGAACTGATAGCAGTGGATGTCAAAACTGTAGAAGTGTATGACTGAAGAGTAATACCAGTTTATTCTCTTGCCCCGCATACCCAAGAAATTCTGCCTTATACACTACATTTTCTGAAGGGCTCGTTACCATTTGTCTTTTCAAGAGTGGCCCTAGTGGCATGGTTTTAAGAAAACCCTTACAGGAAAAGAGTCTGTGAAAGTCTTCTCTATCACTGCATCACTCCATTATTCTGTGAATCAAGTAACTGTTGTTCTTCCAACACCCATTGTTGTATTTATTCCTGGAATGTCTGGTACTAAGTGCTGTCATTTATGGTCTTTGGAAATTATGGACCTAATTTATTTCTATGTTCATTTGAGAATGTAAATAAAACTTTTTATATGTGTATATATGTATAAATGTACACCAAGTGACTCATTTGTGTTTTTTTTAATATGTCTTTAAGATTCACTGAACCTTGAGATGATGCTACTTAAGCAATTTTGAATAATCTGCAAATCTAGACTTTGTGTTTCGCACCGTATAATTTCCTTCTCTTTTCTATGTAAACCTGCATGTCGTTTATGCAATGCTACCCAGCTCCATCATCCTTTTTGTCGATTACTCTCTCTTGCCTTTCACCCTATCACAGACTTTGTCTTGTTCTCTTTCCTTCCCCACCATAACATGTCCATTCTGATGAAGACCGGCAGCCTGATTTGTGAACTCTTTCCCTCTTCACAAATGCTGCCTGAACTGGCGAGTGCTTCCAGCATTGTTTGTTTTCCAGCATCTGCAATATTTTGCTTTTGATTATACTTTTACTTGCTTCAGACCCTCCTATGTTCCATAATCACTGCCATTCACCTGGTAGTTTTTAAACACAACAGTTGGCTTGTTCAGTTAGCCATAAACTTATTGGATGGAGAGGTCAAATGCCTACAGCTCCTATAATGGTGAAAACGTAATGGAAAACAAATAAAACTGCAGATGCTGGATTTCTGAGAGAAAAAAAAACATACTGGAAGAACTCAGCCAGTCAAGCAGCATCTATGGAAAGAAACCAGTCAATGTTTCATCACAACTGTGACAGAGTAGGTACACCATTTACCTACACATTCATGGTATTTATGGTGGCCAATTAATCTATCAACTCGCGTGGCTTTGCGATGTGGGAGGAAACCCACACAGTCATAGAGAGACCATACAAACTCCACGTAAAGTTATATATATACAGCACAGAAGCAGGAGCTATGTCCCAACTCGTTCATGCCAGCTAAGGTTGTCTACCTGAGCTAGTTGTGTTTGCCCCATATCCTGTTAAACCATGACAGTCCTCTGACAGCTCGTTCCACATACCCACCACCCACTTTATGGGAAAAAGTTGCCCATCACACCCCCTTTAAATTTTTCCCCTCTCATCTTAAATCTATGCCCTCTAGTTTTATACTCCCCTACCCTGGGGAAAAAAGACTGTGATCATCCACTTTATCTATGCCCCTCATGATTTTATGATCCTTTTTAAGGTCACCCTTCAGCCTCCTTCACTCCAGGGAAAACAGTCCCAGCCTATCCAGTATCTCCTTGTAACTCAAGCCCTCCAGTCCTGGTAACATCCTTGTGAATCTTTTCCGTGCCCTCTCTACATTAATCACATCCTTCTTAAAGGATGGCATTCACAACTGCACACAATACTCCAAGTTTGATCCCACCAACATCTTGTTCAGTTGTAACATGACGTCCCCATTCTCATGCTCAAGTCAAGTTACACTTTATTGTCAGTCACCCATATGCTATAAAAGCACATGGAGGAACGAAATGTCGTTTCCCCCAGACTCACACAACAGAGGACATACAATAAACGCAGACAAAAAAAAAATTTGCAAGTACAAATAGTGCAAACAATGGTATATACAGAATACAAAATTAGTTCAGAGTTAGTGAAAAACCGAGTTGGACGAAGAAAATACAGAACTCAGTGTATTGTACTAAATGTATAAACATGTTCAGCAGCAGCCTAGATTCTTATATGCCATTGTGCAAACCAAGGCTTTTGACGTGGTATTTGTCTGAAACTGCCTCCAGGATATTCAGGAGCCTGACAGCCTGGGGGAGAAAACTGTTGTACAGTTTAGTAGTAGTAGTACTCAATACCCCTGCCAATGAAGGTGAGTGTGTCGAATGCTTCCTTCACCCACTCTACCTGTGTCATCACTTTCAGGGAACTATGTACTTGTACCCCTAGGTCTCTCTGTTCTAAATTGGTTAATTGATTTATTATTGTTTCATGTACTGAGGTACAGTGAAAAACATTGTTTTGCATGCCATTCCAACAGATCATTTTATTACAACAGTGCATTGAGGGAAAACAATTACAGAATGCAGAATAAAGTGTTATAGCTACAGAGAAAGTGCAGTGGAGGCAGACAATAAGGTGCAAGGTCATAACAAGGTTGATTGCGAGGTCAAGAGTCCATCTTATCGTACTAGGAGACCATTCAATAGTCTTATAACAGCGGGATAGAAGCTGTCCTTGAGCCTGGTGGTACGTGCTTTCAGGCTTTGGAATCTTCTGCCCTATGGGATAGGGGAGAAGAAAGAACGTTCGGGGTGGGTAGGGTCATTGATTATGTTGGCTGCTTTACCGAGGAAGTGAGAAATGTCTACAATACTCTCCAGAGCCCTACCATAAACGGCACCAGGAGTCAGGATTGAACCTGTGTCACCAGCACTGTGAGGCAAATGCTCTACCAGCTTCACCACTGTGCTGTCTGCATATCTCTCCCCTCCCAGTAAGTAACTTGGCTGATTTGAGTCGAGTGAGTCCGGGCTGACTGGTTTTGGTATTTACAGCCAACATCCAGTAGGCCTGTCCAAACACTTCTCATACTTTGGGACTTGGATTCTACTGACTGTAATGGTTAGCAGTCATGAGCAGTCATGTCCTGACATGAGACTTGTACGTCTGCCAATTTCCATTTTGGGCCTACAGAAACGTATACCATCACTTAACTGAATGAGTGATATTTGAATAGGTTCTAATTTCACCAAGACCACCCAGTATACGTCTTGAGTTAATAGGTACTGTGTACAAAATTATATATGTTTATATATTATTGCAGAGTTGCATAATATTCCACATTGATTCGTCTTTGTTTATCCACTCATGGGATTTTGTTAACAGTCGCAATGCCAGCATTTACAGTCCTTCCTTAATGGCTCCTGAGAGGACAGTTGGCAGCAGAATGACACAGTTTGTGGAGCTGCTGCCACAAGACTCCAGCGACCCGAGTTTGAGCCTGACTTTGGCTGGTGTCCAAGTGGAGTTTGCACATTTCCCACGGGCGTTTCCTCTGGGTGGTCCATCTTTCACCAACATCCTCAAGGTGTGCACGTCAGCTGGTTAATTGGGCACAGTAAATTGACCCCACTGTAAGAGAATCAAGGGTGAATTGATGGGTGTGTGGGAGGGAATACATTACAAAGGAGAATAGGATTGATGGATTTGCTCTGAGGACCAGCATAGACTTGATGGAATAAATGGCCTCTTTCTATGTGGTATGGAAATATGGAACTAAATTGGATCAGAGTGGGTCAGAGCTGGCAAATTTCCTTCGTTAATCTGGCTGCTCTACTTTGTAATTTTTAATCAAGATCTATGCCACGTATCCACCATCAGATTTCTGAATGGTCCATGAACCCATGAACACTACCTCATCATTCCTTTATTTTGCACAATTTATTTATTTTATAATTTATAGTAATTTTTATGTCTTTGCACTGTACTGCTGCTGCAAAATGACGTTGTGCAAGTCAGTGATAATAAACCTGATTCTGATTCCGATACTTTGGTAGTATCTCCATAATCTGTTATTTTTGCACAGTTTATTTTTGTAATTTGTACTCATTTTTATATCTGCCACAAAACAACAGATTTCACATCATCTAAGTCGGTGATAATAAATCTGTTTCTGGAGGTCATGACCCTGGATCAGTAGTCCAGTCCATAACTTAACCTTGACTGTATCCTTCAGAATTCAATGGAAGGAGTGTACGCCGCCCATTTCCTCCGATGTGCTCAGATGTACGTTCAGTCAAGGACAAATTGGACCCTACTATTGAATCAGTTCCCCTATATTTGTGCTTTTGAAATCCATCATCATATTACAGAACACTATGATATCAGCCCTCAGACAGAAGAGATAAAGGAGCTTGACCTTCAGTCTTTCCTAATTGCTTTCTGCCCTTCTTCATTGCCATTTCCTCATAATGTAGGAGGCCTTAACCCTTCTAGTCTATGCCAGCTCACAGAACAATCCCATTCCCTCAGTAAATTTCCTTGTAAACTATTCTCTCCCACTTTCCCAGTTCCTACCACTTATCTAAACATGGGGACAACTTACAGTGGCCAACTAACTAATCTCCATTTTAATCCAATCACACAGTGGCACAGTTTGTTGAGCTGCTACATCACAGCAACCCTGACCTCTGCTGCTAGGTGGAGTCTGCATGTTCTCTCTTTGACTGCATGGGCTTCCCCCGGGTGCTCCGGATTCCTCCCTCATCCCAAAGACGGCTGGTAGGTTAATTGGCCGCTGTAAATTGAAGCTCGCACAACCACCAATAGCAAACGTTATAATCAACAGGACTGAACCTCTCCAGACACAACAAGTTAGGTGGGTGTAAGTCTGTAATTGTGCTGCTGAATGAGTATTGCAGCGGTTCATTAATGTTGTGTTAAAAAGCAGTTCTCGGCATCAAATGTGACACAAGAGACCACAGACGCTGGAACCTGGAGCAACAAACAATCTGCAGGAGGAACTCAGTAGGTCGAGCAGCACCTGTGGGGGGAAAGGAATTGTTGATGTTTCGGGTTGAAACCCTGCATCAGGACACAGTCGTCAACCAAGTCCTAGGCATGAGGCTTATATCCTCCCTCTGGTTCAAAAGCCTTTGAGAGCATGAGTTGAGAGGTCTGGGGTTGTTGCCTTACAATCCACCACCTGGGCCTTAGACATCACTTATGGTCTGCTCTGCTTCACAGGACGGTCGGATAGAACATTGAACAGTACAGCACAGGAATAGGTTCTTTTGCCCATGATGTCTGTGATGAACTAATTAAAATAGTAAACTAATCTCTTCTGCCTACACTCTGTTCATATCCCTCCATTCTCTGCACATTCAGGTGCCTATCTAAGAGCCTCTTAAATGTTTCTATTGTATCTGCCTCCACCACCACCCCTGGCACCGCATTCCAGGCACCCTGTGTAAAATGTCCCCCACACATTCCCTTTGAACTTACCCTCTCTCACCTTTAATGCATGTCCTCTAGACATTTTGACCCTGGGAAAAAGATACCAGCTGTATACTCTATCTATGCCCCTCATAATCTTATAGACTTCTATCAGGTCTCCCCTCAGCCTCCACCACTCCTGAGGAAACAACCCAAGTTTGTCCAACCTCTCCTTATAGCACATGCCCTCTAATCCAGGCAGCATCCTGGTGAACCTCTTAAAGTGCCGGAGCTTTATTTGACCCACAGGGCCACAAAGGATTGAGAGAGAGTGAGAACAGGCAATTACAAGGAGCAAATGGGATCAAACGCGATCTGGAATAACCCAGCTCCTTCCGTTTCCATGTTCATATGCCATCTGTGGCAATGTATTAGAAAATACCTTTATAGCCATGGCAAGATGGCCTTGGATACTTGAGCAATGACGTGTAAAAGAAACAGTTAAGAAAACAGCCCACAGATAAAACAACAATAAATGAATAAGCAAACAATTATAGGTGCTTGGAATCTGATATAAAAACATAAAATGTTGGAAACACTCAGCAGGTCAGGCAGCATCTGTGGAAAGAGAAACAGTTAACAATTTAGGTCTGGGATCCTTCATCAGAACTGGGAAAGGGAACAAAACGGGTTACTTATCAGTAGCAGGGATGGCAGGGATGAGGTAGGCAGAACAGAGGTGAGACCACATGGGTTATTGGGGGCTCTATGCTTTTATATCCGTGTAATACATTGAGATTAGTAAGGCTGTGAGACATGCCCAGTGGACCAGACTATACGACTAGAACGGGAATAAGATAACTGAGCCAAAATAATGAAAGGCAGAAGTGGCAGATTCTGAAGGAGAGAAAGAAAGTTGGACAATTCAATATTTAATCCTGCAAGATGCATCACCCCAAAGGATGAGGTGTTGTTCCTCAAGCTTGTATCGTGCCTTGTCGATAGGTTGAGTGAGCTCGAGGTTTTCTCTTTGGAGAGAAGGAGGATGAGAGGTGACTTGATAGAGGTGTACAAGATGATAAGAGGCATAGATCGAACGGACAGTCAGAGACTTTTTCCCAGGGCGACAATGGCTAACACGAGGGGACATAATTTTAAGGTGATTGGAGGAAGATATAAGGGGGATGTGAGGGGGTAAGTTTTTTACACAGAGAGTGGTGGGTACGTGGAACGCACTGCCTGCAGAGGTTGTGGGGTCAGATACATTAGGAGACTCTTAGATAGACACATGAATGATATTCTATGTTATAACAGCGCAGGAGGCCCCAGAAAGACGTGAGTGGGATGGGAGTGACAGACGATCAGGAAACTCAGGGTCATTCCTGCGGACAAAGTACAAGTGCTCTGCAAAGCAATGACACAATCTGTGTTTTGTTTCTCCAACATGGAGGAGACCACGTTGTGAATACCGAATGCAGTACACCAGGTTGGAAGAAGTGCAAGGGAATTGCGGATTCACTTGGAAGGATTGCTTGGATCCCTGGAGAGTGGGAAGAGAAGAGGTGAAAGGACACATGTTGCATGGGAAAGTCCTATAGATGGGGAGCGGTTAGTGGGGATAAAAGGACTGTCTAACAGTCAGGAAGTTATGTTGCAACAGTACAAAAGTTTGGTCAGGCCTCACTTGGAGTACAGTGTGCAGTTCTGGTCGCCCCGTTACAGGAAGGATGTGAAGGCTTTGGAGAGGGCGGAGAAGAGGTTCACCGGGTTGCTGCCTGGATTAAAGGGTATGAGCTATAAGGAGAGGTTGGACAAACATGGGTTGTTTTCTCAGGGGTGTCGGACGCTGAGGGGAGACGATAAAAATTTATAACATGTTTGAGAGCATAGATAGTGTAGACAGTCAGTATCTTTTTCCCAGGGTAGAATTGTCAAATACCAGAGGACATGCATTAAAGGTGAGAGAGGGAAAGTTTAAAGGAGATGTGCTGAGCAAGTTTTTTACACAGGGAGTGGTGGGTGCCTGGAATGCGACTGCCAAAGGAAGTGGTGGAGGCAGATACGATGGTGGTGTTTAAGAGGCACATGAATGGAGGGATATGTGTGCAGGCAGAAGGCATTTAGTTTAATTCGGCATCGTGTTCGGCACAGACATAGTGGGCCGAAGGCACTGTTCCTGTGCTGCACTCTTCTATGTTTAACAGACTAGGGAGTGAAATGTGTGTCTGGTGGTGGAATCTTAATGGAGCTGGCAGAAACGGCAAAGGATAATCAATTGAATGCAGACGGTGGTGGAGTGGAAGATAAGGACTAGGGCTGTTCAGGAAGAGTTGGGGGAGGGGAGGTGAGAGCAGAGGTGCAAGAACTGATAACTTTTAATGCTGCTTTTAATCGTACAAGCCACCACATTGATAAGCCGGATCGAAAACATACATCACATTATTCTTCTGTCCTTATCACCAGGAGACATAAAAACTGAGTGATAGGCAGAGAGCAAGTTCGGAAAGGACCATGACCTGCAAGTGATCTTTTCAAACCAGTGATGAAGGAGACTTGCAGAGACACAAGGCCAAAGCCACTCTGAGTAAAGAGACAAAGTATAATGAAGGCAAGATGCATAATTGCAGCTGCGTCTCAAACCACAGTGAATTATTTGTGACAACTGACTCTCCTGTAACAAAATGAGCAGCCATTTCGCTCTATTGGTTAAGTGGCCAATCAATTTACCGTTTTTCTGAGTGGATTTTTCTCGGTACTGAAAATATGCAAATGTGACAACAAAATGTAGGATTTACAGGATAGTAAACCTAGGGCAGATCTAATTCCAGAACCAAAGGTGAATGTTCTTGGAAGTGTTACCCAGAAAAGAACATTGAACTCAAAGATAAGATAAAGCTCAAAACTGCAAAGCTTTACATCTATCTTAGCTTTATCTGCGAGCTGATTACATGCAGTGTGATGTCAGGCAGATAGGCTTATCGATTATCTCCACAGCATTGCGATGACGCCTAGGTGAGTGTTTTCTGTGATACCTGATGCGGACCTTTGCTCATGGGTAATGTGACAGGATGCATGACAGGTTGGATTGAGGTTCATCATTCTCCACAGGAATGCAAGATGTGTATTCTGGTTACGTAATTTCTTTGTGCATATTTAGAGGGTGAGACTTCCTCTCCCTGATGCAGCGATCCCTTTCGACGTTGCCTGTGTCTGTCCGTGCCTGGTGACAGTCACTGCTTGGATTCCACGTCAGTTTCAAGGTCTGTCAGAAGATTAAAAGCGGGGATGTTTGGTGATAATTGCACAATGTTCGATTCCATTGACAGCTCTTCAGCTAATGCACTTGTGCTGCCAACTTCCCTTCACATTCAGTGGCATTGCCACTGTTGCATCCCCCACCATCAACTCCTTGGGGTCACCACTGAGTAGAAACTTAATTAGACCATTTACACTGGCGGAGGGAGTCAGCAACATTAAATTCCCAGGCTTTATCATATCGGTTGGCCTCTCCTGGGCCCAGCACATCGATGCAATCACAAGGAAGGCGCACCAGCATCTTTACCTTCTTACGAGGTTTAGGAGGTTCGGATTGTCACCGAACACTCTAACAAACTTCTGCAGATGAACTGTTGAAAGTATCCTGACTGGTTGCATCATGGCCTGGTACGGCAATTCCAATGGACAGGAATGTGAGAGGCTGCAGAGAGTAGTGAACACAGCCCGGTCCATCGTGGGCAAAGCCCTCCCCACCACTGACAGCATCTACAGGAGGCGCTGCCTCAAGAAGGCGGCACCTACCATCAAGGATCCCCACCAGCTGGGTCATGCCCTCTTCTCGCAGCTACCATCGGGCAGGAGGTACAGAAGCCTGAAGTCCCACACCACCAGGTTCAAGAACAGCTACTTTCCTTCAGTCATTGATTTCTTGAACCAACCTGCACAACCTTAATCATTCCAGTTTAGCAACACCATGACCATTTTGATTACTTTAATCACTGTGGAACATAGTACAGCACAGTATGGGCCTTTCAGCCCACAATGTTCTGCCAATCTATATAACCCTTCCCTCCTACACAGCCCACAACCCTCCATTTTTCTTACATCCATGTGCTGATCTAAGAATCTTTTAAATGTCCCTATTGTATCAGCCTCTACCACCACCCCCGGCAGTGTGTTCCAGGCACCCACCACTCTCTGTGTAAAAAGCCTAACTCTGATATCTCCCCTAAACTTTCCTCCTCTGACCCTAAACTGATGTCCTCTGGTATTGGCCATTGATGCCCTGGGGAATGGGCGCCGGCTGTTCACTTGATCTCATACACCTCTATCAAGTCGCCTCTCATCCTGTGTCACTCGAGAGAAAAGCCCTAGCTCGCTCAACCATTCCTCATAAGACATGTCCTCTAATCCAGGCAGCATCCTGGTAAATCTCCTCTGCACCCTCCCTAAAGCTTCCACATCCTTCCTATTATGAGGTGACCAGAACTGAACACAACACTCCAAGTGTGGTCTAACCAGGGTTCTATAGAGCTGCAACATTAGCTCATGGCTTATCAATGGGAGGAGCACAGGCTGGCAAGCGATAGGTGAATCCAGGTGAGGGGGGAAGGTAGGTGGTTGGGGAGGGGGTATGAAAGGATTCGAGAGATGATAGACAGAAGAGGTAAAGTGCTAAAGAAGAAGGAATCCATCAGGAGAGGAGAGCAGTATAATTTACATTCATGTTTTTCTTGTGAATGCTGCTTATCTGATGCTATGTGCCCGTGATGCTGCTGCAAGTAAGTTTTTCATTGCACCTGTGTGTACATGTACTTGTGCCTATGGCAATAAACTCGACTTTGGCTTTGACTCTGTTATGAAAAGAGTAAGTCAGAGGCTGGGAATTCTGTGGTGGGTGTGATTCACCTCCTGACAGCCCATCTACAAGTCAGGA